>NC_085857.1:12340530-12502687 GCF_034702125.1 Engraulis encrasicolus
CATAATAGCTCATATTGAAGATAATTTACAATCGTTTCTGTCTTTTCAACACACGACAACTTATCATTTAACGTCCACTAAGTCATAAAAAACTAGTATTGTAGGGGAAAACACCCTTTGTGTCTTTTAAAAGCTGACAGGAAGAATCATAATGATATTCCCCTATTAAATAATAATAAAAAGCCTGTGCTATGAAGTCACAATAAATTAGAAGGTTAATGTTTCACCACATTTTGTTAGCCTTGGACCTTGCACAGTCATTTCTGGGTGCTTCCACCAGTGACAACGTCAGACTTAAAGTCAGTCAGATTACAGTCCATTATGTGTACATTTCCATAATACACATATGCCTTGTGGAGTTGCGGGTCTTACCTTTTTATTATCGCACTCTGCTGCAGCTGCGATGGTGTCGTGGCCTTTATGTTGGTCCATTGTGCACAAGTAGCAGACACAACTTTGATCAGTAAGACAATAGATTTCAAGAACCTTGTTATGACGGGGGCAAATCCTTTCCTGTAGTTGTCCAGTGGCGTCGACTATTGAGTGGTTTCTCCCTCTGTTGAGATCGTTGTGAGCTTTAAAGTGAGTTTCACAATAAGACATCAGACAATCCAGACAGGACTTCACAGCCTTGAGTTTTTTCTCGAAGCAAACATCACACTGCACATCTCCATCGTCAGCGGGAGCATCAGGTTGAATTGTAGTCTTCCTCATTTCTTCCACAAGCTCGGCCATAACATTATTCCTTTTCAAAACTGGCCTCGAAGTGAATGCATGTCTACACTGGGGACAGCTGTAAACTCCCTTCTGATCTTCCTGATCCCAACAGCTGTTAATGCAGCCCGAACAGTAATTGTGTCCACAGCTGAGACTCACTGGATCCTTCAGTAGATCCAAGCAAATAGAACACATAAAAAGATCTTGTTTACTTGACATTGCTTTAGCCATTTTTCCTCAACTGCTCACGACGACGTCCAAAACCTGTATTGCAACAATTTCCCTTCACTTTCGTTTTAGGTGAAATGCTTCCAGAAAAACCTGTTTCAATAGTGGAGTAATGCTGCCCCCTGCTGACAGTTGATTGAACAAGACAGTGTGTTGTGAGCGTGTGTGCGTGCGCGATACTTAATCTACCTTTGTGAAGCCACTCACTGCAATTGGAGCACACCCACATGCTGGGACCCTCGCTCCATGCGGGGCCCAAATCCTGGACCCCACATGTTTTGACCCCTTTTGCTGAGGTAATTTTGTTGTTAGCCTACTGGTAAAAGTAAAAGTGTAAAACATTTCCTCACTGACAGGTTAGGGTTAGGGATTGTCTTGGTTTGGGCACAGTTTAGCATTCTTTAGCTATCGTTAGGGTTAATATGAATGGAAGGCCCCCACAAAGATAGGAAGGGCCCCACAAAGATATAAAGGTTGGGCTGTGTGTGTGTGTGTGTGTGTGTGTGTGTGTGTGTGTGTGTGTGTGTGTGTGTGTGTGTGTGTGTGTGTGTGTGTGTGTGTGTGTGTGTGCGTGCGTGTGTGTGTCTGTCTGTGTTTGTTTGTGAAAGTTGTCCTGATATCGATAATTGCTTGTTCGAATCCCCTTCCAGCGTATCATATAAGTTTAAGTGTGAGTGTAAGAGGGTTTCAGCAAGACAATACCCTGTGTAAACAATACCCTGTACCTAAATAACGGTAGGTAGGTTTGGATTGAAGTGATGGTGTGTAATGTAATACCATGCCATGTGTGTTTCCCACTGTCCTGTTTAAGGAAATAAAAGACAAAATTGATGGACTACAGACATGTCACAAAAGGCCTCAATAAATCATACTGGCTGTGCTCTCAATATCATGTTACTGTTAACTACAGTATGTTCAAATGCGCTCGGTTAACTATGTCCAAATGGTCATTGGCTGAGATTAATTGAACTTTGGAACACTGATGATCAGTCTATTTTTGTACTAATGCAAGACACATATGCCCATTAAATATACACTGTGTAATATTTTTAGTGGTTGATTTCCACAATTCACGTTACCCACTCACAAATATTACCATTTTTATGAATACTTACCACCACCATCAAATTCTAAGTACAGTATTCACTGTGACTGGGAAAATGGCACTTTTCATACACAAAACTTACTGTATTTTGGTCATACTAGTAAATATTAGTTTATTGTTTAGTAAATATCAATGAAATAATCAAATTTGGAAATGGGCAGCACAGTTTCAATGAGCAGAATAGTTGCAATACCTACTCTGGCCACCATCCTACACAGTGCACCTTTAAGGGTGGGGCACTAACTTAATGTGGTGTGAATATTGAGGATCATTGGGGCCTCTGCTCCCAACATCACGTGTCACTATACACCATGAGACAGACATCTGGAATGTAACTTTATTATTAACAAAATATCTAACTGTGCATGTGGGGTGTACACTATAAAAAAGGAATTCACATAGCCAACCATCTGCATGATGACAATGTAAAATAGAAAACAAACAACAAAAAACTACACTTAACAAACAATGAAAACCACCCCAAACGAAAAGAGTACATGCTAATGGATGTTATCACAGATTTCCCACCTGCTGTACCTGTAGTCATGTTTAACCTTCCACCACAGTCTTGATCTTTTGATAATTTAATTTGTAATTTTTTAGATTCTTAGTTTCTTTATACAGACATGTTTTCACTGTCTTCAAGGATTCAAGGATATTTATTTGTCAAGTACATAGAGACACTTTCGTGTCACTTGTATTGAAATGCATGGCCGGTGCAAAACAAGTGTGCAGAAGAAGGGTGAAGAACAAATATAATAAAAATAAAAGGTGTGTGTGTGTGTGTGTGTGTGTGTGCGCGCGTGCGCGGTGTGTGTTAAATCAAATTAATTAGGAGGAATTCAGTAAGCAAATGGCATGAGGAAAAAAGCTCTTTCTCAGTCTCTCAGTTCTAGCTCTGTGACAGCACAGTCGCCTTCCAGATCTCAGTTTTTTGATAGTCCATATCCTGGGTGTGACTGGTCTTTGAGAATTGTATGGGCCCTATATAACACTTTCTTTTGTATAGATGTCTTTCATGGCTGGCAGAGCGCACTATCCTTTGTAGTTCTTTCTGTTCATGCACTGTGGCATTTCCATACCAGGTGATGATGGACCCTTTTAAGATGCTCTCCACTGCTGTGGAGTAAAAGGCTTTTAAGATGGGTGTGGAAACTTTGAACTTTCTCAACAGGCGCAAAAAGTACAGTCTCTGCCTGGATTTCTTAATGATATGGTGTGTGTGTGTGTGTGTGTGCGCGTGCGTGTGTGTGAATGAGTGAGTGAGTGAGTGCCTGCGCACTATTTTGGAACTAATTTATCACCCAATTATGAAAAAATCTGTATTGTCAAAACAGGAAAAATGCATCAAAATGTTGTCATGTAACCCGGGTCTAATTCTGTGATGTCATGGGTGCAGGTAACACATGGATCCACAGAGTCCAGATGTGCTACATGCATGTGAGTCACAAGAGCTTCACTGATGATCCGTCGGGTAACCCAAACCCAGGGTAGAGTGTGTGAGAGAGAGTCCCTGCCCTATTATATAGTATATATAATATATAATATGGTCCACATACACTCCTACTCTGGAGCTGGCCACTGGGGGGAGTTCAGTGTTTTTGTTTTTTTTAAATTGTGGGTGATCCATCTACCATCGGGTTTGACAATAAGCCTCCAGAACTAATTGCTGTCTCCAAACCTTATATTTCTGCTGATGGTTTTATACGACACTGCTATATTAACCACATAAACACAGAAATTCACAAACAGGATGAAGGGAACATGAGGGTGGATATGAACCATGATTTGTTTCCTTTTTATGATTTGTTTAGGCCTGGGTAGGTCTAAGGGCCCCGGGGCCTATACTTCAAAGCTGGTTTTTAGAAGAGCTTTTCTTGAGAAAATTAAGATTCCAGGCTCTTCTATTAGATGATTTACCTCTTAGCTTAACCTTAACTTATCCTGAACCAGCTTTGTAGTATAGGCCCCTGAAACAAAAACACTAACACCTTACAATGGTTTAACAGATTATTGTACAATAGTGAACATTAAGCAGCAGAGACCCCTCAGGTGGACATTCCTGTGTCCAGCAGGCCAAGGGCTCCTTCCCTCACAACCTAAGTCATCTGAGACATTGCTGCTTCAGTCAACTTTGGACATTTGAAGGTGGCCTTTCGTCACCCCCAGAATAGAAAGTGTCTTGGTAATGGCTCATTCTGTGTCTGGATTTGCCACACCCATGTATTGAATTGTATCACTATTGGTTAGCTGAGATAAACTCAAATTTGGGACACTGATGATGAAAAATGTTCATTGCGTACTAATGAAATAAGGCAGTATATGTCCACTAAGTGTGGCAGACTTCATGTGGTGTCATTGAGGATTTTTTAGTCCTCTATCATACAATACAGTCTCTCAACATCACATACCACTACACACCACAAGGCAGAACGCTGGAGTGTTAAACTGAATTACTACTTATTCGCCACAGTACACCAGCAGATAACACAACAAACAGTACATTCAAATCAAATGAAATAGTTCCATTACCTTATTGAACTGTACTCGAGGAATGGCCTACTTGTACTTGAAGTAGTAAATAGTAAATGAAATAGACTGTAATAGCAAATAGTGAATGAAAGTAATATTTATTGGGAAAACGTAGAAAAAAGAACATAAAACGAAACATTTTAAAATTAAAAGTCTATTAGCTGCAATGGGAAAAGAGAAGAGGTTCAATCATTCAAAGAAACAAACCAGAATATTAATTAAATGTACATAAACAATGTGCACTATAGCTTTCCGCCAACAGAAACGTTTTCCATCTCCTGACATTGATTAAATGTAGGGTAACATAGCATTACTGCAAACAAAATACCTGACAAAAAAATGTCATAATTATGCATGTGGTGTACACCAGTTGGCGGATTTCACAACAACCTGCATGATGACAACGTAAAATGCTTAACAAAAAAACTTGAAAAAAAGAAAAACAAAACTTTTCCATACATACTAACGATGATCAATGTCAGAAAACTTACTAGGGGGTCAGACACCCCACCTACTGTAGTCATGTTCAACTTGCCACCACAGTCTTTAACTTTTCATAGTTTCCATTTTTGCACCTAAGGTTAGATTCTTTCTTTATACAGACACGTTTTCACTGTGTGTGTGTGTGTGTGTGTCTGTGTGTGTGTGTGTGTGTGTGTGTGTGTGTGTGTGTGTGTGTGTGTGTGTGTGTGTGTGTGTGTGTGTGTGTGTGTGTGTGTGTGTGTGAAACTGATGCAGACAGGTGACTTAAGATATTGAATGTGCTCAAACACTGGGCGGTGGTCATTATCCCGCCTAATAAAGAAAACAATCTGTATAGTCAAATACGCCCTGGTAAAAATGTTACCAAGGCTCCCAGTCATAACTTGTGGTGATGAGATGTGATGTCATGTGCATACACGTATAACAACACACATGGATCCACACAGCCCAGATGTGCTACATGCATGTGAGTCACAAGAGCTTAGCTGATGATCTCGCTCCTAACCAAAACCCAGGATACAGTGTTTGATAGAATGTGGTCTGGACTTTGTGCAGGAGCGTCATGGTGTCAGAAATGGTGTAGAAGGCCAGAGTGCCTGCCCTGTGGTCCACATACACTCCTACTCTGGGACTGGCCACTACAAGGAGGTCGGTGCGGTCATTATTGTGGTAGAAAAATGTCTCAAAGGGGTTAACCGTAAGTCTCCAGGACTTGTCATTGTTTCCAAAACGGCAATCATTAAGGTTTCTTTTCCTGCCAATGGTTTGATATGACACGGCTATATTCGCCCACTCACCACTCCACTCAACTTCAAAATAACAGCGTGCAGGGCAAGGCACACCCTCTCTACACAGCACCTGACACCAACTGTCATGGAATCTCTCGGGATGATCTGGATATAACTGGAGCGTCTCATCTCGCAGCTCCACCCTCCTGTTCCCCTCAGACAGGCGGAGTTTTCTGTTTGCAGTGTTTGGATCCAGGGTGAAGCGGCAGTAATCTAATGCAAGAGGAGAACAGGAAAACTTAAGTCAATGGCATGAAATATCGCATGCTACGGAATGTGAATATTTTAGTTGTGTGTGCATGCAATCGGATGTTCCTGATTCCAACAACCATTAATGCAAGGGGTTCCCAAACTTTATCATGACAAGGGCCCCCATCAGGGTTGAAAATAAGCACCCGTCCTCCTGCCAATGACGGGTGAATTTGGCCTTTGGCGGGTGAAATAGGTCAACCAACCGCCTGACGGGTAAAAATGTTCTACAGGCGCCCGGGTATGCTGAATTATACGCAGCATCCAACAACAAAGGTTTAAGGTTTTTTTTTTAAATGAAAAGAGTTATTGCCATCACAATAACTGAATTCATGATCTCTCAAACGAAAGTATTGATCAGAAAACTTACTTGGCATTACAATGTTTGAAACGGTTGAATATGAAGTGGTAAAAACAGTGACTGGTGGGGAAAATGTTTAAGTTCCACCCCTGGCCCCCATATAGCCTACCGGTAGATTCCAGACAAGGCTGCCCTTACGCCACACTACTTTTTTTTTCAACCCCTTTCACAACCATAATCAAGGGATGTGAATCAGTGCTATAAGAGAAATACAAAATTAACGATAATCGTAGTAATGTTCAGCGATGCAATAGATTTGTGGTTTACTCGAGTGTACCTTATTCAATTTATTGAATAAGGTACACCCCCATTCACTATGTGCACATCTGTAGAACCACTTCCATACTTTCTTCAACGTCATGGGGATATTATTGAATTATCCAGAATTTATTCCAGACTTACACTTAAATATTTCAAACAACTGTACATTTGTGTAACAGACCCCTTGGTCATTACCTGGATTCCTTTTGTTCATGAAAATGTTGTTGATTTTCAACAGAATTAGCATGTTTATTGCTAGGACATGTTTTTGCCAAACTGTCAAGAATCAGTGAAATACAACACAAAAAGATCTTGTTTATTTGACGTTGCCTCAGCCATTATCCCCGGAGTTGTGCTCTACCTTCAGAAACTTTTCCTGAAAGTGTGTGTGTGTGTGTGTGTGTGTGTGTGTGGTTTCTTACACTGCAAGAAGTGCTCTCTGGTCATGGGCTGCAGCTCCGTACTGCCTGCTCTTCTGAATGGCAGCTCAGGATCAGTATCTGGACATCAACACAGAGATAGCCAATCATATCACATGTATGACCAAGTGAAGGAAATGACTTTCCGATTGGCTGGTATGCACTGATTTGGATTTTCTCCACTACTATTCCACTATGGAAAGTAGTTCTTATATTTTGACTCAATGTTTTATCAATGACACATATCAATACTCCACAAAATAGTGGTAACACCCAATTCATAAAGTAAGTCTCGGATGTACTTTTGAATGTGCATTAAGCCACCGTCAATAGAAATGACCTTGTTAAATGTTTTCCAAATGATCTTTTTACTTGTACATTAAGGAGAATGATAAACCGTCCAGAGTTTGTAGCGAAGGGGAGTAGAGTTGCCCAGCCGAGACTCGAACCCGGGCTTTCTGGGGTAGTAAACTGGGGCTCTGACCGCTACACCAAAGAGCCAGGCTCGTTGCCGCAATAGTCAGAACACACCCACAACCCTAGTCATGGTAACTCCATCAGAGGAGCCATAACAGTTCTCAAGCAGCACATTCCAACAGAATAAAGCCCAGCTTCATGTGGGGTGCCATTTGACACAGCAAGCATGGTTTAATTCAACCTTCCCTCAGTATCTGTTTGTCTTCACAAATCAGACATCAAAATGAGTTTAGAGGATATTCACCTTACTGGGTGCCATTAAATACTGTAAATAGCAAGGAAAGCCACAAATATGGGATCACATCTTTTACCAGTGATGACATGGTTGTATGTGTGTGAGAGAGTGAGAGACAGAGAGACTCACATTGCTTGCTCTGGAACATCTGCATAGTTGCCACTGTTTTGAGATACAGAGAAAAACGTGTTAGTAATCTCCTCCTGTCGTCTTGCTTTTAAATACATTTGTTATAGAGGTTTGTGTAACTTCTTTAGGTTCGTCTGACCTGCTGCAGACATTTTGACTGCTTCCTGTTTGAAGGTCGAATCCAATTTCTCCTGCAGCTGCGTCTTCAGTGCAGAGACCGATGTTTTCACTGGCTCAAAGGAGAGGTTGGAGTTGAGGAGGGTCACGGAAGCTGATGTTGCACTGTAAGGAATATCGGCAAGGGAGCCTACATTCTGTTGGGAAAAAACACACATATGCACGACATGAAACCAGTGAAATAAAGTAGAATTTAGTAACTCCACATTTCTAGTTATTGAATGTTGTTGAGAGTAAACGTACCCTATTGCTTTAGGGTCATTTCACGTGAAATCAGACACTTTGGGACCCGACCGACCCGGATTTCAATCATACTTGGTGTGCCTTTTCAGTAGCAAGGTAGCTCCCCAGAACTGCATTGGTTTGAATCTGACACTAATATTAAGGGAGAAACAGACTAGGAAAGGTTCACATGTGAGGGTAGGACACTATACATTCAGCCTTGAATATATCAGTCAGTGTTAGTCACAAAAAGATGCCTGTGGTGTTGTTTGAAAGCTCTTTTCTGGCTCTACATAGTACACAATCACCTTGGAATACAACTACTCTCAGAATATGAATTATGATAAATTGAAAAATTAAAAATTGAATATCTAAAAAACTCATATTTTAAAATGGCCAGTTCCTTGTCCAAATGTAGCCGGCAATGTCATGAGCAGCACCTTAAATGCTGGTGTTCGGTTTGTTATTCATTTCAGAGAGAAGTTGACTCACAAATATGGCATCATACAGACCACTTACTAATAATATGGTAATACCATAGTAGCATCACATGACAAAACAAAAACAAAACAAAAATGGTCAGTGTCCATGGTCCCAGGTTTCAGAAACTAAGGCAGATGTCCATTTATACACACCAAATGATGATATGTGAATGTTTGAACATTCCTTCTCTGTGTACCTGTGCCATCTTCCCTTTACCGTACTTTAAAGAGATAATCAATGGCTACACTCTCATTTTGTACTCTACCAGTGCATTTGAAGCAGCAGCTGTGTCTTTTGTAGATAATGTATAAGTACGTCCCGTTGCAGTTACAGGTTCCACTACCAGAAGCACATCCTGATGATCCATGACAGTCTATCTGGTCTGAAGGGAAAAGTGAAGGATGGAGATGGCCCATGAGGATGCAGGAAGTTCAGTTTCACCTCTCCAGTGCTCGGCATACATTCCTCAGCACATGCTAGCCACCAGTTGCCATCATATACAGCTACAACATACCCTTTGATGCTTGAAAATGTAACACATTCCTTTACTGAGCTCACTCTTTCAACTCTGCCTTCTCTGAATGCTCAAAATGGCCTAACTTCCACTGTGTCCATTGACAATGGGCAGAAGCTGTGTAGTTTTTGAGTACCTGGAATAGTTCTTGCAGATTCAAACCTTTTCAACAGGTTCTCAGCTTCATGATGGTACATCTCTGTTGTGGCAAACTGGCAATGGATGTTCTTGACATTATCCTTGACAAATTCAAACAGTTGGTATGGCGTTATAATTTAATTGTCAATAGGACGTTGCAGACTTGCTCGTGCAGCAAGCCATTTAACTGTCCTCCAACGCCATCACATGGACCTTTGCCATGTGATGTGGCAAAAAAGTGCCACTCTGCAGGTATGTGAAAATCTGCCTCGTGGTGGCACAAATTTGTTGTAATTTTAAGGTTCTTATATTGTGCAGGAAGTCTGCAACGTCCTATTGACAATTAAATTGTAACGCCATACCAACTGTTTGAATTTGTCAAGGATAATGTCAAGAACATCCATTGCCAGTTTGCCACAACAGATATGTACCATCATGAAGCTGAGAACTTGTTGAAAAGGTTTGAATCTGCAAGAACTATTCCAGGTACTCAAAAACTACACAGCTTCTGCCCATTGTCAATGGACACAGTGGAAGTTAGGCCATTTTGAGCATTCAGAGAAGGCAGAGTTGAAAGAGTGAGCTCAGTAAAGGAATGTGTTACATTTTCAAGCACCAAAGGGTATGTTGTAGCTGTATATGATGGCAACTGGTGGCTAGCATGTGCTGAGGAATGTATGCCGAGCACTGGAGAGGTGAAACTGAACTTCCTGCATCCTCATGGGCCATCTCCATCCTTCACTTTTCCCTTCAGACCAGATAGACTTGTCATGGATCATCAGGATGTGCTTCTGGTAGTGGAACCTGTAACTGCAACGGGACGTACTTATACATTATCTACAAAAGACACAGCTGTTGCTTCAAATGCACTGGTAGAGTACAAAATGAGAGTGTAGCCATTGATTATCTCTTTAAAGTACGGTAAAGGGAAGATGGCACAGGTACACAGAGAAGGAATGTTCAAACATTCACATATCATCATTTGGTATGTATACAGTATATGGACATCTGCCTTAGTTTCTGAAACCTGGGACCATGGACACTGACCATTTTTGTTTTGTTTTTGTTTTGTCATGTGATGCTACTATGGTATTACCATATTATTAGTAAGTGGTCTGTATGATGCCATATTTGTGAGTCAAATTCTCTCTGAAATGAATAACAAACCGAACACCAGCATTTTAGGTGCTGCTCATGACATTGCCGGCTACGTTTGGACAAGGAACTGGCCATTTTAAAATATGAGTTTTTTAGATATTCAATTTTTAATTTTTCAATTTATCATAATTCATATTCTGAGAGTAGTTGTATTCCAAGGTGATTGTGTAATATGTAGAGCCAGAAAAGAGCTTTCAAACAACACCACAGGCATCTTTTTGTGACTAACACTGACTGATATATTCAAGGCTGAATGTATAGTGTCCTACCCTCACATGTGAACCTTTCCTAGTCTGTTTCTCCCTTAATATTAGTGTCAGATTCAAACCAATGCAGTTCTGGGGTGCTACCTTGCTACTGAAAAGGCACACCAAGTATGATCGAAATCCGGGTCGGTCGGGTCCCAAAGTGTCTGATTTCACGTGAAATGACCCTTTATACTGTACACCAGCCGTTCAAAGTTCAAAAGTTCAAAGTTCAAAGTACTTTATTTGCCATTTGTGCATAAACTAGTAGTCCAAGCACATACAGGGATTAAAGTAAAAAAAAATCCTGAGCCTGAACTTTTTGGTGCGTCCACGCGACCCTATTCGATACACGGTGAAACGAGAATTTCATTGCTTTTTAAGCTTAGTATTTACACTTATGTTTGTCTTATTTATCTTATTCTGATGTGGGTGCCATGTCAGGGTCAAAATGACTTTTGCAACTCGAATAGGGCCTACCAAGGAGACCAAAAGGGTGTAGCGATAATCATTATTACATAATTACATACTTATTATGCATAATAGTGTAGTTACATAGGCCATTTCATCACAAAAGCATGAGAAAAGTATGTGTAGCAGAATATGACCAACAAAGATTGAAATATCATGACATGTTAGATACATAACAGAGGTAAAAGCATAATCTTTGGTTACTTAGGCACTAAGTGTTTAATCCTGCCTTTTAAAAAAAGAAAATGCAAATGCCTGGACATGACTGAATAATAATGCAAAATACCTTTAGTTTTAACGAATTACAAATGCAAATCAACTTAATTCATTAATGTCATTTTGGTGGCTACTATGGACTAGATGTTGTCTGTGTCTGTAGATAGATGGGTTCTAGGTTTCTCAGCTGTACAGTCAGTCTGAATAGAGCCTTGGATAGAGCTAGCTCTAGGTCAGAATTTGTAGTGCCTGCCCTGTAAATATTTTGGCTACTCTCCTATTGGGCTATTCTCAGAAAAAAAGACTGCCTTGCTTCATCATCAAGCTCAAGTTGTTCTGTCCATCACCATATAGCAGTATTATTTTTAGCCTCCAATCAATGACTAGAATTCCACTGAAAACTAAAGCCCATTAACAGATTGTTAAAAGCCATCAACAAGCCATTATGTGACATATTATTTAACGATCTCACAATCATCATGAAAACGGCAACTTGAGATGAATGTAGACTAAAAACGTGCCAATGACAGGAATTATACACCCAACAACCAAACCTGTATTATACTACAGCTAGTGGGATGAAACTTGCTGCTGTCTGCATGCAGACTGCCATCTTGCTAGGCGCTATTTGAGTCACTTTTAAGTTGAACACAGCGCCAATGTCAATACTTTTGCATTGATTTTTCCATCGGAGATAATATCAGTTAATATGTAGGTGGTGTTTATTATAAGTAACCCGACTCCTCTTAGCTAAAACATTAGCATAAAAGTTCGGTAGTTAGCATGCTAACAAAACTCAGCATGAGTGTGGCATCTGCAACATGCTGAAGTGACTTATTATAAGCTTTTTTGTTAAATTCTAACTAATAACAAATTATTCTCTTACTGTTGGTGTTCTCACAAGTAGTTGTAGACTGAAGCACATCTTCCTATAACCTCTTCCAACAACCCCAGAAAGTAATCTGGTGATTGATTCATGAATCACGCTATCCAGCCATTATTTTGAATGGAACTACCGGTAGCATAATGCACAGGCAGTGGTTGACATTAGGAGATGAGACACAGATAAACGGTCCGCTCGACCGCTCCACACTCCGGGAGATGCTGTGACAGCTCTGTGTTAAGTTCTAAGTTGGGTTCAGAAATTATGAAAAGACACAGAGGTATCGAACGTCTGTGGAAAAAACAGAACCTTGTGTGTTGTGGAGAGCTAATTATTAGCACTGAGCAGAGAAGCTCTATCAACACTGTATGCTTATCGACATTCTGTAGGCTATGTCCAAACACACAATGTCCAGTTCCATTTATGTTTTTGACGACAACGGCATCACCAATCCATAGCATGCAGTTTAGTTATCTTTACACATATTTCTGCTCATAGAGCAATAAACGGTGCAAGGTGCCTTGCCATGTAGAGCGAGTTGTTGACACACAGCAGCACGAGAGCGGCGAGTCGGCGACTGTCTGCTACTAGTAGACCGCCGGCTCTGTGGTGGTCCGACTCGAGCGAGATACTGAAGTAGCACGCTTTCCTAAGACCTGCCCCCTTCTTCTTCTGATTGGTGAACAATGTTAGTTTTAGTGTGGTCCTTTGCTACCATTGGCTGACAATCGCAGGAGGGATTTCGGTTGTCTTTTTATTTATTTATTTACCGTCAATTTATTTCCGACTATTTAAAAAACAAATTAACCCACGGGCAATCGCTAAAAGCCGGAAATCCGGTATATGCCGGAGAACTTTAATCCCTGCACATAGGAACTCTTGTGCAGGCCCTCTGAGTCAATAAATAGAATTAAATAGAAAAATAGGAAGACAAAATACATTAAAAAGTGATAAAAATCAAAGAGATCAAAAGAATAATAAAAAAAGGTGGATCAAATGTTCTTTTCCAACTTGGGGCCCATTTGAATTTTGAAAATAGTCGACAGCAACACACACACAGAAATATTATTAAGACTTTTTGAAAATAATTTCAAGGTCTACGTGGAATACCTTTAGGGCCTACCAGTGGGCCCCATCCAAAAGTTTGAGAAGCACTGCTGTAGACAACCAGCATTCTATATTAAGTCATGTTTCATTTATGTGGTAATACTGTACACTGCAGTTGAAAAAAAAAAAAAAAAACACAGGGTGCATTCCAATATGCAAACTTGCATCTTCCACTTGGGCTTGTGGCCTCACATTTTGCTGATGCCCTTCCTCCGTGGAGAAAATAATTTAATTTCCCCGCTGTCAGCCTAGCTAAGAAACAATTTGATGTCATCACAATGTATTACTTCCTGGTACGAGGCCACAAGCACAAGTGGAGGACGCAAGGTTGCATATTGGAATGCAAAAACAGTTCACATTCCTCACCTTCAGGAAATGGATGTGATCCTGTGTGTGTGAAAGCTTCTCCATCTCATCAACTTTCTTCCTCAGCTCAGAGATCTCCTGCTCCAGTCGTTTCAGGAGTCCCTCAGCCCGACTCACCTCCGCCTTCTCCTGAGCTCTGATCATCTCTCTCGCCTCAGAGCGCCTTCTCTCAACAGAGCGAATGATGTCATCAAACATCTTGTCACTATACAGCACAGCAGATTGTGCAGAGCTCTACCAGGAGGCACACAAAGAGAAATCAGGAAACACAGAGAGACATCATTAAGCATTATATAATCAGTCCCTGTTAGTGCATATTAGTGCACCTTCCACCCTTTTCGGGGGTTTGTCTGTGAGGTCAGAGGTTTGGGTCCCAATATGCAGCAAAACTGTGAAGAGATAATAGGTGTGTTTGATTTCTTGCGACGTCAACCGACTTTGCAAAGTACGCCTCGAGAACTTGCCATCATGGTGTGGGTGGCGCTAAACACAGCGCATATAAAGTCGACCAAAAGTTTGCGATAAGAGAAGCCACGAACATCAACGGCAGTGTTAATTTTGTCCGTTTTTTTTTATTTAGTCGTAGTCTTAGTCACTTTTAGTCAGTCATATTTTAGTCATTGCCTTCCCAATTTAGTCTCAGTCTTTGTCTAAATGACGAAAATCAATTTTAGTCTTCATCAATTTTTAGTCATTTTAGTCAACACTGTACATAATAGAACTTCTCCACACACTGCTCCTCTTTTTAACATATATCATTGGCTGTACAGAATAAACGTTCTCCCCACACTGCTTCTCTTCTTAACACATCACACTGTGCAGAATGAAACTTCACACACACTGGTTCTCTTTTTCTCCATTTTATTTAACACCCGTGTTCATTTTGTCAGCTTTTTAAAATTTAGTTGTAGTCTTAGTCACAATGATGAAAATCAATTTTAGTCTTAGACTAAATTGGGAAGGCAATGACTAAAATATGACTTAGTCGAAATGACGAAAATCAAAAAAGGGCTCTGACGAAATATTTTAGTCATAGTCATGGTTGACGAAATTAACACTTATCAACGGGAATAAGCAACTGCTGGAGTTGCAAGGTACGTCTGCAGGCGCATTGATCCCGCGGGAGTTTGACATCATGACACATGTCTTTGTCATACCACGACTGACGTACTTGACTTTGTCATACCACGTTTCTTCCTCATTCATTCCTCACCTTCACAGTGTCAACTGCTCTCCTCATCTCTTGTACCTCCTTCTCTCTCTTCTGGATTGTCTGTTGGCATCTTGCTTGGGTCTGCCCCAACCTTTCCTATGTAAAGAAATCACAATTCATTTTTAAGCTAAGTGTCAACAATGTGTAACATTTTAATTGCTCTGTAAGGCTTGGGGTTGGTCTTTATGAATACTTACCACCACCAGTGTCAAAGACGTCCAACATGAAATTGTCATTCAGTGCAACAGATACTTTTGCTTACTATAATTGTAAAAAAACGTGATTTTGAATTATTTTTCAAGTGAATGCATGAAAGCCACTTGAAAATAATAATAATAAAAAAAACCTATTTTTTGCAGTACACTAAGCAAAAGTATATGTTGCACCGAATGACAATTTCACGTTGGACGTCTTTGACCCACCATCAAATTCTAACTTAAGTATTCATTATGACTGGGAAAATGGGGCACCTAAGTCACGCCCTCTACTTCCTGGTTCATGGGGCAGAGGGAGTCAAAAAATAAGTACTGTCAGAAATTGTCTAAGCTATGAGATAGGCGTCTCTCATTGGCTCCCATATAGCCCCGTTGGCGAACGCAGCCAAGTAAAAGATGAATGGGAGCCTATTGGGCTAAATGGCTCAGCAGGGATTTGTGACGGTTCTGTTCTCTGGTTTGTAAAGATGTGTGCACATTCTGTACCTTATCATGAACGTTGTATTAGAAGTGAAGTTAAAGGTTCCTGACATGGCTTTGTTCTCCCAAAGACGTGTTAGTTTTGTCCTGCAACATGCTAGCATTCGGCTAATACCTGCTGGCTGAGGAATCTTTGCGACTATTCACGACCAGAGCTGACGAGAGACGTACTCTGACTGATCCTAGCAGAGACATCTACGGTCACACACCTCAAAACCCCCCACCGCCGTCCAACATGTTAATTGAAGGTGCCCAAATTCTTAAGGATGAGCGCAGTCATTTCCTTTACCCCATGTACACATGCCGCTTTTCCACCACCTTAAATGCAATAAATAACAGGTGTCCGCAACAATCCTAACATAACTTTAAACACATCGACATCTGAAGTCAGACTTAAAACTACAAAACAAATGGCGTAGTGCCGTAAAGTCGATTGTCACGTGTTATGTCATTGCTATAGTTGAAATAAGGGTAATTTTCACGAATGTAACACTTGACAAGATGCAAACGTGTCGGCAAATGCTTTCACTTACTTATATCTATCGAACGCGACTCCATTGTTTCCAGGGAAAAAATCACACGGGCAGATAGTTCTATGAGAAGGGTACAGCCCCATTGGCACCCATTCATTATTTACTTGGCTGTGATAACATAGCTGCAGTGCCACTCCTGGCCACACCAGCTAGTTGTGCTTCTTGTACAAGATTCCATTTTCTTTGGTACTGGGCTTGAAATGAGTGGTGTTTCGACAACAATCCAAACCTTGGACCTCCACTTATACACCACACATCCACCACGACTCGCCTAATTCACTTCCATTCATTTTTTTGCAACGTTCTGCCCCATGACCCAGGAAGTAGAGGGCGTGACTTAGGTGCCCCATTGCACTTTTCATACATGAAAAGAGGGATCTTCTCCATGGTCCGCCATTTTGAATTTCCAGAAATAGACATTTTTAGCTGCAAATATGACTAAGGCCATACTAGAAATATTAGTTTACTATTACTTAGTAAACTTTCATGAAAATATCAAATTTGGCAATAGGCAACCGAGTTTCAAGGAGCAGCATAGTAGGCCTATTTTTCGACCCATTTCCTGTAGGCCTAGGCCCTACCTTTAATGAAAACTTTACTCTGTTTCTCTTAATATTGGGGTCTGATTCAATGATACAGTAAGTAAGACCTCCTTGGTCTGATTTCATTGCCTTGATGTTGAACAATTAGGCTACTCCAAGATGGCCTTGTGAGAGAAGTGATGTCAAGCAAGAAACAACTTTAAGGAAGCTCATTGTGAGTTTTTAAGTGAGCTTTGCAATACGATAGCAGGCAATCCAGACAGGACTTGACAGCCTTCAGTTTTCTCCCAGAGCAAATATCACAC
This sequence comes from Engraulis encrasicolus, assembly GCF_034702125.1. Taxonomy (NCBI): domain Eukaryota; kingdom Metazoa; phylum Chordata; class Actinopteri; order Clupeiformes; family Engraulidae; genus Engraulis; species Engraulis encrasicolus. The sequence continues at coordinate 12,357,783 of NC_085857.1, forward strand.
AGCACATCTCCATGGCCAGCGGAAACAAGACGCTGAATTGCAGGTCGAATCCTGGTCTTCCTCATTTCTTCCACAATCTCGGCAACAATATAATTTCTTTTCAAAACTGGCCTCGAGAAGAAACTTTGTCTACACTGAGGACAGCTATAGACTCTCCTGTGATCTTCCTGATCCCAACAACTGTTAATGCATCCCGAACAGTAATTGTGTCCACAGCTGAGAGTCACTGGGTCCTTCAGCAGGTCCAAACAAATCGAACACATGAAAAGGTCTTCTTTGCTTGACATTGCCACAGCCATTGTTCCCTCAGCTGCTCACGACGTCCAAATCGGTCCTTTCCGTTGCTCAAAGAACGTGGATAACGATCGTTCTTTGCTTTACTTTCATTTTGGGTGAAATGCTTCCACCTGAAAGGGACGTCACGTGTTCAACAGTGGAGTAACGCTGCCCCCTGCTGCCCCCTGCTGATGGAACAAGACGTGTGCGTGCGTGCAATGAGCGCAGACTCAGAATCAGATCACCGATGGTCGTTCATTCGAATTCTATCAAGTTAGCAACCCATATGTATGGAAGACGAGAGCGGCCCATCTTGTAGTACACTTTTAATTCACCTTGTTATCCCGAGATAACGATATAATTAATTCGAGACCTCGAGAAAACGCAACAATTATTCCGTGATCTCGAGAAAACACAACAATTATTCCGTGATCTCGAGAAAACACAACAATTATTCCGTGATCTCGGGAAAACGAATCATTTTTTTATGATCAGCAAACAGCTGACAAATGGGTCATTCATAGGCACCACGGGAAGAGCTTTTGATGACTTCGGGGCTCTCATAGTTGAAACGCTTGTCTTTACAATGTCTGGAATAATGGATAACCTAATAAGGCAATATTTTGATCAGGGGATGACACAGGCAGAGATTGCATTAAGTCTTTTAATAAGGAATAGTTTCAAAATTAGTCCGCGGCACCTCCGCAGAAGACTGGCCCGGCTTCGTCTGTACCGACGGAGATATAGCGATCCAGCTGAGGTCGTAGAGTTCATCTCGAGTCTTATGAACGGACCAGGACGGCTTCATGGCTACCGTATGATGCACGCAAGGTGCCTTTTAGCTGGATTCCGTGCCAGTCGGGATGTTGTTGCGGAGATCCAGACCACCCTTGATCCCGTGGTCGTGCAGCGTCGGAAAGGCAGGAGACTGCGGCGAAGATCATACAGTGTTCCGGGGCATAATTACGTATGGCACATGGATTCATACGACAAGCTCACCCCCTTTGGGGTGAACGGGTGCATCGATGGATTTTCGAGGCATATAATTTGGATGGAAGCAAACTCTACCAACAGCAACCCGTGCGTAATCGCAGCCTATTTTACGCAAACTGTCTCTAAACTCGGAGGCTGCGCCAAAATCCTGAGATCATGGAACAGAAAATGTCCATGCCAACAGACTACAGACTTTTTTCAGGGAAGATGACACTGGAGAGGCCCCTGGGCCCCCTTGTGTTATACAAGGAAGGAGCACGGCAAACCAGAGAATCGAATGTTGGTGGGGGATGTACAGGAGACAGAACGTGGACTACTGGCGAGACGTCTTCAGAGAGTTCCAAGCTACGGGTGATTTCAGCGGTGATTTCGTCGACAAGGGTCTTGTGCAATTCTGTTTCCTGAAGATTATACAGGTAAGGAATCAATACGCAATATGCTATTTATTTTGAGAGTAAAACGGTTGAAATAAAGTGGTGGATCAGTGAACAACAAGATGCACACCCAGATGCCTTCACAGTGGTCATGGGAGATTTCAACCACGGAAATCTCAAAACAGTACTTCCAAAATTTCACCAACATGTTAACTTTCCAACAAGAGGACAAAACACCCTGGACTTTGTTTATACCCCAAAACAAGGAGCATACAAGGCAAAGCCCATCCCCCACATCGGCCTATCAGACCACCTAACGATTCTGCTACTGCCAGCCTACAGACAAAAGGTAAAACTCACCAAACCAGCTCTGAAGGAGGTGAGAAAATGGCCAGAGGGAGCCGTGTCACGACTACAAGACTGCTTTGAAACCACAGATTGGGACATGTTCAAAACAGCTGCCACCCACAGCAACCACATTGACATTGAGGAGTACACAGACACCGTGACCTCCTACATCACAAAATGCATTGATGATGTTACAGAAATAAAACGCATCACCACCAGGGCCAACCAGAAGCCATGGTTCACAGGAGACGTTCACAGACTGCTGAGGGCCAGAGACAAAGCCTTCAGAGCAGGAGACGTAGCTGGCCTAAAAGCAGCAAGGACAAACCTGTCCCAGGGCATCAGGAAAGCAAAAAAGGAATACTCGGACAAAATAACAACACACTTCAAAGACAGCAGAGATGCACAGAGCCTGTGGCAGGGCATACAGGCCATCACGGACTATAAGCCCGCACCACGAAGCTGTGACAACAACACCTCTCTGCTAAACGACCTGAACAGTTTCTTTGCCCGTTTTGAAGCACAAAATGACACTCATCCACAGAAAACTCCCCCTCCCCCCATGATCAACCCCTGTACCTGTCCTCTGCCAGTGTGAAGAGGACACTGGCCACCATCAACCCACGCAAAGCAGCTGGCCCAGACAACATACCTGGCCGAGTGTTGAAGGATTGTGCAGAAGAGCTGAAGGATGTCTTCACAGACATCTTTAACATCTCTCTGGAGCAAGCAGTCATCCCATCACTTTTCAAAGCTGCTACCATCATACCCGTGCCGAAGAAATCATCACCATCATGCTTCAATGACTACCGTCCTGTAGCACTGACGCCCATAATCATGAAGTGCTTCGAACGGCTAGTCCTGTCACACATCAAAGCCACCCTACCCCCCACCCTGGACCCCTACCAGTTCGCATACCGAGCCAAGCGATCCACGGAGGATGCAATCTGCTCTGCCCTCCATCCAGCCCTCACCCACTTGGACAATAAAGACTCATATGTGAGAATGCTGTTCATTGACTTCAGCTCAGCATTCAATACCATAATACCACAACAACTCATCAGAAAACTGGACAAACTAGGTTTCAGCACCTCCCTCTGCAACTGGCTGCTGGACTTCCTGATGCAGAGACCACAAGCAGTACGGGTAGGGAATAACACCTCAAGCACCCTGACCCTGAGCACGGGGGCTCCGCAAGGTTGTGTTCTCAGCCCCCTGCTGTTCACGCTGCTGACACATGACTGCACAACGACCCACAGCACTAACCATCTAGTGAAGTTTGCGGATGATACAACACTGGTGGGCCTCATCACTAAGGGCGATGAGACCCACTACAGAGAAGAAGTAGACCTGCTGGCCAGATGGTGCAAAGACAACAACCTCCTGCTGAATGTCAACAAGACCAAGGAGATTGTTGTCAACTTTCAGAGGGTCCAAAAACAACTGCCACCACTGACCATCGACGGTGATGCTGTGGAGAGAGTGAGCAGCACCAAGTTCCTTGGAGTGCACATCAGCGACGACCTCTCTTGGACCACCAACACTACATCACTGGCGAAGAAGGCCCATCAGCGTCTCTACTTCTTGCGCAAACTAAAGAAGGCAAGTGCTACACCCTCCATCATGACAACATTCTACAGAGGAACGATAGAGAGCGTCGTGTCCAGCTGCATCACAGTGTGGGGAGGAAGCTGCACGGAGAAAAACAGGAAGACACTCCAGCGTGTTGTGAACACAGCGAAGAAGATCATTGGAGTAACACTCCCCTCCCTGCAGGACATTTACACCGCACGCCTCACCCGAAAAGCACTGATGATCATCAAAGACACAAGCCACCCTGCACACAAACTGTTCAGCCTCCTGCCCTCTGGAAAGAGGTACAGGCGCCTCCGTTCCCGTACCACCAGGCTTGCAAGCAGCACGATGCATCAAGCAATCAAGATACTGAACACTCAACCCACTCTCCCTTCACTGTCAGCCTCTAGCCAGCCAGGCCACTGACAACGCTCCCCCCCCTCATCCCCACCACCATATCTGCGACTGAACATTCCACCTGCACTACTACATCTGTGACTGAACTTTCAACCTGCACTAACTCAAAACATACACATGCGCACACACACACACACACACACACACACACACACACACACACACACACACACACACACACACACACACACACACACACACACACACACAAGCACACTGCACTTTCTGCACTAAACCCAAACATACACACACTGACACACAACTCATACTCACACACATACACACACACACACACACACACACACACATACACAGGTACACACACACAGACGCACACCGCACTTTCTACCTGCACTAAACACACACACACACACACACACACACACACACACACACACACACACACACACACACACACACACACACACACACACACACACACACACAAAACACATACAAACACACACACACACACACATACTGCTGCTGGTGTATTTAATAAAAACCTTTTTTAATTATTTATTTTCTTCAAATGCTACTATTACTATGTCAGAACGCTATAAAGAAAAAAGCTTTTAGAAAAAGAACAACAAAATACCTCCTCTTAATGTATGTTCTCTACAAGTCTTCTGTTGTCCAGTCTTGCACTTTAAATGTCTGTATGAGCAATGTCTACGTCCATACTGTCTATGTCCATGTATGAGTACTGTCTATGTCTATACTGTCTATGTCCTTACCTAGATTAGTCTATGTCTGCATGGGAGAGCAAGAAACGCAATTTCAAATTCTTTGTATGACCAGTGCATGTAAAGAAATTGACAATAAACTTGACTTGACTTGACTTGGTGGATGTGTGCGTAATATTGTGCGTAACGGTTTGGCCATTGTGCGCAACTAGCCCAATTTGCTAGCCTGATTATCATCGACATTCAAATCTCTTGAGGGTGTTGCGTCACTAGGAGGGCACAGTCTGGCTACCAATTTGCAACCCTTGCAAGGTGTTTGGGTGACCCATTTTGCTTGAGAAAAAACATATCAGTTATTATTGTTATTATTGTTTCACATTGACATTCACTGACTTCGAATCTGAAAGCAAAACGAGAGACCCCCCTTGCTAACCCCATTACATATTTCTATTACACTGGAGGTGTCGCTGGGTCATTTTGACCAGTATCATTTGGGGGGGTTATAGAGCAATATTGTCTAAACTCTCTGATATAATAGTGATCCCATGTTGAGTAGACATTGAGGCAGGGGGTGAATTATGTGGGAAAATGAGTGCCAATATTTTTGGGTTGTGCATCAATGTTGGCTCAGTCTGAGAGTCGGGACAGTGACTCACTTTCTTCACCATTTCCTTATCTTTCGCTCTCTGAATCTCTCACTCAAAAATATATTTACACAGAAATTCACAAGCATGATGAAGGGAACATGGTGAATACGAGCTATGCCCCCCCTAACATTATTTTCCATAGGCCCGGGTCAAAATGACCAACACCTTCAACAAAAACACAAACACCTTACAAGGGTTAAAGCCGTTAATTATAGTTGTAAACAATGCTTCTCACTAATTGCCTGCCTTACAGGACGAGCTGGACACAGTGGTGCAAATGTGGGACAACCATCGCATTCGTCCGGGAAGGAATGGACGTGATGTCTACCATGGCAAGCCAGTGATGATGTACAACGTACCTGAGCTGTATCATGCACAGAATTATCTGCATCCAGTTGAACTGGACAAAATAAGCACAATCCTAGGTGAAGACATTTGCCAGTGGAAAACAGATATTTCATGTGACATTGACCTACATGACTTGTGCTTGATGGTGATGGAGGAACACAACTTGACTCACCGCCCTGGAGCTGAAGGAGCCATTAAACTCTACAAAGACCTGAGGCCATTGATAAGGGCACTCCTGGAAGAAGCGGATGACTGATCAAACATATTACTGTTATCATCTGGGTTCATTGTTCCCAATGCTAGACTCTTGCCTTAATCACTACACTGCCTTACTTGCTCTAGGCTACCATCATACAGTCACACAGCATTTTGTGCTACTGAATCACAGGGTCAGGGCTGAAAATGTATCATTGTACATATTATTGTATACCGTATATTAAATGTAGTACTACTGGAGCACAGGACTGGAGAAGAAGTACAACAAGCACTATATAAAAATAAGTTTTGCAGCGAAAATGTCTGGAAATTCAAAATGGCAGACATGGAGCATATCCATCTTTTCAAGAATGAAAAGTGCTCTTTCCCAATCATAATGAATAAGGCTGACAATGTGAGATTGTGATAAGCAGGCTTGTTCGTGAAAAAGGTCATTTGTGAATGGGCAGCATGAATTCTGGAAATGAACTGGAAATGTTACACAGTGCGTCTTTAAATATTAAAGAAAGGTTAAGAAGTAATAAAACAGCCCTGATGCACAATTGCCATCAAGGCAAAGGGATCTCAAACAGTTAACCACTGCCTCCAGGTTAACTTACTCAGATTTGTCTTTTAACTGTCCTTATCAAGTAGTTATTTCATCATATGAAAGTGGAAATGGGTGTAAACACAACTCCAAAAGTTCAGACACTGTATTGTAGTAGCCTACTACTTCCACCTCGTTACTCTGACATCTCTAGTGCCTCATGTTTGCATACTTCAGTGGTTATTCTCAGTACTAAAGTGGCATATACTGGCAAATGTTGATATTCTAGGGTCTATCGGGTGCGTTCCAATATGTGACCTTGTGTCCTCCACTTGTGCTTGTGGCCTCGTACCAGGAAGTAATACATTGTAATGACATCAAAAACAACAGCATTATATTTCAATATCTCGCAAAACTCAATTGTAAAGTCATTTTCTCATTTTCAAACAGGATGGTAAATGAAGAATAGTCCGCCAAAAATAGTTTTGGCTAGGCTGACAGCGGGGAAAACGTAATCGTTTTCTCCACAGAGGCGGGGCATCATCAAAACGTGAGGCCACAAGCCCAAGTGGAGGACGCAAGGTCGCATATTGGAAAGCACTGCTGTGTCACCAGGCAAAAATGCCTACTTGGAATTTACCCTAGCAACCTTGAGGAGTTGGGACACACCTCCAATAAGACACACGGGACTACAGAATTAAAGGGTTGAATTTTTTTAATTTAAAATGAGACCACACAATGAGAACACAGCAATCCATGTAAGTAGGGTGAATAACTACCGCACACTGCACAGCACACTGTAGGTCAATCAACTTGGGCGAGCTGGTTGGAAGGGGCAGGAGAGAACAGCACTAGTCCACAGGTCAGGGGGTGGATGGGAGCCCGATGAGGTCCCCGTCTTTGGGGGAGGGGAAAGCAGCAATAGTCCGATCTGTTAGGTCCCGTCCGGTACCAGCGGGCTGTGCAGCTACATCAAATGTGACCTGAGAGGAGGCATACAGAACACAACACTGTAATCAGGTTAGGCACAAGTGTCATTACAAACTTACGCGTGATGACAAACCCACGCCAGGAGAGGGACAAAGCCTGGGCAGCAGCAGAGTAGGGCAGGTACAACGGGCCAGGGCAGGTTGCCGTTCCTAGTTCCAGCATGCATACAGGTAGGGCTCAGGGGTAGTGAAAGAATATGCATTGATGGAGCAACAGAGACAAGCACAGCACTGTTGCAGCAGTTCAGGTGGTTAAAGGGTTAACAGCATGCATAGGGGCAGGGATTGGCACTTGGGGGATAGCAACAATTGCACTGGAAGAGATCGGGGCAGCAACAGCAGCATGGATCAGGTCGGCTCCAGTCACTGTCCAAGTAGGGGTGGGGTCTCCTGGTCAGCTACCCGCATGTGGGTGGGAGACGTGACACCTTGTTTTTTCTTAACATTGGTTAAAAACCTACAAAACTGTTATTTTCCTTTAAAAAACAAATGTAAATGAAAGAAGATGTGGTACATTATGTTTCATATTAGTCTTAGATGAGAAGAAACATTTTTGTTAAGATTTATGTAAAGGTTTATATGTCAAATTTCCTGCGGTGTGACTGTAACATTAATGAAACAATATATAATAATATATATATAAATTAACCAACAACATTTTGAATAATGTATGAAGCATTTGGCATGATTGCATAAATCTTAACTTTAGATTAAGATATGTGAATGTGGAAAAAACTCAAGACAGTAATATTAACTACAAGTTCAATTTCGTAACACAAATTGCGGGGTGACATGTATGTCAATGTTTGTGAATGGGCAGCTGCAAGGCCAACTACAAGGGTCTTAAAGACTGGCTCCTAACCAGTCAGTACCTCAGTTATTGGAAAGTGCTGTGGAAGGTTAAGGTGACTCTTAACCTCTTAATATGTCTTCATATTGCAATCTTTCTGTCACGCAATGCTTAGGTTCATTTTATGGTGTCCTGTGGTGTGACTGTTCTTATAGGAGGAAAAAAAGTTTTTTTATTAATGAAAACACATATTAAGATTAAACACAATATCATTATCAAGTTAGCATGAGCTCAGATGTCAGTCATGTATACAAAAGGATTAAAATGGCCATAATGCAGTGAATTCCCTGTGGTGTGACTCCATTTTCCTGCGGTGTGACATGCCTATGCTATGTGTTGATGCAGGACACATTTTCCCAAAAATGGCAAAATTAAGGTGAAATTCCACAGACCACTGAGTGCTTTATTTTTTTCTATTTTTAGCCATCATTTTTTTCAGGAATTTGATTTTTTTTTTGCGTTACGCCCTTAAACGTCAACCACCCATGTATAAACATGGCACACTTAAGGTCAGGGGTGGGTAACCTATGTGTTGAGGACCGTTTGCAGCCCTTGAAGCGTTTTATCCGGCCCCCGATATAATTTTAATGTTATGCATCCTTCACATGAAATATGACATTGTAAAACTGCATTGGCAATACAATCATGTTATATTAAAGGGGCATAGAGAAGGTGTGGTCTCTTTTAAAGTTTGCTGCCTTCAATATAGACATGAAGTGCAGGGGAATATGCTGCCCGACAAAGCAAAAAGGCAGTAACTGCGCAGAGCTCAAAACGGAGTCAGTTTACTTTTAAATGATACTACAATCCAGTAAAAGTGATTTTTGGAAGATTATTGACATGTGACAGTTTTGTCACTTTATATTACCACCATTTTTGCAGATCAATCATTTTAATTAGGCTTTAGACTTTGATATATATGGCATTAAAGTCATAGTGACTCATTTTCAACAGCAATGCAGTTACTGCCTTTTTGCTTTGTAGGGCAGTATGCTGGTTTGTGTTCATAGTACAGCCCTCTGAGAACTTCTACGGCCCTTGGAGGAATTTGAAGTGGCCCCTCGAATGAAAAAGGTTCCCCACCCCTGCTTTAGCTCAAGCAGCACAGCTGATGGTGCGGTGGGGAGAGGGAGCATAATAACACTACAGACTCACACGTGAAGACAGACCAACGTTGGGGAGATGTGGTGGCGTTCCGGCAGGAGTGGGTGGGGTACAGTAGGTCGGAGCCGCCTGGTTTCCTGTGGGCTGGGGCTAGAGAAAAAGAGATGGGGAGGTTAGCAAGGTAGTTACGCCAGTGGGGCAAGAGGGGTAAGCACAGCACGGTTGCAGTAGTTCAGGTGACTAGGTTAGTAGCCCATGCGAAGGGAGGGGATAGCAGCAGCTCTTGCAATAAGGGGACACAATTTACAGCCATGTTGGGGAACTATAGCAACAGTCATACAGGCAAGGCTCGGGAATAGTAACAGTAGCACATGCAGTGGGCAAGCGCTTCAGAGTTTTAGCAGCTCAGGTGGCTAGGGGAGTAGCAGCATTAATGCAAGCAGGGGTTGGGGGAAGCGATTGGATGTGTGTGCGTATATTGTATTGTAGCCTACATGTCTATATCAGTATGACAGAGTTTGAAAATTGCACATGTGTGAGTGTGTATTGTCTGTGTACTGCACATGCTGTGAATGAATGTGTCAGAGAAAGAATAAGCTTAGTACATTCATGTATGAGTAGGTTAGTGTGTGTGTGTGTGTGTGTGTGTGTGTGTGTGTGTGTGTGTGTGTGTGTGTGTGTGTGTGTGTGTGTGTATTGCACATTGGAGACTGCACATTGGAGACTGGTCAAACGCAATTTCAAACTGGTTCTGTGCCAACACTGTTACATAGATTTTTGACAATAAAGTAGGCCTACAGTTGACTTGACTTGATAGCAGCACACACAGAAAGGAGTTAACAGGGCGAGCACAGCAGTTCAGGTGGCCATGGGCCAGCAACATTATTATAATGCTGGCAGGTATCGGGGGTAGCGACAGCAACACAACGATGGGCAGGGTTGGGGAGTAACGGATTACATGTAACGGCGTTACGGTAAAAGAATACAAAATCAATGTAATTGTAATCCGTTACATTACAAGCAAAAAAATATGTATTCAGATTACAGTTACATTCAGTGGGAATGGGGATTACTTAACAGGATTACAATTCTTGCGAAATTGCGTCTTTGGTCCCTTTTATTTATTTAATTATTATATTAACTGATTTATTTATTCATTTATTGTTATGCCGCGGCTTGTATGTTGTGATTTTTGGTTTTTCGCCGGAATCATCACCTGTTACGTAATGACGACAGTGACAGTAGCATTCCTGACCGACCTACGTTCTCTCAGCCTTGCTTCCCTTCCCTGCTGGTGGGAGTGTTCAATAGTTTGTTGTCGTTGCATCAATCACTCAGTCAAAGAAGTACAGAGCAGTCGTGAGCAATGGAGAAAAATGCATTTACCCGGTGGAAATACAATAAACATTTCATTTTCAAGGAAGACAAGGGCGCCAATATCGATGTCCAGTGCCGGTTGTGCCAACCCAAAGTCAATATCTTGTCAGCGTCGAAAGACACAACGTCTAACTTAAAGAAACACCTGGGGGGGGGGGGGGGTGGGGGGGTGGCTGTAGAGGGGGAGGCACGAGCCAGCCATTGTGTATATAGCATTGTGTATATAGAAACCACTTAAAATAGGGTGAAATTATAATTTCATATTGACTTAGTGTATCCATCTGTTTGTTGCTGTCTTTATATATTGTATGTGCGCATGTCATGTGTTATAGACCTATTGACCGGGTGCTGTCATCCCGTGCTGCCATGCACTGTCAATGAGGATGGCTGTGGGGGCAGCCATTGTGTACATAGTTCAACCTGGTTAGGGGTTGGGTGTGGGGTGTGCCTTTGTTGATTTTGTATATAGCTGTTATTTTTTTTTCCAATAAATTGAACTGTGGTCAGGACTTGCTGTGTGTACTTTAATTGACAAACTAAGCCTAAGTAAGCTTTCCTCAATTTATTTTAAGTCATTGTAAGTGTTTGGGGGGAAAAGCATGATTCACTTAAGTCATTATAAGTATTTTGGGGGAAAAGTAATCCAAAAGTAATCCAAAAGTAATCCGTTACATTACTTAAATATTGAAGTAATGGGATTACATTACTGAATACATTTTTGAAAGAGTAATTTGTAACTTTACCGGATTACATTTAAAAAGTAACTTCCCCAACCCTGANGATGGGTTACCAGGGGCAAGCGAAGGCAAGGAGGCAATTGCAAGCACAATGTTAGGCATACGGTGGCGGTGTAGCGAGCAAGGGCCAACAGAGCATTAGGCAGGCAGTGGCAAGGGGGTATATCGCACAAAGTGACACTTACCTTACCCAAAGGGCAGAAGGGGGGCTCCGTCCACCGTTTCCCGTCCGTGATGGGGTCCTCCACAGCGATTTCACAGTTTACAACTCCTCCAGTTCTTCACTGTTCCCTCTCGGCTATGTTCCTCTCCGGATAGCTGATGCGTTTAAATTGCACGCCTGCCTACCGCTAGAGTGGTTAATTACTAAAGTGGCTCTCATGGCTTTGCTTTACATTGATTAACAAACTGAATTGGCATGCCAGCGTTTACCAAAGAGCTGTTGTTTACCTGCACCTCAGGTGTCGCTGTAATATTGTTCCCCTCGGAAATAACGCAAGTGAATGCAGTTCCGCCTGTGACACGACATTATTGTTTTATCGAGATCTCCAATTAATTATACCGTTATCTCGGGATAACGAAGTGAATTAAAAAAGATGATACGAGGCCAAAAGTGAACAAAAGTATTTTGATTCGCTCGGGCCGATTGTGCAGGCAAAAATTAGAGTTTGTGCACAACCGTCGTTAAGATAATTAACTTTTAAAACTTAAATAACATTAAAAAATAACAAAAGCAAAAAAATAACATACAAATGGTTTGTAGAAACATTTTTTTTTTTCACACGCATGCACAAACGGAGCACAAACAACTCCAAGGCTTTTTGAGTTATTTGGATGTTTATGGGGTGCGTCCCCTACTACCACAAATGTGAAGTTAAATATAGAATTATAAATATAATATAAAAACGGTTTGTGCACAAACGAAGAACAAACAAATTCCAAACATTTTCGGGTCATTTGGATGTTGTGTGCCGCCGAGTAACCTAAGGTCAATTAAGGTCACAAAGTTAAATATCTTAAAGACGGTTTGTGTCCAAATGCTCATTTTGCCTGCACAATTGTGCACACACGATGCACAAACAAATGAAAATGTTTTTAGCCATATTTTGAACATGGGGTGCCAACTTCACACAGGTCATCAATACAAACTGTACTAGAACCTAGGCCTACTTCAGCAAGACATCTCACTCAGCTTTGTCACCTGCCCCTACCTTTTAAAATGTCATGCCATGTGTGTCCCACTTTGTCCCAACAAAAATACAAGACGAATTGATGGACAACAGGCCTGCCAAAAACACCCGGCCTTGTTGTTCAGTCTTCTGCACATTGCCCACATTTTGCATATTGTGAGCACAATTTACTAAAGCATGCACAATTTCTAAAACATTCTAATGTTATTGAACAATTGTGATTTATTATTTGAAATAATGTGAGCATATTACAACTTGTGGACACGCTTTAATAAATTGTGCTCACAAGGTACACAGTAGGCTATATACAGTGTGATGTGGGCATGAGCGCACAGTTTTCGTATGACTTCTCCACAACTTGGGTAAATGTGCTATTTATACATGCGCATGACTTTAATAAAGTTTGTTTTGTTTTTATTAGATCCCCATTAGCTTTTGGTGTTATCATTAGCTATTCTTCCAGGAGTCTTTTAGAGAGGGGATGCATTGCAAAAGTGAGCGAACGCCCCTGAAAAATATATTATCTGGTCATTATCCGGTTTGTACTGCGTTCTGGAAAAACAGAATGATATACCACAGTAAATGAAACATTTGAAAATTAACAGTCTATTAGCTGCAATGGGAAAAGAGAAGGGGTTAAATAACCCAAAGAAACAAACACTAATATTAAAAGCACATCAACAATCTGCTTTACTCTGCTTAGTGTTCTCCCAACAGAAACTTTTTTCATCTCTTAAAATTGATTTAGGTTTAGGGTAACATAGTTAGGCCACGCCCTTTGACGCAACACCTTCAGCATTAAAACTAGTCAGGTCAAGAGTAAGTATGCTGCCCTCGGCCTGCGTTACTGGTGCAGAATTAGACAGCTAGCGAACAGTTCAAGAGAAGGCAAGCTGAAGTGTGATTTTGTCCTTTTATTTTCTTTCTTTCATTTCCTTACTGACTTGACTTGCATTTCCACATTCAATACTTCTCTTCAGGGACGGAGTGGCCCACCTTTTCCCACCGGGAGAATTTTCCCCTTGGCGGCCCTCTTAAAAAAAAACACAAAAAAACAAAAACAAACAAACAAACAAAAAAAAGCGAACAACATGGTTTCCTAACCAAAAAGACAAAAGCCACGAAATCTGCAGTCGTACTACATGTGAACATTAGTGTAGTCAAAATATCAACCTGAATTGGAGAATTTAGCCTACACCTTGATGAAATGCACAGCCAGTGGTGTAGTCTATGTAAAACGCAGGTATACGCACCCATTTCAAAATGTCAGGGATTGCAGTATACCCACTTAAAATGGATTGATCCATTATTTACAATAGCACAAATATATACAGTACACATTAAAAAATGCTCAAATATACAGTATACCCACTTCAAAAAGTAGACTACACCACTGGAGCCATCATCACAGTCCAAAGCATTCATAGGCCTACTAGGTTAGGCTACATCACGCTGTTCCATGCAAATGTGCACTCCACTGTCATTTTGACAGTTTGAAATTGAAATATCGTTTAAGGAAGACGGATGAGCATGGGCACAAAGTTTTGAGTGTGGGGATTTTTAGAAGAGTAGGCTTACAAAATATAGTATAGTAGCCTATTGTTTACAAAAAGTCTGTCTACATTGTGCAATAAACCCACCAGGCAGCAAATAATCCAAACCTAGCTACTTCAAAGCACAACCATAAGTCAACAAAATGTATAACCAAACGGTGTAGGCCTACCTTAAAACGCTGTCTTCGTCGCAGCAAATGCCTTTGTTTCTTGCAATTACATTTTAATCCACAGTTTAGGCTACACACCCAGCACTGCTCACATCAGAATCTTGTGTGGTAATTATTTTGTTCCATTTCTTCAGACATTACATAGGCTACATCCTAAATGTGCCATATATAAATATATGTATGATATACCATTATTTCGACTGTAAGGAGATATACCTCTAGTTCTAACAAACCAATGCCATCAAAACATGTACAACGTGTTTTCCTGCTTAGCTGCAGTTCACTTCCTTACCACTTGGTGGAGTATGTTCGTAACCCAAGTCAATAACCATAGAACAAGTGAATCTGCAGTGGCAGACTGTAAACTGTAACAGTCATGTGGAAATCGGAAAATAAATCACAACTGACTAATATTTCCGGTCCTTGGTAACCAATCTAAATATCACAGGTTCTTGAAATACTGAAAACGAAACTATGTTACTAAGATCTAGTAAACTTCCGCGATCTACGGTGTATGAACATTATCAGTAGAGAAGGGGTGTGGCCAATTTACTGTTTGACACCGTCACTGAGGTATTGCGGTCGGGTAAACGGTATATATACTGTTGAGTCAACTGTAGTACAAATAAGATTTGAATTGTAGCTAGTTCACATTGGCTTTCATGCTAGACCAGTTGAGAATATAACGTCGCCGAACAATTTAGGGCCGGCTGAGAACTCAATACGGCCGCTGTAATTTATTTCGCGGCCGCGGCCCACTGGGATAAGTCCCCGATCTCCCGATGGCCACTCCGCGCGGGCCTGCTTCTCTTTACTCACTCTCTCAAAACTGTAAAACTGTAAACAGAAAACGAAATAAAGATACATGAATCTCACATACTTTACCATTTGCACGTGGCACAAATCTACACGCAATCCAGCGATATAATTTCAGCACACACAAACGTGACCTAGCATAGCTAAGTGGAATCAGATTAGCCAACATTTCCAGACAAGTAAAACATCACTTCTAGAGCCAGACAGATCGAAATACACAACAAAATATGCATGAAATTTCGTTTACAAACTAAATCTTACACAAAAGGTTACTTACAGACTTAAATTGTCCAAGGCTCAAGTGTGAAAATAATACAGATTGCGGGAGAGATGAAGTCCGGTGGCTTTACGGCAGAAAGCACTAGAAACACTGGCAGGAACTAACCAGGAAGAGGATTTGCGCTTAAGGCGCAGTACCGCGAGGAAATCCACTAGGTGGCGGTATTCACCATAGGATTTACGTGTGCCATACTAAACTCAGGCATGAAATTAAATGGAAGGCAGAAGAGTAAGTACTTTCTGAGTTCTGAGAAATACGGGAACTCTGTTCCCTTTGTCGGGAAGCAAACAACCATAAGCAAACTAAGGGAGACGGGTTTGGGAAATGATAATTGTTATGCTCTTGGTCAGACCAAGACTCCAAGAGATTTGAGCGTCAATGATAATCAGGCTAAGGGTAACATACAGCATCATTTCAAACAAACTATCTTGCTATTATGAAAGAAAACACATTTGCCATACACACGCAAAAAGGTTATTTATAATTATTTTAATGCCATCTACCATTAGACAGATTTCACACAACCAACCAGCTGCATATGACGACAATGTAAACAAAAAACAAACTAAAAAACAAAACTAAAAAAACGAAACAAAGCAAACGAACAAAACTACACAAACAAACAAAAAGAATTCAAAAAGGCTTTCAAACAGATAAAGAAGGCTTATTTGGGGGTTAGATTTCCCACCTGTTGTTATCATGTTCAAACTTCCACCAGAGTCTTCATCTTTTGATAGTTTCATGTTTTGCACCTGTGTAGCTTAGGTGTGTGTGTTTATATGTGTGTGTGTGTGTGTGTGTGTACTCGTCTGGAACTGTCAATTAATGACCATTCAAATGTAAACGTCTTATCTCCCGCCTAATAATCAAAACAATCCAAATTGTCAACATAAGAATAATGTATCATGATCAAAATTGCGCCATGTCCCCCAGCCCTAATGTGTGGGGATTCGATGCAACATCATTTCATGTGCATACAATAACACACATGGAGCCACAGAGTCCAGATGTGCTACATGCAGTACATGTGAGTCACAAAAGCTTCACTGATGATCCATTTGCTAACGCAAACCCTGGGTAGAGTGTGTGAGAGAATGTGGTCTGGACTTTGTGCAGGAGTGTCATCATGGTGTCAGAGATGCTGTAGAAGGCCAGAGTCCCTGCCCTGTGGTCCACATACACTCCTACTCTGGAGCTGGCCACTAGAGGGAGCGTGATTGTTTCATTATTGTGTAAGAAATATGTCTCTTGGGGTTTGACAGTAAGTCTCCATGACTGAGTATTGTGTCCAAACCAGCTGTCTCCAAGTTTTCTCTTCCTGCTTATGGTTTTATATGACACGGCTATATTAACTCTCGACCCACTCCACTCAACTTCCCAGTAGCAGCGTCCAGACATACCCTCTCTACACAGCACTTGCCACCACTCAAATCTCTCTGGATGACCTGGATATGACTGGGGTTCCTTACATTTCATCATCACTCTCCTGTTCCCATCAGACAGATGGAGGTATCCGTTTGCAGTGTTTGGATCCAGCGTGGAGTGGCAGTAATCTAATGCAAGAGAAGACAAGAAAATATATGACAGAAAATATTAATCTCATGAAATATTATGTGTGTCTCACGGACATGCGCCACGCTTACACCGCGTTCCTGTGTGAAAGGCATAATTTGTTTTCATGCATTCTAACATTTTCGGACTGATAAGGGACCCGTTCTGTGGACGTACTGTGGATGTCTGCGCTGTTGGTTTGCATGTCCCATAAGGCCTCTCAGAGGCTTTGAGGTTCTTTGCCACACCTTGACTTTTTTCAAGTATTTCAACTAACTGTAAAGATCTATGGTAAAGTGGCACATATGGTTGTATTCTGAAAAGCCTAACAAAAAAGAATATGACGGTGAAGTGAATGTAATACAAACAAGTTTTATTTAAATTAAGTGTAAACACAACTGTTCAAGAAAAACATTTTAGAGGTCTTCAAACAGTGCAAGAAAACACACTCTAAATATATGTAGCCAAGACTTTTGAAGATTGAACCTTGTAAACAAAAGTGTTTGTTACATAAAAGTAAAAAGAGCCTTCAGAAATTGTTGTTGTTTCCTTACAAAGTGTGAAAGAGTAATTGTAAGTCAAGCCAGTTTCTATGCAAGTTGAATACTAATTAGATGGACCTGTAACACCTCTGATGGTCCCCACCCCCTGTCACTTTCCATGTGATAATTGTCAGTATATATTTGAAAACTAGAAGTTTCAAGGTTTTTAATGGTGTCACTTATATGTTTGAATGACCAAAACTCACAGAGTTATAGATGTGTTTTTGGAGAAGTGTCAAATCCGGTCACTGGTGACCGGCTGGACCTCAGGGTGTTAACTAAGGCTACTGTAAAATCAGTCCATACATTAGCTGGTGAATTTCTAACTGAGTATGGCTACAAAATTATTCAGACCTTGGGCGTATGTGCATGCATGCATCATCCTTCATATTTATACTCGACAATGACATAAACGTTTGTTTCTCATCCCAGCGTTGGCGACTGCCCTGGCAATGTGTGTGGTTTTGATGTACAATGCATTGTAAATATCATGTGGGGGAAAAACCTGCATTGTACTGCAGTAAGAAATGACAGACTATATACACGCTAAAGTAATTTTGTTGTTGTGAGCAGCATTTTTCTTTTTAAATTGGCCACCTCGAAACAGTGCCTTCGCCTTGCATTATGAAATGTATTTGCCGCACTCCCCCCTTTTCCATTCCTTCAACCTATGAATGCACGCAAATGAGTCTGTTCATAGTAATTAGAATATTCATATGGAATATTTGAGGGAGAAGGCAAGGCGGAGACTCGGGTTCGCATGTGCTCGTTGCTCGATGTTCATGGCAAAATCTGGTTAAGCACTTATTGATACATCTGTATTTTTTTGTCTGTAAGTACCCTTCAAGATTTTTACGTCCGCACTTTTTTAGTAGGAAATCCACGCAGTTGTTACATGAGGCTCCTGGACACAGATGTGTTCCGTGATGGACTCACGGAAGTGATTTCTATTCCCACAGCACTATGGGTGCATTCCAATATGCAACCTTGCTTCCTCCACTTGTGCTTGTGGCCTCAAACCAGGAAGTAATAGGTCATGATGATATCACAGACAACAGCATTATATTTCAATATAAAGTGAAAGCCCATTGGGAAACTCCAACTCCCATCGTCATTGTGACACAGCACACAAGTGAACACTGCACACTGCACACAATGAAATTGCATTTATGCCTCACCCGTGCAAGGGGGCAGCCCTCAGTGGCGCCCCATGGGGAGCAGTGCGGTGGGACGGTACCATGCTCAGGGTACCTCAGTCATGGAGGAGGATGGGGGAGAGCACTGGTTGATTACTCCCCCCACCAACCTGGCGGGTCGGGAGTCGAACCAGCAACCTCTGGGATGCATGTCTGACGCCCTAACCGCTCACCCATGACTGCCCATTTCACCCATGACTGCCCAATATCTTGCAAAAGCTCAATTGTAAAGTCTTTTTCTCATTTGCAATTGGGATGGTGAATGAAAAACAGTCCCCCAAAAGTTGTTGTGGCTAGGCTGACAGCTGGGAAACTTAATTGTTTTCTCCACGGAGGAGGGGCCAGGAGGCGGGGCGAGGCCACAAGCACAAGAAGAGGAAGCAAGGTTACATATTGGAATGCACACTTTGTTAACTCTATCATTAGAAAGTAGATACCAATGCTAATACTAAACGAAAGAATGCTATAGCAATTTAAGTTGTGCCCTGACCAAAACAATCCCTTACCTTAACCTGTCAGTAAAGACATGTTTTTGAGAAATACCTTAACCAGTTGGTTGATAGGCTATCAAATTCATGTACTAAATTGAAGAATACTAGCTGTTCCGAGACCAAAACAAGCCTTAACCCTAACCTGTCGGTAAGAAATGTTTTTTGAGGGGAAAAAATCTTAGAAATTGGAAAAATCATGAGAAAACACAAACCTGTGGGAACATAGAGCTGTTGGGAATATAGAGAACGTTTTTTTTTTCCCCGTGAGTCCATCACGGAAAACTCTTCCGTGACTATAGCACAGCATTTTGGCAAAATCTGTGAAATTTACACAGATTTTGTGTCCCAAAGGTCTGTGTACGGAATTCTGAGAGATCATGTTGCTGTGTGTGTGTGTGTGTGTGTGTGTGTGTGTGTGTGTGTGTGTGTGTGTGTGTGTGTGTGTGTGTGTGTGTGTGTGTGTGTGTGTGTGTGTGTGTGTGTGTGTGTATTATCTTACACTGCAAGAAGTCCTCTCTGGTCACTGGTTCAGTATTAACAGCCGTTACTCCAGACACTGAGATAGAAAGTATGACATCAGCCAGAATAACAGCAGGCCAATCACTGTCTTAATGTCTCATGTACCAATTACTGTTAGCACACAGTGCAACTCCATTCGCCTATTGAAAAATATTGCACAAACAAAACAGCCAACGCACAGCTGGAAAACAGGAGAACAGTTGGAGGAGTATATTCACCAACTAAACATCTACATACCCTCTACAATCCTTTGCACGCACCCAATTGAATTTTCAGCCCAACCATACGAAATCTAAATGTAACATTGCTAACGACAAAAGCAAGTGTTAAATGATGCAGGTAATGACTTACTGTCTTCTCTTCTGACGTAATCAGTATCTGGAGATCAACACAGAGACAGTCAATCATAGTGTACACCAGGCTTGTACGAAATTCTGAACGGAAAGAATTTCAATTCAGAGTAAAGCCATAATACGAACACTAGGTGGTGGTGTTCTATGTATTTTCAATGGGTAGTGTAGATGAAATTCAAAGAAATTCAAGGTAATGGCATCACCTACTGTTCGTAGTATGGCATTATTTTGAATTGAAATTCATCTAATTCGGAATTTCGTACAAGCCTGGTGTACACCACTTCACCCCCCCAAACCCCCAGATAAATCATGGTTTTAGTGTGTGCGTGCGTGCAGGGATGACTGCATGTAGGAAGACTCACATTTAATGCTCTTGAACATCTGTACAGGTGCTACTGTTTTGAGATGCAGAAGAAAAACATGATGGTTAAAAAAAAAGCACACTTCTTACTTTTAATTGAGCTTGGTAAATATAATTTCGATGTCTTTCCGACCTGCTAAAGATATTTTGGCGGATTCCTGCTTGAAGGTCGAATCCAATTTCTCCGTCAGATGCATCTTCAGTGCACAGACAGATCTCTTCACTGGCTCAAAGAGGAGGTTGGAGTGACTGAGGGTCAAGCTGGTTGACATTGTTTTGTAAGGACGATTAGAGATGGAGCCTACATGCTGTACAAAAACGCACAAATGGTGTGACATAAAACTAATTTCATGTTTAAAGGTATTGAATGTTGTTATGAGTAGACTTAGCTAATAGCTAAGTCAAAATAAAGAAAAATGTACATTGCGATATACACTCACTGGCCACTTCATTAAGAACACCTCTCCAGTGCTGGGTTGGACCCCCTTTTGCCTTCAGAACTGCCTGAACTGCCTACAACAATACTCGGGTAGGCTGTGGCATTCCAACAAAGATAAATTGGTACTAATTGGCCCAAATTGTGCCAAGAAAATATCCTTATGCCATTATCCCCAGCCTGAAATGTTGATGTAAAGCAGGGTTGACCCATGTTTTCATGTTGTTGATGCCAAATTCTGACCATTCCACCTGTTGTGAGTGTACTGAGTGTTGCAGTAGATATCAAGACTCATCAGACCAGGCAATATTTTTCCGATCTTTTAGTGTCGTTTATGGTGAGCCTGTGTAAATTGTTGCCTCATTTTCCTGTTCTTAGCTGACAGGAGTGGCACCAAATGTGGTTTTCTGCAGCTGTAGCCCATTTGCCTCAAGATTTGATGTGTTATGTGATCAGGGATTCTCTTATGCATACCTCGGTTGTAATGAGTGTTTTTTTTTTTTACTTAATGCTCCAACCAGTATGTCCATTCTCCTCTGATCTCTGCCATCAACAAGGCATTTTTGCCCACAGAATCGCTGCTCACTGCATTTTTTTCTTTTTCATACCATTCTTTGTAAACCCTAGAGATGGTTGTGTGTGAATATCCCAGTAGATCAGTCTTTTCTGAAATCCTCAAATCAGGCCCTTTCGGCACCCACAGCCATGCCATGTTAGAAGTCTTCAATAACTGCTCTTCCCCTTTATGATGCTCGGTTTGAACTCTATCAGGTCATCTCTACCATGTCTACATGCACAAATGCATCGAGTTGCCACCATGTGATTGGCTGATCAGAAATTTGCCTCAATGAACAGTTGTAACAAGTGTTCCTAATATAGTGGCCGCTGAGTGTATATGAACATTTTTCACTAATGTAGTCACCTTGAGGAAATGGATGTGATCCTGTGTGTGTGAAAGCTGCTCCATCTCAGCAACTGTCTTCTTCAGCTCAAAGATCTCCTGCTCCAGTCGTTTCAGGAGTTGTTCAGCTCGACTCACTTCAGCCTTCTCCTGAGCTCTGATCAGTTCTGTCACCTCAGAGCGCCTTCTCTTTACAGAGCGAATGATGTCATCAAACATCTGGTCACTGTGTTCCACTGCAGACTGTGCGGAGCTCTACCAAGAGAGGAGACACACAAAGAGAAGTCAGGAAACAGACTCCCACAGTACGGCCCCAATGTGTTAGGGAAAATCGAGTAGTTGAAGTTGAATTTCAAATGGCATGTTTTTAAAATTGGGAGTAAATTAGGGTGGGCAGAGATGGGGTGTGCTTTAATGTGCAATTAGTTTTCACTTGGTTTTCTTGGTTGATTCCTCACCTTCAGAGTGTCAACTGCTCTCCTCAGCTCCTGAACCTCCTTCTCTCTCTTCTGGATTGTCCCCTGACATTTCGTTTGGAGCTGACCCAAGCTTTTCTATTTGATAAGTCATAAAATACATGTTATGTTTCACCAACAAGGGGCAAACACTTAACTTCACAAAGCTTTTTACATACCTTGTTTACTTTAGCAAACAACAAGAGCAACAATGTGTAACTAAGGTAAGGGGGTTGTTAAATGCTATTCAAATGTGGCGGGCAAATGGGTCATCTTATGTTGCCCATGAGATAATTTTAATGTCTATTGTTTCAACTAGCACACCAACAATATGTAGTTGTAAAAAAAATGCATATTTCTTGTGCATCACGAGAATTCTGAGTAGGTCCAGACCACAGTGTAACAAAATAGACGCACATACAGTACAAGTATGCGTACTGTAAGCTTATATCAGTGATGAAATGAGTATTGAATGGTGGCTCAGATGGTAGAGGAGTCGTTCAGCAACCAGAAGGTTGCAGGTGCGAGCCCCGCTCTGCCTGAGCCCATTGATGTGTCCTTGAGAAAGATAGTTAACCCTAAGTTGCTCCTGGTGGCAGGGTGGTAGCCTAACCTGCATGGCAGCCACTGCCACTGGAGTGTGAATGTGAGAATGGGAGGCATACAATGTAAAGGGCTTTGAGTGCTCGGAGGAGTGGAAAGGTGCTATATAAATGCTGTCCATACGTTAATTGGTGCACTGTGTAATATTTGTAACATTTTTTTTCTCAAAATTGATGCTGGCCATTCACAAATGTAACCTTTTACACAAATACTTACCACCACCACTATTCATTATTACTGCACTACTCCATACTTGAAAAGTGGTGTCAATAATCCATTCAGCAATGCGGGGCAGAACAATTCAATAATCGAGTCAGGAAATGCTATAGCCTAATCAATGCGGCACATTTTCTAACATTCCCAATTGGACTAATTAATCTTTTACCAAACAGCTTGAACTCTGAAGAACAGGTCATAAAGATAGATAAAATAGGCTCTTTTAGCAGATGAATATATTGAACCATGTTTGCCCTGTACCTGGTCCTTTTTGTGTGTTGTACTGTAGCAGGGCCTAGCCCTAGGGCCTTGTCGCAGACAAAATCATACTTGGGGTGGTGAGCAAATTCAGGTTAGGGCGAACAGATCATCTTTTAATAGTGAACATTAGGCTATATGATGTCTAAAGGCCTATGATGTCTAAATTAAAGGGACACTGTGTGAGATTTTTAGTTGTTCATTTCCAGAATTCATGCTGCCCATTCACTAATGTTACCTTTTTCATGAATACTTACCACCAGCATCAAATTCTAAGTATTCATTATGACTGGAAAAATTGCACTTTTCATACATGAAAAGAGGGATCTTCTCCATGGTCCGCCATTTTGAATTTCCAAAAATAGCCATTTTTAGCTGCAAAAATGACTGTACTTGGACCATACTAGAAAATATTTGTTTAATACTTAGTAAACTTTCATGTAAAGATCAAATTTGGCAATAGGCAGCCCAATTTCAATAAGCAGCATAGTTGCAGTACCTTTTTTGACCATTTCCTGCACAGTGTCCCTTTAAATGGGGGCAGCTTTACCTTTTTGTTACTCCACTCTGTTGTAGCTCCGATAGTGTCATGGCCTTTATGTTGTTCCATCATACACAAATAGCATACACACGTTTGATCACAACGGCAAAATATGTCAAGAGCTTTCTTATGAAGGGAGCAAATCCTTTCCTGTAGCTGACCAGTGGCGCCGATGACTGTGTGATTTCTACCCGGGTTAAGGTCATTGTGAGCTTTGAAGTGAGTTTCACAATAAGACAACAGACAATCCAGACAGGACTTCACAGCCTTGAGTTTTCTCCCGGAGCAGATATCACACTCCACATCTCCATGGTCAGCAGAAGCATCAGGTCGAATTGTAGGTCTAATCTTTCTCATTTCTTCCACAAGTTCGGCAATAACATTATTCTTTTTCAATACCGGCCTCGTAGTGAAAGTGTGTCTACACTGGGGACAGCTGTAGACTCCCTTCTGATCTTCCTGATCCCAACAGCTATTAATGCATCCCGAACAGTAATTGTGTCCGCAGTGAAGTGTCACTGGATCCTTCAGTAGATCCAAACAAATGGAGCACATGAAAAGGTCTTGTTTAGTTGACATCGCGTCTGCCATTTCCCCTTACTTTACTCACAAACGCTTTCCAAAACTTGTGCAGCGAGTGCGACAGATCACCTGTTCTGGGTTTCGTCGTAGAGATTCCCTATGGTTTCGTTTCTGATTAAATGCGCTTCCTGGAAGGCAAATGCTGCAGTAATAGTGGAGTAATGCTGCCACCTGCTGCTTTGACGGAATAATGACAAGTGCGTGCGTGCCAATAAAGATGGGGACTGGATCCAAGGGGACTGGATCTCTGCAGTTATCCAAGTTCTGATCTCAGTCAGATCAAATAACGTAGTCAGATGGTGAGGTGCACTTAGGGCACGTTTCATCTTGAGACACAATACCAAGACACCAAAATACTGAATGCAAAATACATGCAATAGGCCTAACACCACAATGGGGCCATTGCTTTTGCTGCTGTGTATTTGCGGGGGGGAAACCCAAATAAGATTTGATTTTTTACTATCAGAAAAAGATGTGTAATGAGTTTTTGATGGCCACGCTAATTTGGGAAAAATTGGACCAATTTTACATACACAAAAAAAGTATTTCGCCATGACACCATTTCTGGTTTTAGAGAGTAAAAATGTATTCCACACTTTTGAGCCATCATCCACCAACTAAGCTAATTGAAATGAGCATACAGGAAGATCAGCTATCAAACACAATAGGCCTACTCATGGTGGCAGGATTTTTACTCTTTGAATCCAAGACAGACAACTCTGGCTTTTTTTTTTAAAAAAACACATAACTGTCATGGTCTGCTTCACTTCAAACTACATAACTAGTAACATAATTTCCCCCCTTTTTCTATGTGAAAGATGTAGTAGGCCTAAGCTCCTACTAGGTACCCAGAGCCGGTGGTACCTGTGTCTCGAGGCCCCCTTGAGGCCATTTTATCCGGCCCCCGATATATAATGTTATGCAGCTTCACATGAAATCTGATATATTTTGTAAAGGAATATATAAAAATTATATTACAATTATAAAAATAGAATTATGTTATATTCAGGGGACTTACAGAAGGTGGGGTCTGTTTTAAAGGTGGCTGCCTTCAATATAGGCCTAAAGTGCAGGGGGAAATCCTGTTTTTTTTTGTTTTTGTTTCTACAGCCCTTGGTTCCCCACCCCTGATCTATAGCTAATAAGGTGACTGAAATGGATTAATTGGATGGGGTTTGTTGTGCTCCAAGCCTGGTGTTGTTATCAGCACATGTAGGCCTAATAGTTGCACAAAAGAAATCAAAATTTATAACATGACTAGAAAAAACTCACCCAATATTGCATTTAAACAAAAAAAAATAATACAGTGTAACGTGTGTGGCGATTAGAGAGCCGTTTGCAAGCTAATGCAAGAAAGTGTCAGCCTGGCTCTCGCGAGACCCCTAGTGCTTCGTGCATCTTCGTTCACAGACCTTCGTTACACTTTGTGAGCTCGCACAGGGATGACAATCCACCAATCCAAGACGCTGAAGAAGGCTTAGGCCGAAACGTCTGTCTGTCTGCCATGCTAACCCAGTATTAAAACTGCAAGAAATTGACCCGGGAGTGCGGCTTTTTTACTATACATGAACTTTGCTGTTTGCTCGCACCCAAAGACCTTCTAAGAAACTTTTCGGAGTTGAGCGCACCTTCTCTACTAAAAATCCATCTGCGAGAGCCAGGTTAAGAAAGTGTATGCCACATAATACAGGTCTGTGGTGTATGATCCATATGTGTGACACACACTTCAAGCAGTATCAATATTGAGGGTCATTGGGTTAGTCCTCTTATATCACCTCACTCTACACCATGAGACATACAGTACATCTGGAATGTTAGCAGAGATTCTTTAAGTAAAGAGAAATGCCAGCATAATAGGTTTCTATGGGCACCTAACATGACCAGGTTCCGGTCTGCCTAAAGAAGCGTGTCACAATGCTCCTAGCATTGAATAGAACAGTCCTTAGGTCTGTCTAGGTCTGCCTAAAGGGGGATTTCCCCCCTCTCCCCCTTGCGACAATAGAACCCGGAAACAATGGGTCAATGGAACCCCTCTCTCTCTATTCTCTCTGATGTTAGTACTTTGAATTGTCCCCAGAATTGGAAGTGTCCGAGTATCACTCATGGCATTACTACATTACTGAGCAAATGTTCAATGTCTGAGGACTAATCTGGGACACTGATGATGTCTATTTTGTACTAATGCGAGACAGTATTCCCATTACACTTCATGTGGTGAAAAGGAGAAATATTCGCACACCGCAAAAGCTCCCTGTGATGTGTGTGGTCGTGATTTAATGTGAAAAAATGGCACAACGTTTCGAACAGCAAGGTTTTCTTCGTCAGTTGACGAAGTGTCCCTACAACACCATGAGACAGAAATCTGGAGTGTAACTGAAAGTAACTGAATTACTTTATTTAATACATTTGAGTCCATCATTGGCAAAACTGACAAATGACAAAAGATGGCAAAAACACTGCATTGGATTCCAAATCAAGTTTTTAAACTTATTGAATCACACTGAAACTGAAATAATAGCCTACCAGTAATACAGCAAAATACTGCATTCGAATCAAATTAACCCTTTTAAACTTTTTGAATCATACTCAAGCGATTCCAGAAATACAGTAGCAACAACAATCAACAAAACAGCATTTTTTTTTTACTGAAACTTTTTTCTTCCCCTGAAACTGTTTAAATGTAGGGTAACACAGAACCTCATATCAAAACAAAATATCTAGCTGTAATTATTCATAATGGGTGTAGGCCAATATGGACAAACAAATGTTAAATACAGACCAAAAAAGTGTTTTAATTGCTGAAATCATCCGTGTGATAACGTGGTATTGAAGGTACAGCACCTGCATACAGTACTCTTCTTGAAACGCAGCTGCCAACTTTATCCTTATGACAACATCGGTCGAACAGAAGACTTTAGAGGTGTATGAGACTCCTTTAAGTCAAATTTGGATTGTGCCACAATAAATGTATATCTGTCAATCCAGATACAGAGGTAAGTGTGTGTGTGTGTGTGTGTGTGTGTGTGTGTGTGTGTGTGTGTGTGTGTGCATGGCATGTGTTCAATATCATTAATGTGTGCGTGTGACAGTTAAATCA
The DNA here is from genome assembly GCF_034702125.1 of Engraulis encrasicolus. Lineage (NCBI taxonomy): Eukaryota > Metazoa > Chordata > Actinopteri > Clupeiformes > Engraulidae > Engraulis > Engraulis encrasicolus. The sequence goes on from NC_085857.1 coordinate 12,385,357, forward strand.
AGGTGGACTTTGTGTATGACTGTGGCATGGACTCCTGATCCACATACTGTGAACGTCTACTCTTAAACTGCCAACAGAAGACGATTTAGATTTGAACTTCCCATCTATTGCCTATCCATAATATCAAAAAATCAATATCAAAAGTATCCTTTAGTGAGCCAGCGTTAATATGTATGTGGCAGGCTTGTACGAAATTCCGAATGGAAGGAATTTCAATTAAAAATAATACCATAATACGAACACTAGGTGGTGCCATTACCTTGAATTTCTTTGAATTTAATCTACACCACCCATTGAAAGTACATAGAACACCACCACCTAGTGTTCGTATTATGGCATTACTTTGAATCGAAATTCTTTCGTACAAGCCTGGTATGTGGTGAGACGCGACGTCACGTGCATTTCAAGTGACCGTCCCATTTTTGGGGAAAAAAGTGTCTGACACCTCTCCTTGAGTTAAATGATTGGGTTTTGCCTTTCTCCTGTACTTTCAACCGTTCTCCGAGAGTATGGCAGTGCAAATTGTACCTCCAAGCTAGCAGTTAACATTGAGTCCTATAAGACCAGTTAGCCGCCAGCTGGTCTCATAGGACTCAATGTTAACTGCTAGCTTGGAGGTACAATTTGCACTGCCATACTCGGAGAACGGTTGAAAGTACAGGAGAAAGGCAAAACCCAATCATTTAACTCAAGGAGAGGTTTAATATGAGCTAATTTCTTAAAATGGCACAGTGTCACTTTAACACACATGATGTGCTTCACTGACGATCCAAGAGCTTCACAAATGACCCGTCTCCCAAGGTAAACCCGGGGTAGAGTGTTTTAGAGAATGTGGTCTGGACTTTGTGCAAGAGTGTCATCGCGGTGTCAGAGATGCTGTAGAAGGCCAGAGTGCCTGCCCCGTGATCCACATACACTCCTACTCTGGAGCTGGCCGCTGGAGGGAGGTCGGTGCACTTCTCATTGTGGTAGAAATACGTCTCTCTGGGGCCGACGGTGAGTCTCCACGACTGAGTATTGAATCCAAACCAGCAGTCGTTCAGCTGTCCTTTCCTGCGGATGGTTTTGTATGCCACGGCTACATTGCCGCGCGACCCACCACTCCACTCCACTTCCCAGTAGCAGCGTCCAGACACAGCCTCTCCACACAGGATCTGTTCCTTCTCGAATCTCTCTGGATGATCTGGATATGTCTGGGCCTGGGGGTCCTTATCTCTCCTCTCCACCCTCCTGTTGTCCTCAGACAGGTGGAGGTATTTGTTTGCAGTGTTTGGGTCCAGTGTGAAGTTGAAGTGATCTAATACAAGAGAAGAATACAGTATATATACTATATACGCATGCTATCTGGTGCCTATACTACAAAGCTGGTTCAGGAGTAAACCAGGATAAGTTAAGAGGTAAATCATGTAATAGAGGAGCCTTTCATAAGGCAACGAGGACTCCAGGCTCTTCTATTAGATGATTTACCTCTAAACTTCACCTGGTGTAGTCCTGAACCAGCTTTGTAGTATTAGGACCCTGATGCAGGTTAAGGTCAGGATTTTAGTTTTAGAGTCAGTGAGGCAACGAGAGTGTATACATACATGTTTACAATGCATCTGTGTGTGTGGAAAATGTCTTACACAGTAAGAAGTCCTCTCTGGTAACTGGTTGAGTACTAACAATCGACAATGCAGACACTGAGAAAGAAAGGAAAACATTAGCCACAATAAGGCAGAGGACACGCTTGCTAGTGACTTCAATTACGCACACTACCGATAGGACTGCTCGATTATGAAGAAAATCAATATCACAATTATTTCAGTCAATATTGATAAAGACATTTTTAAAGAGAAATATTTGTGCTAAACAATTCACAATCTCCCCGCCCTTCAGCAGTGTGAGTTGAGGGCCATAGAGAAACATACAGTGGTGTTCTGCATGAGTGTTGGGTTGCTAGTCTGCTTTGTGCTCGCAATGTCCCAAATGGAGGGGAATGCATTGCGCTTAGCATAACCTTCCTTTTGACAGTATAGACTAATGACAAAAAATATTGTTTCAAATATTATGAAATTTGATATTGTTTGACAACAATATTGATATCACGATATTAATATAATGTATTGCACAAACCTAACCACCATGTGCGACCGAGTGCACACACTTGTAAAACAGCCACCAGAGTGATAGTATACACCATACACCAAGCATCATGTAGGCCAGACGTGGGCAAACCCAGGCCCCGGGGGCCACATGCGGCCCACTGTGACATTTCATATGGCCCGCAGAGCCTTTAAAAAAAAAAAAAAAAAAAAAAACCTTTGAATCCAAAGTGATACTCTCACCCAGCATTGTTAAAAATGACTACCCAAGGGTCTTGCAGGTTTGAGATGAACCATGTACAAACCCAAACTCCATAGAAGTTGGGTTGCAAGGTTAATTGTGAATAATAACAAAATACTGCCATTTTCAGAAGTCTGGTTCTGACAGTAGTTGGAGAACGGTACAAAGAAAACATATCAGCCATGTTTTGCAATGTTTTCCTTTCTGTAGTGCTTACAGTGTGACAGGTCTTGACCAAAAGCCTGCCATTTTATGTCCTGCTGGTCCTTATGTTGGAGTTAAACTGTTAAAACATAGTAGAGAATACAATTTGTCCTTACTATGTGGCAGTAATCGAAGATCTCCCTTCAAAATATATTGCACGAGTGGCTTTTCATGCTGTTTAAAACCCATTTATTTCATTCAGTACTGTATTCAATTCTACAGGTGAGTTAGAACAGCTTAACCAATGTACTACTGCACCCCCATGCTATCATGGAGGCTGACTTTTGAAGTTAGCACTAACACAAGTTACATGGTCAATTTTCACTGTAGCACAGGATGTGCAAGACTCTATTATTTTCAAAAATAATTGACTTCTGCAACTGCTGCTGACTTCTGTAAGCAAAGGACAGTTTCCCATGTCTTCTGGGTCTATTTCAAGTGAGCTCGGGTGGATAGGGGAATGTTAAACCCCTCTATCATTTGCACTAGAGGTGCTCCGATCACCATTTTTTGGGTCCGATCACCGATACCGATCACCAAAAATCTTTATCTGCCGATTACCGATCATTGCCGATCACAAAAATGATTTCCTATTTTTTTAATAGCCTATTAATTATCCTTATTGAATACCATTTCTGCCCATAAACCAATCAATCTTAATTTGCACATGTCTATTATTAGGCTATTATTATTATTATTATTATTATTATTATTATTATTATTATTATTATTATTATTATTATCTTTCAGACTAGTGTTGGTAATACAGTCTACAGTATTAATCAATGTATAAGTTATTGCATAGAATAACTAAACTATTTAAGATTGAATTGAAACTGAAACATTACATCAAATAGTCTTCCACATACGAGAAAAAAACAACCTGTCGCTTTAAATGAGCAGCCTCGTGAGGAGAGCCCCTCCCCTCTCTGTCACCGTCCACAGTTGCAGTGCTCCACTACCGTTCTGAATCTCTCTCTCAAGTTGTAACCACACATCTGTCGCCGTTTGGTGTTTCAGCGACTATCAAACTACGACTGACTGGCAATTACAACTTTGAAAACAATAATTGACATGTTTGTGCTGACAACGTGAAGTTGTCGCGTGCTGACCAAGGCAACTACACAGGTTATAACGTGGCTCACTGGCGAGTACTCAATCGCAAATTACCTTGTCAGGTAAACGGCGCATGGATCGGAAAATCAGATCATTGTTGATGCAGATATGGTTATGAATGGTGGAATAGTGGACAAGCAAAGATGCCTTCTTTTGGTGCAGTTGCAGTTGTGCAGAGCCAGCGCCTACATGCAGCGCCAGGTGTAAAGGCAAAATGGTTGCGTGAGGAATTTAATATCTCTCGATCGGTTTTTTGATCGGCATGTTTTTCCGATCACCGATCAGGCCATTTTTGGCCATTATCGGCCGGTCATGATCGGCAGCCGAGCAATCGGAGCACCTCTAATTTGCACACATGAAGCATCCTTAATATGGTCAAGTTTTCACTAGCTGTAATTCTCGGAGTGCTAGAGTGAGACTACAGCCAATATATATTTCATGATGTCATGAACCTATACAATGATTTTAATGACAAAAATATGTCTTATATACACTCAATCACGGTAAATCAAGGGAATTCAAAACTTTATGTAATAACTATGGTAATTGTTCCCTCTGCATCTTTAATTCTGAGTGACTCAGCCTCTCTGTGATTGTCTACCTGGACATTCAAATTGTTCATCAGTACAATTCATTTTGAAATGCTCTTCCTTGTTGTTTTATCTTATTTGGATGTTTATAACATTTCACTGATCCCCGTCCCAACTTTGATATGTTGTCTTTTCACTATTCTCCATCTAAGGAATGTATTGAATGTTTTGAAAATGATAGCATTTTGATTTTATTCTCAGTTTACCAAACGTCCCAACTTCACCGGAGTTGGGGTTTGTACATAGACTATATGAGATTTCGGGGGGGAAAACACTGCTCATCAATCGTCAGTCGATCGATAAGGCAATTAACTAAAGATGAATGAATTAATCGATCATTTTCATCACTAGTATGAACGTGTCTGCAAACCACCAGCGTGTCAGGTGTTGCACCGTGCACAAGATCTGATAAAATACGCATGGCAAAGAGAAGTGCACGCACACTCCTATCATGTAGCAAGCATGTCCCCAGCCTAAATGCGTACCAATAATCACCATTAAAGGTCACCGTAATGTAGGGCTGCACGATTATGGAAAAAAATCATTATCACGATTATTTCGGTCAAAATCATAATCACGATTATTAATCACGATTATTGATTTTTGCAGATTTTTTTGAAAATTATAACAAGATGAAATATAACCAAGAATGAATTACATACGGGATGAGCAAAATAAAATGAATTGTAATAATTATGTAAAGGCAATAGCATGAAACTTAAGTGGACAGATTTCTGGCCAGAAACACCAGCCTGTCAGTATGTTCTGGCTTCAAGGACGCTCTCAAAAGTAGGTCACTATTGCCACGATTAAATCACGATTAAAATCACGAGTTCCATTTCACTATTTTATCACGATTTTGATTATTTTTCGATTAATTGTGCGGCCCTACCGTAATGACTACTAACTAAATGACAAATTAACACTATGAGTAATATAAGGTATCCTCTGCGCTTCTGCACTTCACAATCTGGCGCGTCATAGGAGAGGACTAAGTTCATGTATCACCAGAGCATCTTGAGATGTGGAAAGTTAGTTTTTGCTTTAATTAGGAGAAGTGCCAAAACTGACGTTCCTTTCTCTTCCTCAGTCAATTACATTACATTATTACATTACATTACATTACATGATTTGGCAGACGCTTTATAACCAAAGCGACTTTCAAAGGAGGACCATTTCCAGAAATAGATATTTTAAGCTGAAAAAATGACTGTACCTTTTGTCATACTGGTAAAAATTAGTTCAATATTTGCATCAATATTTTCTGAATAGTAAATTAGGCAATAGACAGCACAGTTGCAATGAGCAGCATAGTGGCAAGGCAATACCTACTCTGGCCACCATCCTACACAGTGCACCTTTAAAAGACATCAGACTGATTCAGAGTGACAACTCCAACCTGCTGCAGATACTGCGACCACTTCCTTCCTGAAGATCGACTCCAATTTCTCCTCCAGCTGCCTCTTCAGTGCAGTGACAGATGTTTTCACCGGCTCCAAGGAGAGGTTGGAGTTGGCGGTCAGGGTTGGAACTCTAATGCCAGGAATAGCAGAGAGGGACCCTACATTCTACAGAGAAAATCATTCACACATTTGATTAGTCTGTTTGAGAGGATGAAAAAGTGGATCGCACTCTGGTTCTTCTTTTCTTCTTTTTATTTTTTTTATTTTTTACATAGCAGCAGAAGTGTAGACAAACGTTTCGGCTGTTGCCTTTGTCAGACTGCGACCCACTTTTTCACCTTCTAAGTTATTCAACTGGAGACGCACCACACGGAAGAGCGCGGTGTATCTGAACTACTAATTTATTTGACAATAATTATTGAAGAAAAAAAACAATACAGCGCCTCAAACAATGTTAAAGAAGCAATGATGTGTCTTCTATACAAATACCAAATGTATAAGTGGTCTACAGCCTACTCAAGGTAAGCTTACAAGTGGCATCTCCTTCTCCATACATGCAAACTGGCTATAACTGCAGACAGTGAGCAATACTTAGCTAGTTGATTTGCTTTCCTCATCCTTAAGGTCGCAATTTGCAGTCCTCTCACATACAGCCTATGAACATGGCCTAGGTTACCATAGAGCAGTGTTTCCCAACCAGGGGTACGTGTACCACTAAGGGTTTGCGAGCACACTGCAGGGGGTACTTAGAAAATATTATTATAACAAATGTATGGAGCAGTTACATCAGACCAGAGAAAGCGATATAAATCATGAATTAGTGGGTACTCATGGCACAACAAAGAGGTGTAGGGGGTACGCGAGACAAAAAAGGTTGGGAAACACTGCCATAGAGGAATGAGTGCCACCATGGATGTTTTCTAGACAGTTTCTATCAATGCATGAACTATGGGTTGATATTTCACACATTTCTCAGCAAAGCAGAAGTCCATATATGCGTCAAAGCAGCATCCTATTTCCAATACTGTGATGGTTCTTGAAGTGTCATCAACAACAATAATATCCTCGGTATTATTACAGTTTTTTAAGGGGCACGGCGTAATATTTTTATCAGTTCATTTCCAGAATCCATGCTACCTATTCGCAAATGTTACATTTTTAACAAATACTGACCATCAAATTCTAAGTATTCAATATGACTGGGAAAATTGCACTTTTCATACATGAAAAGGGGGATCTTCTCCATGGTCCGCCATTTTTAATTTCCAGAAATAGACATTTTTAGCAACAAAACTTATTGTACTTTGGTCATACTAGTAAATACTAGTTTATTACTTAGTAAATATTCATGAAAAGAGCAAACTTGGCAATAGGCAGCACACTTTCAATGAGAAGCATAGTTGCAATATCTATTCTGGCCACAATCTTACACAGTGCACTTTAAAGGACAGTATTCACAGCAGCAATGTTTGTCAAATTGGGAAATCAGTTGGATTCGATTTTTCTGTGCGTATATGTTTATTGTTGGTTTGTGAAGTTTGCGCACTTCCGTCGCAATTGTGACAGGCGGTGTATAGACCTTTGAAAGCTGTACACGCATTCATAATATGCGCTGTAGATTCAATTGTGTTGTTGTGAAGGAGGCTGGATTATAGTGCCATGGGTACCAAAGAGAAAGGTAGTATCGAGTTGGGAGAAATGGGCACTGCGCAAATTCAGCCAGGAAGATTTGAAAACTTCTACTAACCAATCAGACTCTCTCCCTCATCAACAAGCATCTCTCACATCAGCAGCATCCCATGACTATCACCCAATCACAGCACAGCACATCACTACCGCATCCTTGCTCTCCCAGTCAATACATCGTTGTCACGTTTCTTTACAAACATCCTGTCTCATAGGGTACATTCCAATATGTGACCTTGCGTCTTGTGCTTGTTGTGACCTCACGCTTTGCTGATGCCCCTCCTCCAGGGAGAAAACAATTAAGTTTACCCGCTGTCAGTCTAGCAAAAACAATTTTTCTTCATTCACCATCCAGTTTGCAAATGAGAAAATGACTTTACAATTGAGCTTTTGCGAGATATTGAAATATAATGCTGTCGTCAGTGATGTTATCACGACGTATTACTTTCTGGTACGAGGCCACAAGTTCAAGCAGAGGACGCAAGGTTAAGTTACATATTGGAACGCATCCATACTGTTCTCTGCTCTCTAACCTAAGCCGACTTAGGCCAGCCTCACACTGGCTCCGACAGCACTGCGGCGCACTTTCGCTTACGACGTAATTCAGACCCCCAAACCCAATTTCACACGAACATGGCATTGAGAGTCAATTGACGGCGCCGACAAAATAGAACTCGTCTCTGATTGCTATCCGACATCGGCGAATGTCCGCGGACATCGGCGCCAGTGTGCGGGGTTCTATTGAAAACAATGGAATCGAACTTTTGCGGAGCAGTGCTCAGCACTTTGTCGGAGCGAGCCTATGTGCGGAAGCCCTTAGACACCACCTCCACCCCTCCCGCCACCGTCACCAAAGGGTGCCCGTCTGTAAGGGGGGCAGGCTACGCACCCCTCCATCTCTGGTGGGAGGATCAGTGTTGCCAGATTGGGGGGGGGTGCCCGCCCAATTGGGCTACTTGGGACAAGCGTCTGCGGGTAAAAACGGGAAAAATGGGCCATTTGGCAGTTTTTTCAGCCATTTTGGGCCCATAGAAGTCAATGTAATTTGTTGAATTTGGGCGGAATTTAGCACATTTTGGCGGTTTTTGAGAGCATTTTGGGGCGGGATTTGGTCAGATACATCTGGCAATACTGGGGAGGATATGCACTGCTGCTACAGGATTCAACAAGAAGACGATATGGAAAAAAAACAATATCACGATATGGATTACTTTATATCACGATGACGATGTATATCACGATATAGCACAATTACATACGTTTTCAGTTATTCTCTTTATTTGCTCTTTATTTTTTCAAGTCGCAAAACAGCCTTTCTTTAAAATGGATCTTTTTATCCTTATTTTTACAGTTACATTAACTTATAGTGTGTAATGTGACAACATGAAATGTAGTTAAGTTTAAGTGATATTCAATTGTATAAAATTGATCAAATTACTATCACGATATAAACGATATAGGAGAAAGGTCACGATATACACTTTTATATCACGATAACGATATATATCGTCATATTGTCCAGCCCTACCGGATCCTGCGCCAAAGAGATTTACATACATAACTATTCTACCACGTCAAAAATCCATCGTTAAATAAATGTCAACAACACTCATTTTGCCTCTCGAGTCTTCATGGTAGAACATGGAGCATAGCTTTAATAATAATATAATGCCTGTATTGACCACTGGATTGTGCAGTGCAGCAGTGTGAGAAACCGTTACTTTGCACACAACACACTGCGCCCGCGCGCACCCACACACACACTGAATGCAGTTCTATGTTCTAGGAAGAAAAATGAGTTTGTGGTTCCCTGACGAAGGCCAGACGGGTGAAACTGGTCAGCTTTTTTATGTCCCCAATGCATACCCCAATGTGAAATAAAGGATTTTTAATCCAACTACAGTCTTGACTCAGAGGAGAGTGCTTTATATAAAGTCTGTAATTCTATGGGGCCTTAGGGAGAGTGACCAGATGCACCCCTTCTACCTGGGGAAGAGACTTTAGAGCGATCGGCATCTTTTTCTTTTTGCCATTGAAATATTTTGAAAGTCATTGAATGACACAAGGAAAGAAACATTGCTATTGGGATGTACGTGTATATCATAATAGTACAAGCTGTCTGGCTCTGCCATCCAGTCGCTCTAGGGTACTCCCAGCCAAGACTGTTCTCCGTTGTTGTACCCAAGTGGTGGAACGGTCTCCCAGAGGCAGCAAGACTAAGCATATCTCTTGCAGCCTTCAAGAAGCAAGTAAAGACTCTCCTCTTTCGTGAGCATCTACTAGACTAATGGTTGAGCTGGCCTAGGCCCAGACCAGACTCTTGACATGATGGGTATGTATGTGTGTGTGTGTGTGTGTGTGTACTCTTTAAAAAAAAAAACCCTAACTAACCCTTCTTTGCATCTGCATTTGTTGTTCTGTATATTTCCTGTGTGTTATGATTATGGATATGTCCTCTTTTGAAAGTCGCTTTGCTTTGGGCGGTGGCAGAGGAGCAGGCAGGGTGGTACCCTGCATGGCAGCCACGGCCACCGATGTGTGAATGGGTGAATGTGAGGCATACAATGTAAAGCGCTTTGAGTGCTCGAAGGAGTGGAAAGGCGCTATATAAATGCAGTCCTTTTATAAAGCGTCTGCAAAATGCAATGTAATGCAATAATAATATTTCACATTTGCATTATTTAACATGGTTACCTTGAGGAAATGTATGGGGTCCTGTGTGTGTGAAAGCTGCTCCATCTCAGCAACTCTCGTCTTCAGCTCAGTGGTCTCCCGCTCCACTCTTTGCAGGAGTCGTTCAGCTCGACTCAGCTCCGCCTTCTCCTGAGCTCTGATCAGCTCTGTCACCACAGAGCGCCTTCTCTCAACCGAGCGAATTATGTCATCAAACATCTGGTCACTGTGTTCCACTGCAGACTGTGCTGAAGTCTACCAGGAGACATACAAAGACGGAAGCCATATAACACAGAGAGACGTCAATAATAATTAAATAATATTCAAGTGGTGTTTGTGGTCTATTCTGTTTATTTTAAATTAATGCGTATAGTATGTGAAAGAAAACTGTGCCCAAATCTGTTTTCTGCATAATGCTACATTGTAAAATTACGCTGCAAAGTAAGGATCAAAGCAATGGGATTTGATAGAGGAGTCTTGAGTGTCTGGAGTCTGTGATTTACTTACGTTAATATTTTTGATTAATTGAACAAAATGGTATCAATCATGATTAATCAATTAAATACGCTATTAACACAGAACACACACACACACACACACACACACACACACACACACACACACACACACACACACACACACAGTCTCTCAACTCACCGTCAGAGTGTCAAATGCTCTCCTTAGCTCCTGAACCTCATTCTTTCTCTTCTGGATTTTCTGCTGGCATCTCGACTGGATCTCACCCAATCCTTCCTGATGAGATAGGTTCACAAGTCGTACTCTGTTAGAACGTCTCTGTTCACAACTCTGTTCAAATATCGTCTTCTTGTGAAAGTATAGACCTCATTAACATGCGACATTTACATACACAATCAAAATACACGTTTTTTTGTTCAGCATGATCTGATCATACAATCAAGCCAGACATGCAGATAGCCTATAGCAGGGGTGTCAAACTCAATCTCACAGAGGGCCAAAATACAAATCTGGAATAAAGTCGCGGGCCAAACTCAATATTTACAACGGCCTAAAATTGTGCAAACACACTTAATATCATATTTAAATTTCACAAACAGATTCCCACCGTAGTTCAAATGTGCCTGCAGATACTCTGTTGCATGAGTGTGAGCTGTGTTACTGGCCTATGCCCACTCATATTCTTGTGACACATTACATTTTATGTTCAGGTCTTTTTTATTAATGATGTATGTGGGCCAACTGTAATACACATTTGAAATGATCTTGCGGGCCAAATGAAATGCCTCTGCGGGCCAGATTTGGCCCCCGGGCCTGAGTTTGACATCCCTGGCCTATAGGATGATAATAATAGCGCATGCTGGTCATTTCAATACTATCCACACACAAACTATGGAAGAAAACTTAAGCCCACGCTTGTTGTTGGAGGGAACCTTTGTACAATAAATGTTGTTTGAAACCTGAAGAGCAGGCCATGTTTCACCCAAGGCCTTGCATAGTGAGTCACAAAGTCTCAAGTTGTTGCAAGAAGTTGCAAACAAACTCAAATTCGCTGTACATCATAGTTCTGAGAATAATTAAAAACAAAAAGATGTGCACTGTGTTGGCCAGGGTCTTACCTTTTTATCACTCCACGCTGCTGTAGCCGAGATGGTGTCATGGCCTTTGTGTTGGTCCATCGTGCACAGATAACAGATGCAGGACTGATCAGTACAACAAAAGACTTCAAGAGCCCTGTTATGACGAGGGCAAATCAACTCGTGTAGCTGACCAGTGGCGTCGATTACTGTGTGGCTTCTGCGCGGGTGAAGCTCGTTGTGCGTATTAAAGTGAGTTTCACAATATGACAGCACACAATCCAGACAGGACTTCACAGCCTTGAATTTTCTCTCGGAGCAGATATCACACTGCACATCTCCATGGTTAGCAGGATCCCCACACTGAGTCATAGGTCTAGTCCTCCTCATTTCTTCAACGAGTTCGGCAATAACATTATTTTTGTTCAGCACTGGTCTCGTGGTGAAAGTCTGTCTGCACTGGGGACAGCTGTAGACTCCCTTCTGATCTTCATGATCCCAACAGCCGTTGATGCATCCCGAACAGTAGTTGTGCCCACAGTGAAGACTCACTGGATCCTTCAGTGGATCCAAACAAATAGAACACGTGAAAATATCGTGTGTAGAGCTACTTAACATGTCTTCTGTCATTTTCCTCAACTGTTCCCGAAGGCATCCAACGTTTGTATGGTGGCAAGATTCACTGATTTAACATTTCTGGTGGTGAAGAGTTCTCTTCTCGAAGGCAGGACACGCGTGTGCTCAACACAGAGTAGCTCGCTGTAGAACTACTGCTGCCCCCTGGTGGTACAAAGTTTGAGCGGGAAGAAGACCATTCCATGTAGAATCAAAAATGTCCTACGAAGAAAACAGATGCATGCTATTCCACTCTCTATAAACCTGTCCATCATAAAAAGGTCAAATTTACCCCAAACCAGATAACTGATGTGATAGACTTAATTATAAAATAAATTACTTTCTGTGCACCCCCTTCACAGAGTATCACGGTTTGGGTGGAGCATTCAGGAACTGTTCCTAGTCAACCTCAGTAGGCCAACATTAGGACTCACCTGCCCCTTTACCTTATTGGACAACAAGTGCCCTTTTAAAAGTTAGATTTTTTTTCACTGTATGTGTTCAATAATACACATGTACAGTGTATAGTAGCCTATAGGCCTACAGCTCCAGGCCAAATTATTAGAATATCATGGGAAAAGTTGACTTCCATAATAATTAAAAAAATGAATAGTTCAAAATGTAGGCGTGAGACTTAAAGGAACAGTCCACCGTGTTTCAATAATAAAGTATGTTCTTCTCTGACCTGAGATGAGTTCCTCTGGACCTGCCTAGTCTTCAGACGCGCCCCCAGTCAACAGCGCGCGCTGCGCAAACTCGTTAGCATTAGCTTGGCTCAGCTTTGTGGATGGACGCAAAAGGTGCCTTAAGTTAGAAGTGACCAAATCCTTCCATGTGTTCCTTATTAAATCTCCCCTGCATGACTAGTAAACCGATCACAAAGTTGTTGCACAAAATGAAACCTGGCGATTTCCTACTAGATAAAGAAATGGCACTGTAATGAAAGGCGTAGTAATACATTTGGAGCACTTCGACTTCGACGCATTAATATCTTCACTCCCAGTTCCCCCCTTTCCCCCTCCCCCTCCCCTCCCCAAAGCCTCCTCGTGAGCCACTCACTTCCGTCAATACAACCAACCTGGCCGTACACCCTAGCCAGCTGATAGCAATGAGCATCCAGGGACAGTGACATTTTAGTGTCGGTGGTGAACAAACAATCATGCCAAGAAAATGTTGTTTGCGAGGTTGCGGCAACAAGTGGAGAACGTACACTCCAATAATGTTCCACAGGATCCCCAAGACCACAAACGGCGGAAGGTTTGGTTTACAGCTTTGAACATGGACCCAGCAACACCGCCGGAGGTCTGGAAGAGCTAGCGGTTTGCTCTGAACAATTTGCCGACGACGACTACAACATTTCTGGACAACGACTGAAGGATGCGGCAACACAATCGGAGCAGCGAATACGGATACAGTCGAGTGAAACACAGAATATTGTAAGTGTTTTGTTTTTTAACATTGTATTGCTTGGTCTGGCAGTGGCAACCACCAAAAACACTCCACCACCATGGCTACATTAGCCGAACACAACCTGAATGTTGATACAATTCGCCGGTTAGCACAAAATGGGCTATTACAAAATCGGTGCCGTAAAGAGACTTGCAAATATAGACGTAACTGATTGAATGACATGAAAAGTGAGCTAAAGCTATCACAATGTAACTTAGTTGTGGTGGGTTTTGTTAGTGCTTGTCTAACAGTTTGTTTTTGTGGTGGAGTCTGAAGGCAAGCTCCTCGCGTTATAAGCCCAGTGCTTGTCTGTTTATGTTTTGTCCACGGAGTCGTCACTGGAAGAAGGGTTCTATTTGCTGTTTCTAGCTAGTATTAGAGCTGTAGTTAGCTTCACGCAGGCGAATACAGATAGGGTATTACATCGAATACGGATACAGTGGAGTGAATCACAGAGTATTGTTCACCACTCCAGCTATCCTTTTCATATAATGACCAAACAGCAGGCAGCGCGGACATAATTCTTCTATAGGCCTACAGTAGTCTAGGTTTGTGAGGCAGTGCCCACTAGATTGTTCAGTTTATTTTATGGTTTATTATGATTTACTTTGTTTATGTGAAAACCACAGATCTACTGTAGTGGGAGCCATGCCATTGAACAGAATTGTATGCTGTTCATTCTAGCTAGAACTATTAGATAATGTTTGGACTCCTGGTAGGGGGTGGTGCATCGGTAGGGCCATCCTGAATGTGAATTGATTGAGTACAGGGAGCAGGTGGGGCGTAAAGAGTTAATTCTGCATGTTTATGTAAATAAGTAATATAATCCGCTAACCTATCTGAACCATCAATTTCTGAACAGGTCAGTTTGATGAGGAACACCAGGACCTGCTCGAAGCAGAGGACGCCTATACGGAGGGTCCTCTTCATTCAACCCCCCAGAAACAGAAATCTGTAAAACTGGCTGCCACATTGACCAAGCCACTGGTACGCTGAAGTATATTCAAGGTTGATAGAGGGCATAGTCATTGAATTGTGGCCTGTATTTACTTGATCTTTCTTGTGTGTAGGAGAGGGCGTCTTCATCCACCACCATGGCCACCCATAGTTCAAGAAGCCTTCACTATGAGGTGAGTGGCCTATTTTAGCTGCATCTGAACTGGACAGACTAATGTGACGGGTCAACTTGGCATATTTACACACTATTATGGCCTTTAGCGGTACAGTCGCCAGTGATTATCCTGACTTTTGTATTTTTGAAACAAACAAAAACAAGTCCAGATCATAATCAATATGTTCTCTTCCTAGCCACGATATTAATGCATATTTTTTATTCTCATTCCTGTACACCAGGATCCACACCTCACTGGAGCTACTGCGATGGACAAGTGCCACCTGCCATTGTTGTTGGACGCAAGCATGACCTCTGAGACCGGTACCATTCATGCATATAACAAATAATAAATAAGTTAACTTATTATTATGAGCAGATGCTATACACAGAAACTCTTTACTCTTCCACATCATGGTAAACCACACTGTGTATTGTGTTACAGATTATTCATGGTAGACCATTGTACAAAAAAGAGGGTGGGGGCTGGGGGTTAGTGGCCAAAGGCCTCAGTGAACATATGTGATTTTAGTACCTTTTCCATCAAAACCAATCTGGGCCAGACTGTTTCAGAACATGTGGACAGAAATACAGAAAGCCCTGTGACCTATCGTGCCATGCATGTGCCTCTACTCTTATGTTGTCAGGAGCTGCTCAGGTGATGGATGTCCGTCTTGCCCCACATCGCTGGGTTCCACCGCTGGGAGGACGTTGGCATCGAATACAAGTGCTTCCACCAAGAGCTGTCTGCAAAGACGACTTGACCCCTCCGACAGACCATCGCATATGCTCGTACCTCAACTGCCTGTCAATATTGCAATAGTACAGAAGCCTAGCAAAGAGGAGGCTGAGAAGTCACAGATCTCAAGGTTTTGTGGTCCACCAAAAAAATAATAACTCTGTTGCAGCAGTCATAAAAACAGGGTTAGATGTGGTGTGGGGGACACATCAGTTGTGTTACTTTGAATCACACATTGTTTTGCAACCAATTGTATTATTATTGCACTTGTTTTTTTATTTTTGTAAATAAATATCACTTGTGCCATTGACATGGTAGTTTGTTTTCTGGTGCATCACGATTTCTGAAAGTTGTAAGTATTGCGGAGTGTAGAAAATGCATGTACATTCTTTTAGTCTATTGTCGTATTGTGGGCAATCTGTTTTACATACTGCCACAATTGTATTTATTGATCAATGTAAAACTTCAATTAGATTTAAACCAATCTTACAGCCCTCACGTTTTCCTGGAGACATGCCATTACACCAGGGGACATGGAGTCCTGTAAAATTAGCTTTGCAGGTCACTGACAAGAATTTGTCGGTCCAAATGGTAAGAAACAGACTCCACAAATTTGTAGGTTATGAAGGCCCAATGTTCAAATGCACATCAGCGGCTTGTCAAGCTAATTTCGCAGTGCTCCGTTTGTGCCTCCTGGTATAAAGGAAATGCCGACCTTGCATGTAAGTAGTAGACCCTCATGTGACTCTTGCACACCTTGGGTCTTTCTCAAAACCTAGGACAGTGTCCTCTAAGTGTATCAGCCTAATTAGTCACACCCAGTGATTGGATATTATGTAGAGTTCACCAAAAAGTATCATATCACTAGGCGTGACTAATTAGGTACACTGATACACTTTGAAGGACTCTGTCCTAGGTTTTGAGAAAGACCCCTTGTGTACAGGGATGTCTCCTGGGATCACCGTGCTCTGGAAACCGTGCTGAGTGAGAGTGTAAAGAGCATACATGTTGCATGAAAACAGAATCCACTCAATAGGGTAAAGAATAACAGTATAACTTTATTTACAGATGTCTATTGACAGATAACTCTGTTATATACAGTTGCACCACTTCTGCAAGTGTGCTAGGCGGCGGCGCTGGTGGTTGATTATCAACCTATATGTCCTACATAGCCTCTTGTACTTCTTGGAAGCCCACATAATCATCAGAAGACGGATACAGCCCTCTGATAGACCTGACCACACATGATGGTAATGGTCTCCGCTGTTCTCTGCCCAAGGTTTCGCCCTGCAGGCCCAACTCCAACACGATGCGGTAGCAAACCAACCTCTTCTGACTGAGAAAACAGAGATGTGTTATATAATCAGTTAAAAAAACACATAGGAATATGATAGCATTATTATGGGTTTTCAGAGATTATCATGCAGAACAAGAATCCTATAGTAACCTTATTTGAGGATATTTTACTATAGCCCTAAAACAAAGAATATCACAGAATTATCTTTCATATTTGGTAGTTTTGGTAATGTTTTATCTTTACAAAATAGGCTTCTAATCAAATTCCAATATGAATGAATTCTAATAGTGCCATATCATCACAGAAATCACGGAGTAGGCCTATACAATAGTCTTGGTGCTTTTTCGGAAGGGACATTATTGGGCCAGTCAACCATTCAAATTTCAGTTTGGCTGGTAGAATAGTAAAGACCAATTTATTAGGGTAGCCACTTCACCCGCCATCTGAGTGAATGTTTACTCGCCCTTTTGGCAGGCGATAGAAGTTATAGACCCCAGATTATAAGAATGGTTTCAAAGCACTTACTCTGAGGACAGCTGGCCATCAGGTCCACTCGGTGTCGGTCGTTTCTTCCAGTTTACTTTCCCTTCGAAAGAAAAACTCCACGACAGCTGGGTGAACCACCACTGCTACAAACGCCTGTTCCTGACTGACAGCTTCTCTCTCCCGGGCTCTTTGGACCAACTGCTCCGGTGAAAACACTGGCTCAAATAAATACGGCTCTGGCTCGTTTGTGAGCCAGTCTTCAGCGTCTATACTCAATGTCCATTGTTGCTCCACGTTCTCCACTTGTTGCCGCAACCTCGCAAACAACATTTTCTTGGCATGATTGTTTGTTCACCACCAACACTAAAATGTCACTGTCCCTGGATGCTCATTGCTATCAGCTGGCTAGGGTGTACGGCCAGGTTGGTTGTATTGACGGAAGTGAGTGGCTCACGAGGAGGCTTTGGGGAGGGGAGGGGGGAGGGGGAAAGGGAACTAGGAGTGAAGATATTAATGCGTCGAAGTCGAAGTGCTCCAAATGTATTACTACGCCTTTCATTACAGTGCCATTTCTTTATCTAGTAGGAAATCGCCAGGTTTCATTTTGTGCAACAACTTTGTGATCGGTTTACTAGTCATGCAGGGGAGATTTAATAGGGAACACATGGAAGGATTTGGTCACTTCTAACTTAAGGCACCTTTTGCGTCCATCCACAAAGCTGAGCCAAGCTAATGCTAACGAGTTTGCGCAGCGCGCGCTGTTGACTGGGGGCGCGTCCGAAGACTAGGCAGGTCCAGAGGAACTCATCTCAGGTCAGAGAAGAACATACTTTATTATTGAAACACGGTGGACTGTTCCTTTAAGTCTCACGCCTACATTTTGAACTATTCATTTTTTTAATTATTATTCTTACATATATTGGCCATCCAGCTAAAAAAAAAAAAAGAGGATTTCACAAAATTAGAATAATAAAATCATCATTTTCTGCAGAGTAACTTGGTTAGGAATCTGTTAATCACTCCCATGATGCATTTAACATTGAAGTCAGTGGCAGGGGGCATTGCATGGGAGTTATGGAGGCTGCCTAGATATCCTTGATGCTTTGCTGCCAGCTCTTTTTGTTTGTTTCATCTGGTGACCCACACTTCCCTCTTCAATATTCCCCATAGATTACCATATCGTGTTTTGGTGCTTTGGCGGTATGGACATTCTAACTCACCAGATATAAAACCCCATTGGAAATGAATGGGATGTTATTTCTGGTGAGTTAGAATGTCCATGATACCACCAAAGCACCAAAACGTGGTATGGAAATGGGTCACCAGATCAACCAACAAAAACAGCTGACAGCAAAGCATCAAGGATATCTGGGCTTCCATAACTCCCCTGCAATGCCCCTGCCACTGACTTCAATGTTCTATTAATTTTGCCAGGAATGCATCTCCTCCTTGGGGCGGTGGTAGAGGAGCCGCTTGGCAACCCAGAGGTTGCAGGTTCAAGCCCCACTCGGCCTGACTCCATCGTTGTGTCCTTGAGCAAGATACTTAACCCCCTGTTGCTCCTGGTGGCAGGGTGGTACCCTGCGTGGCAGCCACGGCCACCGGTGTGTGAATGTGAGTGTGAATGGGTGAATGTGAGGCATACAATGTAAAGCGCTTTGAGTGCTGGAAGGAGTGGAAAGGTGCTATATAAATGCAGTCCATTTACATTTAACATCTTATATATGGTCTCTGCTACAGCCATGTAACGCTAGGGACACATAAGCAGGTGAAACAAGCGAGGCAAAGAGAGGCGAAATTCAGTGTTCCATCCATTCAGACAGCTCAACCATCATCAGGTCGTCGTGGCGAATCAAATGGAATGAAACAGTCAAGTTCTAGTTTGATTGGCCGCCACCAGGCGAAATTTGCATAATATTAAACTTGGTTGAATAATCTCGCTTTGCTTGCCTTCGCCTGCCTCATAGGAATGAATGGCGAAATTCGCTTCGCTTGGCCAAATTTGCGTTTCCCTACCGTAAGGAGATTTCATGTGTCCCCTTTCCCCCTGCTCAAGCACCTGCCCCCCAAAATGTCTGTGCAGTGCAGGTCACAGCTCCCAAAACGTCACTACACCATGAGACAGACATCTGTTAAACTGAATGGAGACTTTCATTTGCTTAACTTCTTATTTGGCTACAATGCCTATGCATTTCGACCCTATGGCCTTCTTCTTCATGGCGTATCAAGGGCCATAGAGCGCCATTAAGGGCATTGTAGCCAAATAAAACGTTTAAAAAAATTGATCTTGAGTGCCTTTCTCTACCCAAGAGTCCTTAGCTACTGTACACTGATGAGCACTAAGTAAAAAAAGGTGAAGACCCAGAAGCACTCTGATTTCCTGTTTCTGTTTGAATGAAGACTTTATTTAACACACTCCTTCACCTAAAGTTCAAATAATGCACTGTATTCAAATCAAATTAAACTTTTTTAACTTATTGAACCATATTCAAACACTACCCGTAATTGCAGTATAAAAAAATCACAAATAACAAACACACAAGCAACAAAAAAAATGTTGTCTTTTTTTTTTTTTACCAGAATTCTTCTCTTGAAACTCTTAAAATATCTGATTAAAAACAGAACCTTATTTAAAAACAAAAATATCTTGCTCTAATTATCCGTGTGGGGTGTATTCGAATACGGAAAGACACATTTGCACATCAAAAAGGGTTTCAACTACTGAAAAGTCATCTGCAAGGACTTTTAAGTGGCCAACCACCTGATGATAGACAATGAGTGTGTTTATATGCAGTTCAGTATCCTGAATATGAGGCATATATCCCGGTTATGATCGTATTATTTGTTGTGTTATTATTATGTTTATATGAGCACAGACCGTTATATCCAAGCCTACATTCTTGGCTGTATTAGAATTCTCTTCAAATGCGTGTAGCCTGGATACCAGCAACAGCGTTCTATGGGAAGCCCCTGTATTCGGGATAAGGTGTTTACATGCTTCAGTATCCTGGCTTCTGTCGGAATACTTCACTTAGCATATCCAGATTTCTCAAAGTCCCGAATAAGGGCTTATTCGGGATGCTGAAGTCGGGAAAAGGTGTTTATATGTTCAAACGCAAATTCGGGATACTTAATATCCCGATCATATTCAGAATGCTGAACTGCATGTAAACGCACTCAATGTTAAAGGGGTATGCCACTATTTTGGGGCTTAATACAGTTAAAATCGTTGGCTGGGGTTTATAAAGGTGGTAAAGTGTCTTATTTTTCATGTTAAGCGTTGTCTTGCTTTAAGACAAGCTAAAAGAGGGAATATGTCGCTAAGCTAGTGAAAGTCAATGGATCCGTGTAGCATACTACAATGCTACACGGATCCATTGACTTTCACTAGCTTAGCGACATACTCCTTCTTTTAACTTGCCTTAAAGCAAGACAACGGCTTACATGAAAAATAAGACACTTTACCACCTTTATAAACCCTGGCCAACGATTTTAACTGTATTAAGCCCCAAAATAGTGGCATACTCCTTTAGTATCCTGATCATATTCAGAATGCTGAACTGCATGTAAACGCACTCAATGTTAAAGAAATGAATTTGGAGGTCAGAGTTCCTACATGCTGCTATTATGTTGAACGGCCCACCAGTCTTCCACTTTTGCCAATTTCATCTTTGTGGCTGTGATTCTTACTTTCAATGGGTCTTCAACCTCTGTGTGTGTGTGTGTGTGTGTGTGTGTGTGTGTGTGTGTGTGTGTGTGTGTGTGTGTGTGTACGCACGCGCGTATGCATCTGCATGTGCATGCGTTTGTGACTAGAACCTAAATATCAATGTGGGTGTACGACACGTACACTTTGAGTGACTGAAAGTGGCGTGGACCCTACACAGGTGAACTGATTCACACATATTGTACATTTTTATTCTGAAACTGCCAACTAAAGATAATTTAGATCTGAACTTCCTATCTATTGTCTGACCACAATATCAGTTGAAAAAAAAAACAACATCAAACAAAATTGGTCAACAAAGGAAATATTTCTCATCATCCAAAGTATCATTGTGCCATGTCGGCCAGCCCTAACGTGTGGTGATGAGATGTGACGTCATATGCGTATAACAACACACATGCGTGTGATTCACAAGAGCTTCACTGATGATCTGTGTCCTACGGTAAACCCCGGGTAGAGTTTGTCAGAGAATGTGGTCTGGACGTCATGCAGGAGTGTCATCATGGTGTCAGAGATGCTGTAGAAGGCCAGAGTGCCTGCCCTGTGGTCCACATACACTCCTACTCTGGAGCAGGTCACTAGCGGGTATATAGTTGTTACATTATCGTGGGTGAAGGATACCCCTCTGGTGTGTACTTCGAGCTTCCAGGACTCATCAGTGCGTCCAAAGCTGCAGTGATGTAGGACTCCTTTCCTGCTGATGGTTTTATATGCCACGGCTATACTAGCCGACGAGCGGCCACTCCACTCCACTTCCCAGTAGCAGCGTCCAGACACCCCCTCTCTACACAGCACCTGCCACAAGGCATCATCAAATCTCTCTGGATGGTCTGGATATGACTGGGGGGCCTCATCTCTCCTCTCCACCCTCCTGTTCCCCTCAGACAGATGGACACTTCTGCTGGCAGTGTTTGGATCCAGTGTGAAGTGACCGTAATCTAATGGAGAAGAATAGACACGGAAAGAGATACTCTTAATCTGTGAAAGGATCAGGTTTGTAGCCTCTTACTGCAGCAGGGGTCACTTGCTGAAAATGCTTAACTACATCATAACAACATTGCTGTGACATTACAGAGAGCCATAGTGCTGCGCTAAGGGGTTAAGTTTTTAGATGTGGGGCCTTTACTACAAAGCTGGTTCAGGATAAGTTAAGGATAAGTAAAGAGGTAAATCATCTAATACAAGAGCTTTTCCTAAGAAAATGAGGGCTCCAGGCTTTTCTATTAATTAGATGATTTACCTCTTAACTTAACCTTAACTTATCCTGAACCAGCTTTGTAGTATAGGCCCGTGGTGTGCATGTGCATGTGTTCCCGTGTGTGTGTTAATGTGTGTGTGTGTGTGTGTGTGTGTGTGTGTGTGCAATAACATCTCTAGAGGTTAAGACTAGGGATGGGTACACTAGTGTATCACAAAAGTGGGCACACCATTCACAGTTTTAAATACATGTTTTCTTCGAACAGCATCAAAGAAATTAAACTTTTGAGACAAAGGAAAGTAGTCAGTGTACAGCTTGTACAACAGTGTTCATTTGATATGATTATTTTATGTGTAAATATGTGTGTTATGTCTTGTGGGCAATGTCTTTATTTATGTGTGTAATGTATGCTACTTGACACCTTAATTTCCCCCTGGGATCAATAAACGATACTCTACTCTACTCTCTATTTATTGTTGGGTCAAAATAGCTCTGGCTCTGCCGTGGCCAACCGGTAGGGCACTAGCCTGCCATGCGGCTGACCCAGGTTTGATTCCCGGCTCGGGTCCTTTGCCTACCCCTCCCCGTCTCTCTCCAAATTCGCTTCCTGTCCACCTCTCACACTGTCCTGTCGAAAAAGACCCAAAAAAATCTAAAAAAACAAAAAAAAGCTCTATATGCCTTAAAAGTTTTAAAATGAAACGGTCATGTGACTCCTTGAACCCAAATTATGCAGAGAAGCCAAAGCGTGGTTAACGTCCGACGCTCTCACAAGTGAGGCGGTCTGTAGGCTACCTGTCCTACGCATTTCTCGTAGGAAAAGTTTGGTTTACGATAGCCAGGCTGCGCCCCCATAGTCACGCAACACCTTCAGCGTGGCTTCTAGTCAGGCCAGGAGCAATGCAAATATCGTTTCTGAGCCTCACACCTTGTCGGGAAGTAAACAACCAGTAGCAAACCAAGGAAGGCGGGTCAACCATGCCATTTGGGAAATGTTAATTGTTATGCTCATGGTCAGACCAAGTTTCGAAGACATTTTAAAGGCGATGATAATCAGGCTAGTTCATGATTGCTGACGTTTATAGGTGTTACGAATATGTCATTTGGCATAGACCTGTACGTAGCCCATAGCCAATCGTGTCAGTTGTATCTATTCAAATAAACTGCAGTGATCGCCTTCCCACCCCTTCCCGTTCTCTGGTTGGAGCCCAAGATCTGGAACCCTCGCAGAGGGATAGAATCCATGCTGTCCTTCAGATCGCTACTGTCTTTCAGACCCCCAGCAGACTGCCTACACTGTATGTCTGATGGGTGTGTACCCATCTTTTATTTTATTTAATTTTTTTATTTCCTATTTTTCTTTTCCTAACTTTTCTTGCTATGTGATTTTACTGTTGTATACCTTGATATGGACCATGAATTTGTGTTTTGTGTTGTAAATAAAGAGTTGAATTGTGCAAAACAACATGGGTTTTCCCAGGCTACAGAGCGTCTGTGAAGTGTCACAGATACGTCGCAGAGATTTTGACCCTCGTCGCAGAGACTTTGCATGCACCTCCAAAAAGTGTGACCGTCTCTGTGAAAACAGGTCTCTCAGACATTTAAGAACTCTGAAATGTTTATGAGGAAGCGTACAGGTGAGGAGTCCTGTAGCAGTCTGAAGTTTGGATGAATTGCAGGCCCAGCCAGGAGATTTAAGGCAGACTCAGTCTGGAAAATAATAGTGGCCACACAAAAAAGGGCACTTTTGTTGCTAAGAGTTTAGATATTAATGGATAAATGTATACTGTCATAGCAGAGTTTAGATATTAATGGATAAATGTACACTGTCATAGCAGCTGTACACTGAATACTTTTGTCATACATTGTAGGTCTGGACACCATTTTACACTTGTTGAATTGGAATGGGAGTATCATACAAGGATAGGTGTGTGTGTGTGTGTGTGTGTGTGTGTGTGTGTATGTGTGTGTGTGTGTGTGTTTCTTACACTGCAAGAAGTCCTCTCTGGTCACAGGTTCAGCAACTCCCTTTACTGCAGACACTGAGACGGAAAGAATAGCATTAGCCACGATAATTGCATACCGATGGCTTTCATCTAATATTACAGTAATCCCCGTTTCATGAGTTTGTCCTTGTGCTTGGTGTACAATAGGCACGTGTGGCATGTTAGCAGGCCTCGGTCCTGGGATGCTTTAAGCCAGGGGTGTCAAACTCAAATTCACAGTTGGCCAAAATCTAAATCTGGGACGAAGTTGCGGGCCGAACTCAATATTCAAAAAGTACTGAAATTGTGCATGCACGCACATGTTTACAACTCAAATGCTTACATCTTAAAGGTACACTGTGCAGGAAATGGTTTAAAAAAAGGTACTGCAACTATGCTGCTCATTGAAATTGGGTTGCTTATTGCCAAATTTGATCATTTCATGAGGTAATAAACTAATATTTTCTAGTATGGCCCAAGTACAGTCATTTTTGCAGCTAAAAATGGCCATTTCTGGAAATTCAAAATGGCGGACCATGGAGAAGATCCCCCTTTTCATGTATGAAAAGTGCAATTTTTCCAGTCATAAAAAGGCGCAACTGTACACACTGCATCCAGGCGCAACTGTAGTACACATTTGAAATAATCTCACGTGCCAAATAAAATGACTCCTGAGTTTGACATCTCTGCTTTAAGTGAGAATGCAAGCATGAAATTTATCCTTCGTCTCACCATAAAAACATAAATGTACATTCACTCCATTAAAAAACTCACACTTTAAAAACATAAATACACATAACACATTGCACATATCCCCTCCCAGTAGCCACCCTTCCCAGCATACACATCATATACAGTACAGGTCAGGCACCAGATCCAGTCCCTTGTTTTTGTTACACCAGCCTAGCTTTTCCATTGCTTGTTAGCCATGGAGATTGTGTTGGTATGAATGAATGCTTGTGGATTTTTTTCCTTGTAATGTGTAAATTCAGGGTGAAGGGGGAGGGTGTTGTCATCTAAAATGTTTGTGGTTTTCCTATCAACTGCAGTCCAATACAGCTTGTCCAGTTGTTTTTGGGGTCGCCCTATGATTTTTCCAGCATTTTTCACCACTCTGGACAGCCTGTTCTTATTAGATAGGGTGAGGTGGCCATACCAAACAGAGATGATATAGGGGATGACACTCTCTATTAAGCTCCTAGTACAGTGTGTGTACAGAGGAATTGTAGCGCTGGGTGCTCGGATGAAATGGAGGAGGAGACTAGGGGGAGGTGAAGGGACAATTCAGAAAGCCTTTGTACATGACAGGTGAAAGAGGGAAGAACTGAAGGTATTTAAATCTGTGCGAAGGGGGGAGCAATTCTCATCTAACTGCTGATGGAACTGCCAAGAACTTCAGTGACATCACACATGACATGTCTGAATTAGTGACAAGTCCAACCTGCTGCAGATATTTTGGCTGCTTCCTGTTTGAAGATTGAATCCAATTTCTCCTGCAGCTGCGCCTTCAGTGCAGAGACGGATGTTTTCACCGGCTCAAAGGAGAGGTTGGAGTTGACGTTCAGGCTGGTTGGAATGTTACTTTCAGGAATCCAAGCGATAGAACCTACATTCTGCTCAGAAACAAACAAAACACACACACACACACATAGACACCAATGTCAGTGACAGAACCGACATTCCACACAGACACAAAACACACACACACACACACACACACACACACACACACACACACACACACACACACACACACACACATCTACGATTTCATGAAAAAGTAGGTTATAACTGTAGAACCATGGAGAAAACATATAAGCATAAAAATGTGAAAATCACTGTGATTACACGTGCATGTGAAGAATGTGGCTGTAGAACGCTAACGCCATTCAGGAAATATTAACCCCAATTATCCCTTGGGGATTAACCCTTTCATTATTAGTCACCTTGAGGAAATGGATGTGGTCCTGTGTGTGTGAAAGCTGCTCCATCTCAGCAACTCTCTTCTTCAGCTCAGAGATCTCCTGCTCCACTTGTTGCAGAAGTCCTTCAGCCCGACTCACCTCAGCCTTCTCCTTAGCTCTGATCATCTCTGTCACCTCAGAGCACCTTCTCTCAACAGAGCGAATGATGTCATCAAACATCTTGTCACTGTGTTCCACTGCAGACTGTGCTGAGCTCTACCAGGAGACACACAAAGAGGAGTCAGAAAACACAGAGACATCAATAATATTAAATAATGAAATCAAAGTGGTATTCTGGGAAGTGGTCTATTCTGTTTATTTTAGATTCATGCATACGTGTACAATTAGGCCAAACATTTTTTGGACAGCAGCACAATTTTCATTCTTTTGGCTCTATACCCCACCACAATGGATTTGAAGTAAAACAACAAAATGTGCATTAACCCGTTAATACACAGCGTTATAAATTTGCTGTTACCAGAATGGCAATGCCCAAAGTTGGGCGGTAGGCATAAGTAAGTAAGTAAGATGGCAATGCCCAAGTCATAGTCTATTAAGTTATGTGTTATGTCATAATATTGTAGTACTATGGTAGTGAACTTTCCAATGACTATTACAGCGTACCACTGGAGGTTCAGCGTGCATTGAGGGGCTACTTGTAGACTGTCAGCGTTAATATGAGGCTGTTAATATCCAAATCGCATTATCAGGATAGAAATCGCAAATGTTTTTATAAGTACTGCCCACCTTTAGAGGGATTAAACATGGATAAGTAATTGGACAGTAGGCTCAGTGTTTCCCATACATTAAGGAAACTATGGCGCACCGCCATAGTTGAATTTTAGCCGCCATAGTTTCGAAAATGTAATATATATATATATATATATATATATATATATATATATATATATATTATTATTATTTATTTATTTATTTTTTAACGATTTCCGTTTTCTATTAAACAATTTGAAAAACGATTTCCTTCGCATTTTCCTCCTGGAGTAAATACATCCTATAGAGAAAACCATGAGTGCTTGAAAGACAGAGGGATCAAAAGCCTAGTCAAGTTGTTGTGGTTAACTCGGGTTTGGGAGCAATAAAAAACCTTGAGAGAAGGGACAGTTGGGATGAGTTTACTGACACTCCCCAGGCTTTGTTTTACAGTTGTATGATAATGAGTTAGGCAACTGGGCCTTCATTGACACAGCAGAGGAGACATCGGACTGCATAAAGAAATTAATGTGTAACGAATGTGTATAGACATAAATGTGTAATATGTTGTTCAGCCCTTTTACCCTTTTATGGGAGGAATTTTGAAAAACTGGCCCTGTGACCAGCACCCCTCATGTAGAATGTGTACGCCTAACAATTTCACAGTGCTCCTAAATTCTTATCTGTGCTCCTATTTCTTTTTTTTTTACGCCGTGTGAACCCCCCCCCCAAAACAAAAAACAGTTTCCAAAAATTCTGTGGGAAACACTGAGGCTGCTCAGCTATAATCCCCCAGTCAGGTGTGTGTAATTGTATTATTAAAGGTGCACTGTGTAGAATGTGGCCAGAATGGGTACTGCAACTATGGTATGCTGCTCATTGAAACGGTGCTGATCTTTTTATGAATAGTTCTCAGTAATAAACTAGTATTTACTAGTATGAGCAAAGTACAATAAGTTTTGCAGCTAAAAATGTCTATTTCTGAAAATTTAAAATGGCGGTCCATGGAAAATATCCCTCTTTTCATGTATGAAAAATGCCATTTTCCCAGTCACAATGAATACTTATAAGACCCTAATATTCAGTGGCGGCTGGTAGTCTGTCAAACAGGGGAGGCTGTTCAATTACAATATGTCCAGAACGCAAAAATAAAAGGGGGGGGGGGGGATTTTGACACACATCTTTGGTCCTGAGCCACATATGGCCTCACACACTAAAGGACTCTTGTTGAAACAAATTTGTTAATCATTAATCATTATCCCCCTTGTAGCCTATTCATAGGGAAATGTTTTTATTATTATTATTATTATTATTATTATCATTAGGCCTACCTCCGCCACATAATGATGTGATTTAGTTTGCCTTCGTTGTCTTTGTTCATCACTGGGTGCACGGCTTAATTTACCACTAGAGGTCGCAAAATCTTTAATTATTTACCAGACATTGCCAACACAGTAGGAAACAAGGACTCGCCACTCACGGGACTTGGCAGTTAACCAGTTGATAAGACACCACGAAAGCTCAAAAGAAACGGTTGTTCTTCCCTACCTTTTTCACCAAGTCAATATTAGGCAGTGCTCTGCTCTGCTCCTTGATATTCATTTTCTCCTCATAAGGACGACTGGAATTCGCCAGAATTTAATCCACAATGCTTGGCATTTTGCATAGCTCTAGCTTTCTTGCAAGCTAGCCCTAACGAAAAGTAGGCAACTTCAACTTTTGAATTGGGAGATTAAAAAGGATAAGGGCATGCCACTATTAAGACTTTATTCGCAACACCAGTGTCACTAGGTTTACAAGAATATGTACACAAAACTGGAGTACAGCGCAATTAATAGCTTCCCCACTGGTTACCACGACGAAACTTCTCAGTCAAATTAATAACATATCCGCATTTCGAAATGAAATCAACTACTGTAGCCTACTGACACGGGGTTCACCCAATCACAAGTCGGAGCTCCAGTCTCCGGTCCCTCCCCCCTCCTCTCTCTTCTCCATTCACTCCCAGTGAGGCTCAGTCTCAAAATCAAAAAAATTTCACGGCAATAGCCAATGACCGTTTAGCATTTTGCCATTGAAAAATCGTACAATCCCACATGCCATTGAAGTCCATTGAGACTCGACTCGCTTGCGTTGTCATGAGCGGAAAAAAAACTCGTGCGAGCCTCGGGATCTTATAACAGATTGGTTTCATCTCTAAGTTGAGCACATGCATTTTCTATGGAGCTGGGTCTGAAATAGCAATGTTATTAAGTTGTGTAAAGCATTAGTTTACATACTATTCTCCGTGATTTTGGACAGGAGGCGGCGCCTCCCTTGTACTCAAAGAGGAATCGCCTCTGCTAATATTAAATCTGAAAGTCTGTGGATATAGTATGTCTTGTTAGTTTAATTTCCAATCCATGGAGATGGTGTATAGGACAAAAAAAGATGAAAATTGTGCTTATGTTACAGTTAGACTATTATTCATGATTAGTCGATTAAAGTCACTCTTAAAACACACACACACACACACACACACACACACGCACGCAGGGTCACTGGCAGCTTTAGAAGGGCCCAGGACAAAGTCATCTGAAAGGGCCCCCCACCCAATACATACAATGTAATGAGGAACCAATTCTGGGCCCCTTCCTAGACCCGGGACAACTGACCCCTTTGTCCCCCCTTGTCTGCTTCCCTGCACACACACACACACACACACACACACACACACACACACACACACACACACCTTCAGTCTCTCAACTCACCTTCAGAGTATCAACTGCTCTCCTCAGCTCCTGAACCTCCTTCTCTCTCTTCTGGATTGTCTGATGGCATCTCGTCTGGATATGCCCCAACCTTGCCTGTTTGAATTCACAACCTTTAGTTCATGGCGAAATAAAGAATCATACATCAGCCTCTTGTGAAACCATAGACATCATTAAAATACGACATTTATATCCAACCAAAATACATGCTTTATTTAGTATGCACTGGGATGAGTCAATCATTCAATAAAGTTCTTAACACCATACAATAGGCCGCAAATCATTTGGGAGGCAAATAAGATCACTTGGCATCATTAAAAACGCCTTGTAGGGATACAACTTCTATATGACCTTATACGTATGTATAGGCCTATTATATAACATACCATCTTTGAAGAACTGGGCATTGTCCATAGCTGCCCCTATATTTCACCCAAGCCCTGCTGTTAGCCTAGCCTACATACATATCCATGTAATAGCCTTTTACAGGATCTTCCAAAAATGTATGGAATTGCATAAACAGCCACACTTGCAAGGAGTTACAATCAAATACGAAGTGCATCATGTTTCTAACAAAAAGTTGATAATTCAAAACAAAAAATGTGCAGTGTGTTGAAGGTCTTACCTTTTCATTACTCCACGCTGTTATAGCTGCGATGGTGTCATGGCGTTTGTGTTGGTCTATTGTGCACAAATAACAGATGCAACTCAGATCAGTGCGACAAAAGATTTCAAGAACCCTGTCATGACGAGGGCAAATCCTTTCCTGTAGCTGACCAGTGGCGTCGATTACTGTGTGACCTCTGCGCGGGTGAAGCTCATTGTGAACTTTAAAATGAGTTTCACAATATGACAGCACGCAATCCAGACAGGACTTCAGCGCCTTGAGTTTTTTCACAGAGCAAATATCACACACCACAACCACATCATCTCCATGGTCGGTAGCATCAGACTGGATCGTAGGTCTCTTCTTTCTCATTTCTTCCCCAAGTTCAGCGAAAACTGGTCTCGACGTGAAAGTTTGCTCACACTGAGGACGGTAGACTCCATTCTGATCTCCCCCATTACAAAGGTTGGTAATGCAACCCGAAGAGTAATTGTGATCCAAACATAGATCACATGAAAACATCTCGTTTGCTTGTCATTTAGTGATGACGATTCAATTCATACCACCACACCACACACCTCGCCAACGGCCCACTCAGACGTCAATCATCTGAGCGATGCGACCTGAGTTTGACCAACATCGAGTAATAATACTACTGCCCCCTGCTGCCATTTGATGTAATGACGCAAGTGCGGGCGTTCTTACACCGGTAGCACTTTGTTAACCTGGCTCTCACACAGACCCTTCGTGCTTCGTGCATCTAAACAACCATCGTGAGAGCCAGGTTACCACTTTGTGCCCTAAGAACTGAAATTTTATTTTAACTCCCTTGAAGAACTGAACAGCCGAAAAGCTGAAAGAACTATTGCCTTAATGGCTATTTATGGCTTTTTCTCCTCTATTGATTAATCTGTGCACTATACCCCACCTTTCCAATGTTTGTATATGATATTTTCTTACAATAAACAAAAGTGTTCTTGGTCTAAAAAAGCAAAACAAAAAAACACTTTGTGCCCTTTTAAACATCATTTAGACGCAAAGCAATAATGCAATGCATATTTTTTTCTGTTTATTGTTGTTTGGGGTAATGCCCCCTTTTTATTTCAATTTTATGGCAAAATGCAAGACAGAATAATTCTGACACTCCCGAGGAGGATGTGCAGCAAAAACACAAATGTTATTTCCTTGTATGTGTGCAACTAGTCCCTAAAAAAACAACTTATTTACAACTCACGCTCCCCAATTTCAAATAAGGGCCTGTGCATGGCAAACATACAGTAACAGGGCATTTCTCAAAACTAGTGTGCGCACTTCCAAGTGTATCAGCCTAATTAGTCACGCCCAGTGATTGGATACTCTTTGGTGAACTCTGCGGCGTATCCAATCACTGGGCGTGACTAATAAAGAGTATCCAATCGCTGGCCGTAAGAGTTTTGAGAAATGCCCAGTCTCTTCTTTGAGCTTGCTTGTTGGTTCTTTAGGTGTTTTTATCAAGATGTGGGATTACCTGAGCTTCATACCTGTTCACACCTGTGTCCCGTTTCTTCTCTTCCTGGGTCTGCTGCTAGTGTAAGTGATATTGCTGTAGCCCAGGGGTGGGCAATTATTTTGGGCAAAGGGCCACATTATTGACCAAAAGGCCAGGTATTGCAGGCAACTCACCCGTGTCATTAATAAGAAATAATGTGTACTGTTATCATGTTTTGGTTAAGTAAAGATATGCCAGAGTTTCTGTAGAGAATTTCTGGCAGGGGTGGAGCAGTGAATGTGTTTACTGGTGGTAAAGCCAGGAGCAGCCAGTAGTCACACACACACACGACAAACACACACACGCATGCACACGCAAATACACGCACACACACACGTACAGCACGCACACGCACACCTTCCTCAAATTCTCACTGAGGCACAGGACTTTAAAACAGGGAGTGCACAGTATTAAAGAGTATAATGCTGCTTTCTGATTGGTTGCTAGGTGTGCAACAAACCGTTAAATGCCTTGTTGAATGTTACAGTGTAGTAGAAGTGTCTTAGAATGTAGATGCTTTAAGGAACAAAGGAGAATGTTTGTACTTCGGGACATGCCAATAAGATGAAAACTATAGTGCAGCACAGACGTCTTCTCTTTACATTTATTTATAGTTGCAGGCAAAACTTTTCATGCATAGGCTAAGCTTGTGATGCACATGGTTTTCACCCTTTCTTCACCCTAAGAATATATTATATAATATAATGGAATACCGGTAATATAATTCCACCATACAGCGAACCTTTTCAAACAGGAGCCACCCAAGGTAGGAATGATACATCATGTCACTATTACATTCCAGAAGCCGTAGTGTTCCAGTATATATGCATGAGACACAATAACAGGTGTATATGTATATTCAATAAGCAGCATAGTGTGAATAGCAGCACATTTCTTAATAGCTTTCAATAGCATTCGGCTTTCAAAAGGTTACAGTGTAAATGAGACATAATGCTGGCGCTTTAATGCCGAATTAAATTTACAGTATTTCTCATTCATATTTTAATGGTATTGGTGAATTCAGGTAATTGGGGACACTTTTTAAAAAAAACAAGGAAGCCAATGGCCGAAAGCGGCCCAATTTACCTGAATTCACAATATGTAAATGCAGAGGGAGTCAAAAACAAACCCGAAGCAATGTTGATCCCTCTGACCCCTTTAACCAACGATTGCTCAAAGAAAATACAAAAGCGCAGCCAGGGTAATCACAATCAGGATTGCATTTGAGTTGAGCTGGAATGGGTCTGCACGGGTGGCCAGAGGCGGACTTTCCATTAGGCAAATATAGGCAATTGCCTAGGGCCCGGACCAAATCTGTCCTGCTTAGGGGCCCCAACTACCACACCAGTTGCGATAAACACACAAAAAGGCTTTGTCACTTATGCAAAGTAATCGAAGATACGCACAGAATATTGTCAAAAAAGGGAGTCCAGGGCACTCTTCTTGTGGACAAATATTAAAAAGCCTTTATTGAAACATGGCTAATAAGTTTAAAAACATGGGAGCAGAGACCCACGCGTTTCGGCGGAAGCCTTCTTCAGCACAGTATATATGAGAGCAAAATACCCAACTAGTCTGTGTAGAATTATATGAACAGTCTATATAATTCCCCAAATAGTCTATATAATGACTTTTGAGGGCCCCATGTTGATATTTCGCCTATGGCCCCAAAATGGCTAGATCCACCCCTGTGGGTGGCGACTACACAATTAACATAACTGATTGCTGAGTCAAGGAGATAAAGCATCGAGCACAGGGGTAGGGAACCCATATGTGGCTCTTATGGGAACTATCTGGGTCTTAGACTTACCTGTTATCAATAAAACTTAACAACTGGACAGTACACTCTAAAATTGTTGGCTTCATTGAAATACATGCTTTTTATAATGGCATGGCTCTCTCTAAAATGTGTTTTCAAAAATGGCTCTCTCCACCAAGAAGGTCCCTGACCCCTGATCTAGCACACGTGGCTCATGGTGACAACGTCTTTATCTTCATATTGAACTCATTGTGCCCAACTCAAATGGGATCGGTAGAGGGAGACATCATTTGCGGTAGTTTTTTGGTACTGAGATCCAGAGCTTCAGAAATGATTTACAGATTCACAGGTTAAACTGGACAATATGATTCTCCGATGAGTGTCTGAGTGAAGGGCCTTCTTGATTTAAGAGATGAGCCTTGATGTCCGTCAGTGTTGCCAGATGTACGATAATTATCATATTTGTACCATAATTTTGTCCATTTTGTACTCTGTGCGATCAAAAAAACATGATGTACGATAATTTCAGAGTTGTCATTCAGTTCATTTAGATGCCTTGAAATAACAATTTAGGTCTTGTACGATAATTTCCTGCCAAAGAGTCCCCAAAAACGATCATTTTGAGGTTTTGGTACTTTGATAATTCAGCATTTCTCATCTGGCAACACTGATGTTCATGTGGATGGATGGATGGATGGATGGATGGATGGATGGATGGATGGATGGGTGGATGGATGGGTGCATGGGCGCATGGATGGATGAATGGATGGATGGATGGTGTGGGTGTTCATCCTCTGGGGCTGGGCTGGGCTCCAGCTGATCTGGCAATCAGTTGCAGTTTAATGGGTCTCTTCGGGGCCATCAGGCCCAATATGTCCAACTCCAATGGGATCTGGAGAGACACAATTTAAAGGTGCATCGTGTAAGATTTTTAGTTGTTTATTTCCAGAATTCATGCTACTCATTCACTAATGTTACTTTTTTCATGAATACTTTACCACCACCATTAAATTCTAATAATTCATTATGACTTGGAAAATTGCACTTTTCATACATTAAAAGGGGGATCTTCTCCATAGTCCGCCATTTTGAATTCCCAGAAATAGCCATTTTTAGCTGCAAAAATGACTGAACTTGGCCATACTAGAAAACATTAGTTTATTACTTAGTAAATATGCATGAAAAGATCAAATTTAGTAATTGGCAGCACAATTTCAATGATCAGCTTAGTGTAGTTACAGTACCGATTCTGGCCACATTCTGGCACACCTGCCTCGACCTCAGGACTCTAAGGACTCTAAAGGGGTAAAGGGGTGAAACATGCCCTGCAAATATCTGTAAGTCGCTATGGATAAAAGTGTCAGTTAATTGTAATCAATCTACCGGTATCTATCTATCTATCTATCTATCTATCTATCTATCTATCTATCTATCTATCTATCTATCTATCTTCAGTATAAGTGGACTGAGCTGATAAGTACCGGTATATATGGTACAACAGCAGCCTGTAAGTGTGTGAGGGACCGAACCATTAACCCAAACAACGGCACCCCTGACTCGCCCACTGAGTGAGTGAGTTTAGGTTGGCTTTCCAAATAAAGTTTGGCAAAACACTTGTGTGTGCACAATTACAGTACATCCGTCCGTTTCTCTCTCACCTCTTCCTCTCTTTCACTCTCTGTCTGTTTTTCACACCTCTGTCTCTCTTTCTCTCTCTGTCCGTTTCTCTCACCTGTGTCTCTCTTTCTCTCTCTGTCCGTTTCGCTCACCTCTGTCTCTCTTTCTCTCTCTGTCCGTTTCGCTCACCTCTGTCTCTCTTTCTCTCTCTGTCTGTTTCTCTCATCTTTTCCTTTCTTTCTCTCTCTGTCCGTTTCTCTCACCTCTGTGTCTCTTTCTCTCTCTATCTGTTTCTCTCACCTCTGTCTCTCTTTCTCTCTCCGTTAGGGATGCACCGATACCACTTTTTTGAAAACCGATACAAGTACGAGTACATTAATGTGTGTACTTGCCGATACAGAGTACCGATACCGATACCTTATACCACCAAAATACAATGAAAATAGATGCATGGCCTTTTTTCCACCTGTGATATTTTTATTGTCCATTTCCATGTAGATTTAAATGTTAGTAAATGTATGAGGTGGCACTTTTGTTCCATGCTGCTTTCAAGTCCACAGAACGTGACAAGATTTTGCATTGTTTTGTGTAATAGCAGTATCGTTCCTGTTATCGGCAAGTGCTTGACGAGTACGAGTACGAGTATAATGAGCAGTATCGGGTGCCGATACCGATACCAGTATCGGTATCGGTGCATCCCTACTGTCCGTTTCTCTCACCTCTGTCTCTGCGCAGGTGGCAATGGTGAATCTCTGCAGTAGCTGCACGATGCCGAGCTTCATGCTGACCAGAGCGAAACGCATCCCAATACAGTTCCTGGGTCCGAGGCCGAACGGCATGAACGTGTAGGGGTCAATGTTGTCCTTGTTTTCCTTGCTGAACCTGCAGGGGATTCAAACCAAACACCATTTATTGTTTCCTTGAGTCACTCAAGCACTGTTTTGAAGATTCATGCTGACCTGTAGGGGTGTAAATCACACCTGAAATGCATGTGTAAATCATGTGTAAATCACTCCATGACGATAAGATTCAATATCGATATCTTATTATTCGATGCGATGCGATTATTTTCGATATACGAATAACCCACGATACAATACGATTCAATTAAACTTTTTTCCAATTACTTTTACACTTCTACTATGTTATGGGGCTAGAGCATTGGGGAGGGGCCAGCGATTCAATTCTTTTCAATACTTAAGAATGCCCCATGATACGATGCGATTCGATTCAATCGTCAGATTATATCGCGATATATTGATACATTTAGACTTTTATTTACACCCCAAATACTGACTAGGGATGCATTTCTCAACAGTGTTGTGGATAACTAGGTTAGCAACCTACTTGGTTGCCATGCAATTTCCCATAGGCAAACCATTAACTTGATAACTGGTTAGCGACAATGATTTCGAGGAACGGGCTCCAGAGCCAAACACCGGCGATGGGCAACCTAGATTCAGAAAGCACAGTCCTATCCAGTGCCACATATTCCAAATCACTTGGTTTTACCTGAGATTCTTCAAGTATATAGAGATATGCCAATTTAATAGGTTGCTATGGGCACCTAACCGGTCTGCCTAAAGGGGCGTGTCATAATACTCCTAGCATTGAATAGAACAGTCCTTAGGTCTGCCTAGGTCTGCCTAAAGGGACATTTCCCCCCCCCTCCCCCTTGCGACAATAGAACCCGGAAACAATGGGCCAACGGAACCTCTCTCTCTCTACTCTCTCTGGTTTTACCAGTCCAACTTGGACTCACTCGAGTCACAAATTGATGACATGAGACTTGACTTGGCAATATTTGGAATGACTTGTGACTTGACTCGGACTTGTGCACTACTGACCTGCAATGGTATGTCAAGTCTAAATACATTCCATTTTTTGCATTTGTGTGAGAAAATATTACATGAAAAAACCCTTAAGCAGTACCAGTAAGCCTACAATTGTATTTAGAGCGCGACTGACAAAGGGGGACATGCACAGCAGCGTGGAGAGGTAATGAATTCATGACCAAAAGTGAAGATTGTGCATTGAATTCATGGTGACTTGTGAAGGACTTGGAAAAAAATGAGGCTTGGATTTGGACCAGGCTTGTACGAAATTCCGAATGGAAAGAATTTCAATTCAAAATAATGTCATAATACGAACACTAGGTGGTGCCATTACCTTGAATTTCTTTGAATTTAATCTACACCACCCATTGAAAGTACATAGAACACCACCACCTAGTGTTCGTATTATGGCATTACTTTGAATTGAAATTCTTTCCATTCGGAATTTCGTACAAGCCTGATTTGGACATGACTTGGTCAAATCTGTCTGAACTTGTAACTTGTCTCCTCCGACTTGATTGGAAGGACTTGAGGCTTATTTGTGACTTGCAAATTATTGACTTGGTCCCATCTCTGCTGTGCATATCCATCCATCCTATCTATCCTCTCTCTACCTATCCACCTCTATACCCATCTTTTTTAAAATATATATTTTTAGGGCTTTTGTGTCTTGTGAGAGACAGGGAATGATCGGCAAATGACCCGGGCCGGAACCGAACCGAACCCGGTTCACCGGCAGAGTAACTCAGAGCCCCACCGCTAGGCCTCGGCAGGGCTGCCCTCTATACCAGTGATTCTCAAAGTGTGGTCCGGGGAGTTCAGAGTTCAGGTGGTCCACGAGGGGATTTCTACTTTTCCAAGATAAGCTAGCAGTAGGCTATATTTGTAACATTTTCATGTTTTCAACACAATACGACAGGCTTATGATGTGAATAAAAAGTAAGTGATCTGCATAAAAATTAGCAGTGTCAAATTAGCACCCATGAACTGCAAATTCAGTTGATAGGTGGTCCCCGATCATTTTTGGGGGGGGCCAAAGTGGTCCTCTGTCTGGAAAAGTTTGAGTTTGTTTGTTTGTTTACATTTATGGCCAAATATGCAACTGTGGCTATTTCATGGCCAGTACAGGTAATAGAATTCGCCTCAAATTAAAAATCAACAATGATATAAATAAGTTTGGTCACATCAATACATTTTAAAAAGTTCAAAACCTTTAAAGGTGGGGCCTTATTAAAAATACCAAAAATAGTGTCATCTTTAAAAAACTGTCTGGAAAAGTTTGAGAAACACTGCTCTATACCCATCTAACCGACCCACCTCTCTGGTTTGAAGACCTCGGGCTCGGGCCAGATCTCGGGGTCTCTGTGGAGGGCGTAGGTGGGTACCATGACGACCATGTCCTTGGGGATGAGCACGCCGTTGATGTCCACCGTCTTCTTGCAGACCCTCTCCAGGCGCGCGGCGGGAGGGTACAGGCGCAATGTCTCGTTCAGCGCGCAGTCCAGATACTCCATGTGCATCAGGGGGTCGTACTGGACATCAGCCTATGGAGGAAAAGAGAGAAGAGAAGAGAAGAGAGGAGAAGAGAGGAGAAGAGAAGAGAAGAGAAGAGAAGAGAAGAGAAGAGAAGAGAGATATGTGAGCAGAGGAGGTCAAGGATTTGCACTAACAACTAAAGCAGGTCATGTTTTGTTTTGGGGGGGGGGGTGTAGAGGTGTAGTGGGTAGAGGTGTACAGTAATGTCTCGTTCAGCGCACAGTCCAGATACTCCATCTGCATCAAGGAGTAGTATTGGACGTCAGATAACATAATATTGGATAACAGAAGAGAAGACAAGAGAAGAGATGAGAAGAGAAGAGATGAGACGTGAGCAGAGGTGGTCAAGGATTTGCACTATCAACTAAAGCAAGGGGGGGGGGGTAGAGGTGCAATGTCTCGTTCAGCGCACAGTCCAGATACTCCATCTGCATCAAGGGCTCGTTCTGGACATTGGCCTGTGAAGGAGAAGAGAAGAGAAGAGAAGAGAAGAGAAGAGAAGAGAAGAGAAGAGAAGAGAAGAGAAGAGAAGAGAAGAGAAGAGAAGAGAGAGAGATGTGAGTAGAGGAGGTGAAGGATTTGAACAAACAACTAAAGCAGGTCATGATATCCATGTGGATATCAAGGCACAGGAGGGTAGAGGTGCAATGTCTCATTCAGGGCACAGTCCAGATACTCCATCTGCATCAAGGGCTCGTACTGGAAGTCAGCCTATGGAGGACAAGAGAGGAGAGCAGAGGAGGGTAGAGGAGAGGAGAGGAGGGGAGAAGAAGGGAGAGGAGAGGAGAGGAGAGGAGAGGAGAGGAGGGGAGAAGAAGGGAGAGGAGAGGAGAGGAGAGGAGAGGAGAAGAGAAGAGGAGAAGAAAGGAGAGGAGAGGAGAAGAGAGCAGAGGAGGGGAGAGGAGAGGAGAGGAGGGGAGGGGAAGGGAGAGGAGAGGAGGAGAAGGGATAAGAGAGGTGTAAAAGGGAGAGGAGAGGAGAGGAGAGGAGAAGAAGGGAGAGCAGAGGAGAGGAGAGGAGAGGAGAGGAGAGGAGAGGGAAAGAGGGAAGAGGAGAGGAGAGGGAAAGAGGGAAGAGGAGAGGAGAAATGAGATGACAAGAGGACGGGAGGGGAAGGGAGAGGAGAGGAGGAGAAGGGATAAGAGAGGTGTAGAAGGGAGAGGAGAGGAGAGGAGAAGAGGGGAGAGGAGAGGAGAGGAGAAGAAGGGAGAGCAGAGGAGAGGAGAAGAGAGCAGAGGAGAGGAGAAGAGGGGAGAGGAGAGGAGGGTAGAGGAGAGGAGAGGAGGGGAGAAGAAGGGAGAGGAGAGGAGAGGAGAGGAGAGGAGAGGAGAGGAGAGGAGAGGAGAGGAGAGGAGAGGAGAAGAAGGGAGAGCAGAGGAGAGGAGAAGAGGGGAGAGGAGAGGAGGGTAGAGGAGAGTAGAAGAAGGGAGAGGAGAGGAGGAGAAGAGAGAGGAGAGCAGGGGAAAGAGAGGAGAGGAGAGAAGAAGGGAGAGGAGAGGAGAAGAGGAGAGGGGAGAGGAGAGGAGAAGAGGGGAGAGGAGAGGCGAGGAGAGGAGAGGAGAAGGGAGAGAGGAGAAGAGAGGAAAAGAGATGAGAGGATTGGAGAGGGGAGGAAAGGACAGGAGAAGAGGGGAGGGAAGAGGAGATTAGAGGAGAAGAAGGGATAGGAGGGGAGAGGAAAAGAGAGGAGAGGAGAGGAGAAATGAGAAGACAAGAGGAGGGGAGTCGAGACGAGATGAGACGAGACAAGATGAGAGGTCGTGACTCCAGGGCATGGCCAAGCCCAGCCAGAAGTGTGGTATTATACATCCACTTTTTTGAAGTCTTCTTGCATACCTCCAGGTGCATTGGCGGTGACCTTGGGGATCTTCTCCAGTCAGGGTCACACAAAAAATAAACTCTCGGACAAGTTCACCAAGGTCATTGTACACACCCACTACCATGCACACATACTTTACACAAACAGAAAGACTGACAAGACTCACAGAGAGATACAAAGAGACACAGACAGACATATTAAGATTTAAGACCAAGACAGACTTGTTCAAAACACAGTCCATATACTCCATCTGAGAGAGGAGAGAGGTGAGGAGAAGAGAGGAGAGGATAAGGGTAGTGGAGAGGGCAGGACAGGAGAGGGTAAGGGGAGATGAGAGGAGAGAGAAGAGAGGAGAGGAGAAGAGAGGAGTGGAGAGGGGAGGAGAGAGGTGAGGAGAAGAGAGGAGAGGATAAGGGGAGAGGAGAGTAGGGAGATACCTGTTGTCATTCCAGTCACCTTGTCTGGGAGAAGAGAAGAGGAGAGGAGAGGAGAGGAGAGGAGAGGAGAGGAGAGGAGAGGAGAGGAGAGGAGATTAGAGAAGAGAAGAGAAGAGAAGAGAAGAGAAGAGGAGAGGAGAGGAGAGGAGAGGAGACGAGAGGAGAGGTGAGGAGAAGAGAAGAGGAGAGGAGAGAAGAGGAGACGAGAGGAGATGAGAGAAGAAGAAGAGAAGAGGAGAGTCACCTTGTCTGGGAAGAGAAGAGAAGAGAAGAGGAGACAAGAGAAGAGAAGAGGAGATGAGAGAAGAGAAGATAAGAGAAGAGGAGAGAAGACGAGAGGAGAGAAGAGAAGAGAAGAGAAGAGAAGAGAAGAGAAGAGGAGAGTCACCTTGTCTGGGAAGACCTCGTCAATCTCCTCGTGGAGTTTCTTGAGGGTCTCTGGGTGTGTGGCCAGGTTGTAGAAGAGGAAGTTCATCGTGGAGCTGCTGGTCTCGTAGCCCGCAAAGAGGAAAATCATTGACTGGGATAGAATCTCATGGTCGCTCAGTCCTAGAGAGGAGACATCACATGACATCACACAACATTACATTACAGTTTTTCTCGTTTGGTTTGGCTAATTTCTTGAAACTGAG
This sequence comes from Engraulis encrasicolus, assembly GCF_034702125.1. Lineage (NCBI taxonomy): Eukaryota > Metazoa > Chordata > Actinopteri > Clupeiformes > Engraulidae > Engraulis > Engraulis encrasicolus. The sequence goes on from NC_085857.1 coordinate 12,426,709, forward strand.
ATGACATTCCTATAACCATTGGGTAATTTGGCCAAACATTCTTACACTTCTGCACAACAGTTCAGATAACTGAACTGAACAAAATGTCATATACCTCCCAAAACAGCTCATTCTTGCATCAGCACTAAACCTTCTCCCACATAAATAGTCAGTACCATAAAAATGGCATCTATCATTCTCAATTGCTTTGGCTCATTTGCATTCATTTAGTCATTCTGTCAAAATAAACTGGATGGTTCAGCATAACTACATGGATCCTCCTCACTTGCTCATATCACTCCAAAAACAGTTTACCCGTGTGTCAAAGCTAAATTCTTTCCACAGAATGTCCATTGAAAAAAAATCAAGAAATTAGCCAAATAACAGAGGAAACTGTAGTATACACGGTTGTAAAATTATTTTCTACAAACTAGTAAAGTTACAATACCATCTGGCCTGTTGAACACTGTCATGAATTTACTATTTACAGTAAAGAAATTCTTAAAATATTTTGTCCTTGACTGTTTTAACAATTGTGTAGACTACTTTGCATATGATGACTCACACAATGAAATCATGCTGACATGTTTTGGAGAGGGCAACCATTACACTGAGAATTGTCTAATTCGTTTAGATAAGAAAGGTCAATTTATTTGGAAAATGTGCTAAATGTATGCTCAATGTGTCAACTGTAGGGTACTTGTACATAGCCATATGCCGAGATGTAGGCCTACTAAACATTTGAGACATGTACAAAGCATTTGAAATTTGATGAAAGCAATGAAAAATGCCATTCTGTTGTGGGAAATTGCAAGTTGGTTTGGAGATTTGTCCGTGTTGTTTTGAGAATGTCATCTCAGTTTCGAGAAATTAGCCAAACCAATTGAGAAAAACTGTAAGTTACAATGTCATCTGGCCTGTTGAACACTGTCATGAATTTACTGTTTAATGAAATTCTTAAAAAAGTATGTCCTTGACTGTTTTGAAAATTGTGTAGACTACTTTGCATATGAAGACTTACACAATGAAATCATGCTGACATGTTTTGGAGAGGGCAACCATTACACTGAGAATTGTCTAATTCTTTTAGATAAGCAAGATCAATTTATTTGGAAAATGTGCTAAATGTAAGCTCAAGGTGTCAACTGTAGGGTATCTGTACATAGCCATCTGCAGAGATGTACTAAATATTTGAGACATGTGCAAAGCATTTGATATTTGATGAAAGCAATGAGAAATGCCATTCTGTTTTGGAAAATTGCAAGTTGGTTTGGGGATTTGTCTGTGTTGTTTTGAGAATGTCATCCCAGCTTTGAGAAATTAGCCAAACCAATCGAGAAAAACTGTAACAAAACTATAACCAAATCAAAGCCCTATCATCCTGTTATCATAATATCATGATTTAGTATATGTAAAGTAATACTCCTTGGAGGGGCTACAATCAAAGAGGAAGGACCCTGGGTGAAGTCCCTCAAATGGCAAATCACATAGCATTTGGCCAAATCTGCATTTAGGGTACAAATCAATTCCAATCAAAACAACATTGCAAATTTTTGATAAATATATGTTCATCAGAAAATAATGCGTGGTGTTTATAAAATAACATCATATTTTATTTTAAACCATATTATTAGTGTGTCCCACTTTAGGATGTGCGGCCCTAAAGTGGGACACAAGATTTGCCTAATGTGGGACAGTTGTAAAAGTAGTAATTTAATAAATCAAACTATTACTATGAAGTCAAACACAATGTCCACATAAAACAATAGATATTTAAATCTATATCAAAGTTGTATTTCAGTCTTTCTGGACTAATCTATTAGAGCATAGCCATCAGCACAACATTTGGGTCCAAAAACCGGAAGTTCTTCCCTCAAAAAGAGCAGCCATGTTGAAGCAGCCAATTTGGTGTAATGAGTTCAGACAGTCTCAGTCATATTTACCAGTACAAGACCGTAAAATGTATTCATAAAAAATGCTCTAAATGTGTAGCTGAAATATCTTTAAGTGTGGCAGATAACATGTTGGACTAATATTTTACACAAACATGTTTTAGAGACCTTTTAATATACACTGTCCCACAATAGGAAACCGAGTGTCCCACTTTAAGGATAACCACTGGTTTTGACCAACTTGCATTAATACTCAAATTATTCGAATTTGAAACACTTTACATGATTTTTTTCTTTTTAATGGATTAGAGCACATCTGGAGGATTAAAGGGGTGTAATTTGTTTGTATTGAGATTAGGGCATTCTACCCTATCATTGGAAATATGTGGATCTCAGCTGTCCGTTAGCATATGACACTTACATGCATGCTGAAGAACGAACAAGGAAATCGATCGTTATGAAAAAAACGGAGACTTTATATTCTGTCGCAGACATGGGAATTAATTGGGCATGGGCATACAACGCCAAGACAGGATTTAAACACGTAGCTGGTAGGGTGTACTAAAGACCTGAAGCGAAATGCCAAAGACATGCTCAGATATGTAGGCCTGGCCTACCATTTTACGATTAGCTATAATGAGACTCAGGAAATATTTTGTGTCGTACAAAAACAGATAGGACAACCTGTAGCCTACCTCAGTAGGTCGTGGCTTTGTATGTCGGGCATCAGTTCAGAAAGCTGAATAGGCTTCATCACATATGCACAAGTTCCAATGAATCACAAAAGGTTAGGAGTTGCAATAAAAATCCTTTACTTAACGTGGCTACAACATAATAAAAAATGGTGAAGGTTCTTTTTGAATAGGCATACTTTGGGTGGCTGTTTGGACGACTGGAACGTCGGTCTTTAGTCTGACATGCCTTGTCAATTTGCGCATGGTGCAACGAGGTGTTTTTGGTTTTGGTTACCGTTCGTGGGCACAACATGATGATCCTCAAACTGATAAATTAATTAATTGCTTTTGTTTGGAAGTTCATCGATATGAGAACATGCTCTGGGCAGCTGGTCATATTTTGTCACAGTCAATATGTGGAACAGTGAATGAATTTCGATTTGGACCCACACTGACGGTAAGGTACATCAGCAAAGCATAGGCCTACCGTGTAACATGCTCAAAATGCCAAGCGAGCATCAAATGCAATATTACATTTTACCTCATAGTGGCGCTTGACCTTACTACAGCCCTTCGATGCGTGTAAAGGGAAAAGCGCGTAAGCGGACGGGAGAATACGATTAGGATTGATTTACATTAGAAACACCCTGATTTTGGCCTGGCCCCACCCAAAGTGCGCAACTGGTCATAACCAGCTTAAGCCCCGCTTGATCACTAACTTGAGTCAGCGCGGAGGCGCTGTTGCGCGCTTTTTTTGACTTCACGGGTGGGAGAATTCCGCCCATAGCCAGCAAAGAAGAAAATTATTGAAAAACAAAGGAGATTCGCACTCTGCGCTTCTAAATTAACAATCCGGTGCAACCAGAGCAGGATTAAATTATAAGTACAGTACAAAGGAAAAATAATCTGGTGCCACACGGATGTCTATTTTCTGTTTTTTTATTTTTTCAGTTAAGTAAGACTAACGTTTCATTAACATGCGTCTTCATCAGGTTTGTTTCTGTCCTGAATGCACTGTATCCTATATCCTGTATCTTACTATACTGTTTGACTATCTTTTCTGTGTCACCATCCTATGTCAATAAAAATCACAAAAAAGTAAGTAAATAATATATTAAAATGAATAAAATAAATATGAAGTATTTCACCTCTGTGAATGCTGTTGTCATTGCCAGATTCATTCTCGTCCTGAGTCTGAGAGTCCATCATGAGTTGCAGGAGGTCCACTCGTCTCTGTATGCGCAAAATAAAAACATGCAGTTCACAAACTCACCACCAGATGGCGAAACATCGCAAGAAGTGATGCAGAGAACACCTTTGATCCTTTGATTGTTTGTGAGTGTGTGTGTGTGTGTGAGACGAATGGTGTTCATGTGACATTTTTTAACCCGAGAAAAAGTTTGCATACACGCACACCAATCTACTGATATTAATCAAAAGCATTCACTGACACCATCTTGACGAGATGCACACACACGCATACACACACACACACACACACACACACACAATGTGAAGTCCACTTGCACTAACCTTTTGGGTGCTGGCTTGCTTCTGGTTCTTAATGGCCTGCAGTGACTTATAGAAGAAGTCCGTCACAGAGGTGGGAAAGAAGGCAAAACCCATATTCTCGAAGATAGGAGCCATGAAGGGGAAGAAAGCTGAAAACAAGCACAGACTCTTAAAGTTGAGCTGTGCAGGATTGTTGGTGTACACCAGGGGTGGGAACCTTTTTCATTTAATGGGCCACTTCAAATTCATCCGAGGGCAATAAAAGTCCTCCGAGGGCCGTATTATGAACACAAACCAGGATTTCCCCCTGCACGTTAAGCCTATTTTGAAGGCAGCCACCTTTAAAACAGACCCAACCTTCTCTAGGTCCCTCTAGGTTTCCTTAAAAAAATATGTCACATTTCATGTGAAGCTGCATAATATTAAAACTATATCAGGGGCCGGATAAAACGGCCTCAAGGGCCACAAACGGCCCTCGAGACATAGGTTCCCCACCCCTGGTGTGCACTATTGTCTAGCTGGGGGGTTGGTGCATATAGTTGCACCCTTGAAATTTCACCGGGAGGGGTAACTCTTGAAACTGAACCTGAGAGTAATAACCCAATTTTTAAAACAGAACTTCCCCAAAACGTAATTTGCCTGTCACTATGTCCTAGAATTAGAATTATATGATGTGAGATTATCATGAGACGAATTAGATTAATTAATAAGAAAATCTATAATTGTCGTCGCGCGCTGCGTCTTAAGCCTTACCGATAATCACGAAGAGGGGGTTGAGCAGGTCGAACTTGAGCATCTTCTTGATGTTGGAGACGAAGGGATCTTTGGGGTTGTTGAGGGAGTCAATGTCCACACTGAAGGCTGTGCTGGCCACGGTGTCCATGCTGTACGCGCCAAAATACCTGAGTGGAAACGCACACAATGGACCCATGTTAATTGCGCAACAGATGAGCGTTCCACGTTCTATATGGAAGTTCCATAAGCTGGGGCCGCTGTGGCGCAGCGCGCTAAGAAGGAAGTTCCTTAAGGCAGTTGTTCACAACCTTTACCATTACAAGGCCATATACAGGTAGTTTCCATCCAAGGCCCACGCGACATGAATCGAGCCACCCCCATTTCATAAGTCGATAAGGGCACCCATAAATTCATATTCCATAAACAGGAAATGTGATGAATATAGCAGTGTTGACTGAATTAAGCACCCCTTCACAGCCCCTCCCAAAAGAGCCCCTGCCTCCACTTTGAAAACTGTTGACATAAAGTAATATAGTTGAGTGCTATTCCAATGAGGCCTACTCACTCCTTGGTGTCAGAGGGGAGTGTAGTAGAGTGCTAGTGTACATGTATTCCAATGAGTAGTACTCACTCCTTGGTCAGGGTTGCCAGATGAGGCTGATGATTTCCAGCCCAAAAAATGCTCAAAACCCGCCTGGAAGCACTAAATCCCGCCCAATTCTATTCTATGGCCAAAAATTGGACGGTTTTTCTTCCAAAATCCATTTTTTCCCGCACACGGCCATCCTCAGCAGCCCAATTGGGCGGGAAACAGCCCAATCTGGCAACACTGTCCTTGGTGTCGGAGGGTTTGTGTGTAGTAGAGTGCTAGTGTATTCCAATGAGTAGTACTCACTCCTTGGTGTCGGAGGGTAGTAGAGTGCTCTTCAAATGCGGAGTAGCCTACTCACTCCTTGGTGTCGGAGGGGAGTGTAGCAGAGTGCTATCCCAATGAGTACTAGGGTGCATCAAACGCCCCTCGAAAATGAAAACTTTGCAATATCCCACTCTGCTCTTGCAGTATTGTTCCTTTGCACTATCATAACTCCCTTGTAAATTTCTAGCAAATTTGATTGATGTTAAAGGGTGGCACAATAGGCTTGAAATTTTGAATGGTAGTGAATGGGCATTTTTAGCCAAATTTGTGCAAAGTGTATTTTGAGACTGTTTTGATCAAAAACAGTAAGGACAGTCATTTGGAAGACGGCTCCAGTTGCCTTTCCACTTCCCCAGGACATCAAAAAAAACAAAAAAACAAAAAACAAATAATGGGTACATGGGTGTTCAAACATGGCTAAAATATTAGCAAATGGGGCCTAAAGCCTTGCTGAGGGAAGGCTCTAGAAAGCAGGCGCAGGGAATTTCAAATCTAGGAAAGTGGAAAGGGAACAAGAGCATTCTTCCAAATGATTCTCTTTACTGGTTTTGACCAAAGTAGTGTAAAAACACACTTTTCAAGGATTTTGCTAAAATAGCCCATCCACTGCCATTCAAAATTTTAAGCATATTGTGCCACCCTTTAACATCAACCAAAATTGGTAAGATTTTACACAGGCGTTATGTTAATACAAAGGAACAATTTTGCAAAAGCAGAGCAGGATTTTCAGACGTTGGGGCGTTTGATGCACCCTAATGAGGAGTCATGGGGTGGGTATTGCCAACCACCTCCCAATACAATATGCATCCCGATATAGGGTCACGATATGATAGGTATCGCGATACATGTGTATCCTGATACAGTAATGCATATCGCAATATTTTAGACCTACATTTTTTGTTTTTATCCATTTTTGTTTTTTAAATTTTTAAGAAAATAAACATGAAAAACCAAATGTTACTTTTTCCTGTAGAGCAACAGTTACACTGTAGTGAATGTAAATGACTGCCTTCACAAAACTGTGTGGCATTCAAAATTCAATTTATGCTATTAAATTGTATCGATACTGACACCTACGATACGATACGCGTATCGTGAAGAGGCCCGTGACGATATATCCCGATACCGATATTTTGAACACACCCCTAGAGTACTCAATCCTTGGTGTCGGAGCGGAGTGTAGAGTGCTATTCCAATGAGGAGTATAGAGATGGGATTTATGGCTCTTTGACAGGATCCGGATCATAGTGGCTCGTTCCTTTCAAAGAGCCGTTCAAAGAACTGGCTCTTTTGGCTCTTTTTTGAATTATTTATTCAGTGTTACGAATGTAATATTTTGACTCCACCTTTAGGTAATTTTGTTCAAACAACAACAACAACAAGTTTCTGGCACTCTTTAAGGCAGACAATTGTGTTTTTCCCCCAAATTAAATTACTTTCATCAAGGTCACATGCTCAAAATGCAAACAAAAAAGCAGTTAAGTGGCTTCCCCAGCTGTGATCCGGTTCCCATCGTTCACTTTCAGGGAGCCGTTCAAAAGAATTGGCTCGTTCGCGAACGTCACTCACAACTCTAGAGGGTACTCACTCCTTGGTGTCGGAGGGTTTGGCCTGGTCTGCGTCCTTCTTCATGCTGCTCACAAGGTTGGCGGAGTGAGTCTTCATGATGGCAAACATCTGAGGGGTAAGAAAGTGTGAATAGAATAGAATAGAATAGAATAGACTTTATGCAAGCATGAAATTTGCCTTTGATCTCACCATAAAAACATAAATGTACATTCACTGCATTGAAAACTCACACTCTCAAAACATAAATAGGCTACACACATTAAGCATTGCATTCATCCCCTCCTTCTAGCCACCCTTCCCAGCATACATATCATATACAGCAGACATGTGGACTCGAGTCCAGTGACTTTGACTCGAGTCAGACTCGAGTCAGCGGTGTGAAGACTTGCGACTTGAAATTTCAAGATCAGAAAGGACTTGCGACTCGACTCGACTTGCACGCCTTTGACTCGGGACTCGACTTGGACTTGACAGTTGTAACTTGCAATGACTTGGCGTGACTTGCCACGTTTGGTCTAGGCCTATTTTTTTTGGTAACAAGTCAGACCCTTGTTTTCAAAATGCAACAGCCCGCCCACTTTGTTTCAATCACGTCATTGCTGTAAGCGGTGCTATGCAGCCCGGACGCTGCGACCGGCTTCAACAGTGAAACACCATCTCCGAGTCTCCGGAACAAACATAGCCCACATTTTAAACCATCGCGGAAGTTAATTTGTCTCCCTCTCACCCCAACTCTTTTTGCATTCTTGTATGGAAGTTTGATCTGATCTCGACACTCTGATCAACAAAATATTTTTTATCAATGTTGTAGGAAGAGTGTGTGGTGGGGAGCTGTGATGTGCAACACGCTTCTGTAGGCTACACACCCATGCTGCTTTGTGCGAAGCATATGCGTTTTGAGATGTCTGAAATCAGTAGACCTATATAAAAAAAACTTAAAGTTGAAAAACAATCTCCCACCTGCAGTATGAGACTGAGCTGGATCAGGTAGGCTACTTCGCTGGTTGTGGAAGAGTCCGCCATAAAGTTAGGCTATTAATGGGGCGTCAGACAATGGAGATGCAGATTTGCCAACCGAGTTTGAACATAGCCTACACAGCTAAACGTAGCCTAGGTATTGTTCTTAAAACGATATGAAACCTACGAAGTCGGACAATAAGTCAGAGCGGACCATTGCGCAATAAATAAGCATGCATTAAAATTCAAATTTTGCTTGTGGGAAATTTTCGCCATTCGAATCGAGTGGATGAAAGAAATGAGACCGGCAAGTTGCGGGGACTCCAGTTAGGAGACAGCTGGCATAAGTTCACGCTTGTAGTGGGTTATAGTCAAAGTTTCAACGTTTCTTTTAATAGCCTATTTTTAACCTTATTAAATGGGCATCAGGATGCTATTTCACAGACTAACTCACTGGGCTCATTCAATGCGTCTAGTCAATGGCTAAAGAAATGCAAGCCGACGCACGCCGTTGCTGAGCGGCGCGAGACATGCATGGCTCGGCTTCCCGTGGATAAAGCGCCCTGTGCCCAACCTCGCGCTGCTTCCATCCCAGTCATTGCGCTCGTGAAACTTGTATCTCGTGGTGTCGAATCAATCTTATATTAAGTTTCTCACAGTTCGAATATGTTTTGGTTGGTAATTTTGGAAGTTTGGAGTCACAATTGCCGTTGCTTGGAAATGACAGGTTAGAGCAGCACGACGCAAGCACTGGAGAACTTGGCATGTTAAACCCTGCTTTCCAAATAATCAAAAATCAGGAAACATAGATGAAGAATTTTGTTTGGCTACAATCTGTGGCGTGCACAGTGGTGAACTTATTCTTTCTGAAGATGCATGAACAGCATACAAGTGACTTTGAGGGGGAGGGGAGGGCGATTGAGGGAGGACAGCGAGACGAGGGTGAGAGGCATAGACAACGATGCGACACATTGTGATGTGACTGACTGCAAACGTCGGGCATTCAGTAACTGATAGTAGCCTACTGCAAGCGGCACACAAAACGGCACAGGGCAGAGTCGTCCACTTAGAGAAAAAAATGAGAGCGAAATGTTGGATAGGGCATTATACACCGTACTTCTTCCTATACTGTAGAAGCGCAGAACACGTTTGGCTCAACTGACATTCTCACGCCACGAAGGTCTAATTTGCATTATTTCAAACTACGGCAGCGTGCAGGCGAATAAGCCCCGAGAAGAAGTCTAGTAGGCTAATATAACAAGACGTGGATGACCATCCTGCAAACGAATGTTCTAGCGCGGACTTTGACGCAGTAAAATGTTTCGTGATGGGTCATTGCGGCGAGAATGTGAGGGGGAAAGCGACAGCCTTTGGTTTACAGATAATGAGATAAAGTGAACCCTGAGACAGGGCTACCTGCTGAACTGTGCTGTGCTGTTAACTCATCATCCTGCCTCACATGTGTATCCCCCCTCCCCCCATGCGCACGCACGCACGCACACACACACACACACACACACACACACACACACACACACACACACACACACACACACACACACACACACACACACACACACACACACACTGGGAGGAATATAAAAAAGAACAGTCTTTTCATTGATTACCCCTGCTGTATGTCACTATCTTGATGAGAATGGTGAGCTTAATATGGTACCTTACGAAAAATGGCATCTTTTAAAGCCAAACCAAAAATGTTTACATTAGTTGAGTGGTACACTACAGTAAAGAGGCAGGGGGTTGGGTAGCACCTGTAAGATTCAAGATTCAAGATTCAAGATTCAAGATTTTTATTTGTCACATGCTTCCTTGTGCAAGCACAATTGGCAGTGAAATGGGGGTTGCAACTGCTCAGTGCTGTGTTGGATGGTAAAAAATGAAAATAATAAAATAAATTAAAAATAAAAAATAATTAAAAATAGTTATTGTCTTAATTCAAAAAGCGGATGGCTTGAGGAAAAAAACTCTTACGCATTCTCTCTGTTCTACATCTTATGGAACGTAGTCGTTTCCCTGAGGGCAGCCTTTCAAACATGGAGTGACTAGGATGAAATGTGTCTTTCATGAACTAGGCCTACTTTAACCCTTGGCCTTTGTAGGTAAATTCATACATAGTAGCCTCGGCTGTATGAAAGTGTGAATCCGTGTTTTCAGGTCGGAAGTGTAATATGCCTCCCTAATGTCTTGAAAAAAACTTTCCCCGTGACCACCTCAGCATCCCTGGCTTAGTCTATTTTTTTCCTCATTGAAATTAAACGGTCTTAAAACAGTCAAGGCTTGTAGTTTCGGGGGTGTGGATTTAGGGGGTGCATTCAGAGTTTTTGGTCCTGTGCCCAGCCAAAGCTGTGGCCCTGTGCTCCTAGTGAAAAAGTTGACCATAGAGCCCTGCTCTTAGCGTTATGATGCTAGAGTCTGTATACAACCTTGATATGACCGATCTTCTGCAGTTGATGGAACGGACACACACACACATACGCACGCATGCATGCAAACAGGACTATTTTCCCACTGGACAGTAAATATTTGGCATATGGTTGCTCCTTTGTTTAAGTACAAATTCACATGAAATGTATTTTTATGTGAAAAAAAAAGAAATTAAATTACATTTTAGGCTACATACACAGCACAAGCAGTAGTTTGGTTTAGACTGATTTCTCAGCAACTGTTTTAGTCATTGTCATCTTTTTACTCAGGTCTCATTAATATACTAATGAATTTATGATCGAAATTGTGATTACAAATAGAAAATTCCTTTGTGACTTGTTAAGGACTTGAAAAAAAATGAGACTTGGACTTGGACTTGACTTGGCTGGGGTACGACTTGGACTTGGACTTGACTTGGTCAGATGTGTCTTGACTTGTGACTTGACTCGGACTTGAGTGGAAAGACTCGAGACTTACTTGTGACTTGCACATTAGTGACTTGGTCACACCTCTGGTATACAGTACAAGTATCATATACAGTCTCTTGTTTTTGTTACACCAGCCTGTCACATCCATTTGCCCTTTGTGTGTGTACACATAAATGGAATGATAGCTTCCAGAATATACATGGGTTGACTGTGTTTGTACTGTAAACACCTGTTACACCAGCCTAGGAACAAGGTGCACAGTAAAAAAAAAAACAGTGTTAAGTCAATAGCCTAGTAAACCCACTGGACGACAAAAATTACACATCCAATCTCACATTTAGGCTGGTTTATCAGGCTGTTACGTCAGCTCTAAGAGAGCACTCTGGGACCAAAATACACCTTAGAAGATATTAAATCGACCTTAGGTGGTGTTGAACTAATACTGCATCTTTTCCAAGGCAATCGTCATCTTAGATGAAAAGTTTTGGTAACCTTCTATAATAGCGGTACAAATATTACATAATTCAAATGACTGTTAAACATGTATTATTACATTATTATTACATTAAGGCAGTCATGATTCCAATTACAGCTTTACCTGTCTTGCGAGCGTAAGTAGCACGGGAGTATATCAATAGTTATAATACTACAGTCAGGGTTGCGGACAGCTATGGCTGGGCCCAGGACAAAATCATCTTAAAGAGTCCCCCTCTCAACACATACAGTGTAATAGGGACCCAATTCTGAGGCCCCTCTCTCCCTGGGCCCGGGACAACATACCCGTTTGTCCTTCCCTGCTGATCGGTCATTGAGCTTAAAGGACCACTTCAGTCAATTTCAATATGCTGTTGTATTGCTCACGCGCTACCCTTGACTTGTCAGTACTTGGTGATGCCGCAGTTTTCGGCTCAGCCCTTTACGAGATATGAGCTATTCTAATGGGGGCAGCTTTTCTTTACGTTTTAAAATAAAATAAAATAGGCCTACTCCAAATATTTTCCCAAAAGGTACCGCTGTTTGCTAGTTGTCTGCTGATCTTGCATAACCTTTTGGATGCTTTTGGGAATAAATAAAAATGTTTTTTTTTTTAAATGTAAACAAACAGCTACCCCCATTACTATGACCAGGGTAGTGTGAGCATTACAACTGCATATTGAAATTGACTGAAGTTATCCTTTAATGCAAATCTCCCTGCATGTTTTTTTCATAGGATCTAATAAATACAATAAAACCCCCTGCAGGGGTTTGGCCAACCAGCAAAAATGATGAGTCACAGTCATGCGGTTGATAACGACTATGTTGTCAGGGAGTGCAAAGTCATTTAGCGATAAGATATCTCCCTTTGCGTGCCATTCCATTGTATATTGCAGAACAGGTTAGGCCTCAGTATACCTGCAAATCAACACACGCACGCACGCAGGTGCATAATTTATTAGCTTCTGTTCGGCACATGTACATATATGGATATTTTTGTTATCACCTCCATTTGGGCATTCGGTTTACACATAAATGGAATTCCAGCTTCCTGAACATACATGGGTTCACCGTGTTTGTACTGTTAACACGATACTGTGAGAAGGGGCAAGACACTGGCAGCCAGGGAAGCTGACAAAGGGGTCAGTTGTCCCGGGCCTAGGGAAAGAAGGGGCCCAGAATTGGGACCTCATTACGTTGTATGTATTGAGAGGGGGGCCCTTTCAGATGATTGTGTCCCGGGCCCGGACAAAGCTGTCAGCGGCCCTGCTGGCAGCCAACCATGTGAGCTAATTTTTTGACCGACAGCGGTTTCCAACAATCAGAGGTTGAGTTGTGCGCAGTTAGTTTCGTGCTGTCAGGGAAAAAAAATGTAGAACCCATGTATAGATATTTTTCTTTTTCTGAAACACACCTGTCATCTGATGATTATACTTCAGACACCTTCTATTTATAATTCCATTGTAAATTGAAAAGACACCGCACACTGCTTACTGTTCTTTTTCTTACTTTATTTTTCAGAGCGAACATCGCGTTTTGCCCAGTGCGTCACCAGGTTCGCTCTAGCTCTAGCGATGTTCGCTCATAAGAATAAAGTAAGAGAAAGAACAGTAAACAGTGTGCGGTGTCTTTTGAATTTTCTTCATTGTTCACCTTCTCCTGCCTCACACCTGCACCTGCACTGCTGAGGGCTCTTGCACAAGAACTCTCTTGAACTATGAAGTGTATGTGGCTTTAAGGCACAAGGACTCTCTTGAACTATGAAGTGTATGTGGCTTTAAGGCACAAGGACTCTCTTGAACTATGAAGTGTATGTGGCTTTAAGGCACAAGTCAGTGTATGTGTTTTTTTATTTGCCTACCCTGTTGTTGCCCCTACATGACACGCACCTCCACCTTTGATGCTTCTTTAACAAGTATGTGCTCTCATTTGCACACGGTTATGCACATAAGTTAAGTCACACAGCAAGCATATCCCCTTTTTGCTATTTTTTTTGTTGCTATTTTGCTGTTTCTGAGGTCTCACTTTTCTAGTTTTTTGATCTTGGTGTGTGTGTGTGTGTGTGTGTGTGTGTGTGTGTGTGTGTGTGTGTGTGTGTGTGTGTGTGTGTGTGTGTGTGTGTGTGTGTGTGTGTCCGATAGGTAGATCTGACCCTGTGAATATACCCTGTATGTATATGAATATTTGTGAATATATGTGCAATGTTGTCTGTAATGTCCTCGTGTATTCTTCAGTTTTTATGTATGTACCGTATGCTACTTGACACCTTCATTTCCCTCTGGATCAATAAATGATACCCTACTCTACTCTACTCTCTACTGTACAACGGGTTTGCATTTTTGGTTCCAGAAAATGATCTATACCTGATCAGTTGAGAAAATCAAGTCAACGCTCATCACACACTTCACTCTATCTATGTATCATATATCTGTCTATGTATATCTATACTGTATCTATTTATTCATGTTGCCTATAAAACCAATACATTTAAAAAGTGTAAAACGTTTTTTTTTTTCATCTGAGTCCATTTGTCTATGCATCATAGACCAGGGGTGTGATTCTTGATAGTGTCATTGGTAAGCATTGGATCATTGGCCATTGGATAGCAGCTTATATGGTTCTAATGCAATTTCACATTGGCAACCTCCTAAATTTCAAACTGGTTGGCAACAGCAATTTCAAGAAACAGGGCCAGTATGCGTAGATTACGATATGCATTGCAGAGCAGGACAGATGGAGGGACAGGAGAGAGAGAGGGGAGGAGGAGAGATAAAGAGAGGAAGAATAGACAGAGGGACAGACAGACAAACAGACAGGCAGGCAGGCAGACAGATAAACAGACAGACAGACAGGCAGGCAGGCAGACAGATAGACAGACAAACAGACAGGCAGGCAGGCAGACAGATAAACAGACAGACAGGCAGACAGGCAGGCAGGCAGGCAGGCAGACAGACAGACAGACAGACAGGCAGGCAGACAGACAGACAGATAGACAGGCAGGCAGACAGACAGACAGGCAGACAGACAGATAGAGAAACAGACAGGCAGGCAGGCAGAGAGGCAGATAGACAGACAGACAGATAGACAGACAGGCAGGCAGGCAGACAGACAGACAGACCTCCTTCAGGCGTCCGCTGGTGAAAGGGGGGAAAGGGGGGTGGGGCGGGGGGTAGAGAGAGAGAAAAAAACAGACAGACAGAGAGACAGACAGATAGAGAGAGAGATAGACAGGCAGACAAACAGACAGGCAGGCAGGCAGACAGACAGACAAACAGGCAGGCAGACAGGCAGACAGGCAGACAGACCTCCTTCAGGCGTCCGCTGGTGAAAGAGGGAGACAACACACTACGAATCCTCCTCCAGTCCTCATCCTCTGCAATTGACACGGCATCATACATGGGACCATTCAGACGGAAATTCTGCAAGAGAACATGTTACATTAGGTCAGGTAGTTCTCTGCAAGAGAACATGTTACATTAGGTCAGGTAGTTCTCAAACTTTTTCTGTCCGGGACCCCCTTTAGGACCCCAGGCCCCATAGTACATGTATTCATTAACAGTAAACATTATTTTGTCCCTCCATATTGTTAAATACATTTAACCATCCAAGTGAATACCGTTCTGTGTGTGTGTGTGTGTGTGTGTGTGTGTGTGTGTGTGTGTGTGTGTGTGTGTGTGTGTGTGTGTGTGTGTGTGTGTGTGTGTGTGTGTGAGAGAGTGTGTGTGTGTGAGAGAGAGAGACAGAGACAGAGAGAGAGAGATTATTGTCAATGTCTTATATGTTTTAGTTTAACTGCACATTGGAGACTGGTCAAGCGCAATTTCAAACTTGTGTGCCCTGTTGTGTGCCCATAGATTTTTGACAAGAAACTTGACTTGACTTGACTAACCAATGATGCAGTGGTTATATGCTATACTGTATGTTATGAAAGTATATTCAAGGTTTTTTATTAACCCCAACAAACTTTAATACAACGTTTCGGTCATCCGACCTTCTTCAGGTAAAGTCTTTACCTGAAGAAGGTCGGATGACCGAAACGTTGTATTAAAGTTTGTTGGTGGAACGGACAGTGTGCGGGATTTCTTTTCACTTCATTGACAACCCGGCTGGGATAACATCCTACGCACCTGCCCAACTACAGAGGTGTGCAAAAGCGTCTATTGAACTGATTTTTATTAACCCCAAATTCCTTTGGGAACGGCTGGGTTACACAATGTGAGGTTAAGTGCCCAAGGACACTTGAGCATAAATTACTTTGAGTGATGTATTGGAGACTGAATAAGCATAGTAAAATGCCTAATAAAAGAAAAGAAAAGAAAAGAACAAATATAATATAATATATAATATAATATAATATAATATAATATAATATAATATAATAATTATAATATAATATAAAATCATTTTATATAATATATAATTTAATACAACACATAACACATAACATAACATACTATAACAGAATACAATACAGTGCAATACAATACAGTGCAATACAATACAATACAATACAATACAATACAATACAATAACAGTAGCCTACCCGTCTGTTGGTGAAAATGGAGTAGCACTCCTTAACAAGGATGGTTTTGATCAGCTCTGAGTCCATGATGCTAAGAACAGCTTGCCTCCCATCATAAATCCTGGAGACACATAGTAAAAAATACCAGTGTTACTAAGACTCTAAGGGTTGAAATGAACTCCATGCAGATTCTAGTGGTGTCAACAATAATCGATTCGGCAATGCAATGCAATGCGGGGCATGGACAATTCAATTCAATGTGGCAATTTCCAGAATCGATGCAGCATTTTTTTACGTTTCAATTACTTCCGTGGATATTTCAGGAGCAAATAAATGTTAAATTAGATAAAAGCACTTCAAAACATTGAAAACTGCAAGACTGATACAGAAAACAGCCAATAAAATGTTGCTCAGTATCTGACTACTTGCATTGCCTCATCATGACTGACGAAACATTTGCTTTGCTTTCAGTATATATGTAATGCATTGCAATGCATCATATAATTGAATCGAATCGAAACCTCCCGAATCGTAATCGAATCGAATCGTGAGGGCAGTGCCAATGCACACCACTAGCTTCCATTAGATTCCGTTTGAGAATAGGTTGCCTCCCATCGTCCTTACCCCCACATCTTGCCGTACTTCTTGAAGCAATCCAGGTCAAAATTGTGGAAGCCCTACAATGAGAAACACAACATTTAAGAATAATACAGTGTGTGTGTGTGTGTGTGTGTGTGTGTGTGTGTGTGTGTGTGTGTGTGTGTGTGTGTGTGTGTGTAAGGTCTACGCCACGCAATGAGCGTCAGTCCTTAATTTTTGATAATAACACTGCTTCCATTCAGTCAGTCAATCAATCAATCAATCAATCAATCAATCAATCAATCAATCAATCAATCAATCATGCATTCAGTCAGTCAGTCGATTAATTCAACAAAACTAAAAGGTCTGATTATAATCAGCAAACCTTTTTGTAGTTGAGCATGTTCCCAAAGAACAGCACAGGCTTTGGGCCTGGGACCCCCAACTTCTTGAATATGCCATAGGGCCAGTATCCATACCTGTGGCAACAGCACCATGGACATTATTTGTAGGCTACAGCATAAACGTACAGTATACAGTATACATGTATTATACATCTGTCAATTACATATGACCATGCATAGTTATTGTACTGTATATCGTATACAGTATATCACGAAAGTGAATACACCCCTCACAGTTTTGCAGATTTTTGAGTATATCTTTTCATAGGAAAGCATTGCAGAAATTTAACTTTGACACAATGATTAGTGACCTTTTAACAACATATTTAACCACTTAAATTTCTTGTTCACTCAGAAAAAAAAAAAAAAATACAGCCATTAATGTTTGAACATGTACTCACAAAAGTGAGTACACCCCAGATTAAAATCCGGTAGAGAAGGGGCTATGTTGGCTGGAATCGTCTCGAAATGAAACGAAATGAAAAGGGACGACAAGGGAGGTCATCAGTGTGCGTTTCAACCTTTATTTGCATTGAACTTTTAAATTTTGAGTCTGCATGTGGCTTAAATAGATTAGTGTGAGATTTGAATGCTATATGGAGAATATCATGATCTGCTTCAGTAGTCACAGTGCATGTTGACATGCATGTTTCTTTTAGGTGTATTTCAGATTGCCAATGTTGACAGCATTCATGCATCCCCAAACCATGTCAGTCCCACTACCATGCTTGGCTATTGAGAGGATACACCTTTTTGTAAAACTCACTTGTTTACCACCACACATGCTTGACACCATCGAAAGCAAATTTGTTTATCTTGGTCTCGTCAGATCACACGACATGGTCCCAGTGATCCATATCCTTGGTCTGTTCATCTCTCTTGAGACCAAGATAACAAATTGGCTTTCGATGGTGTCAAGCATGTGTGGTGGTAAGAAAATCAGACAGAGAAAAGAAAGAGTCATAAACAGAGAGTTGGAGATGAGAGAGACATTAGGAGACAGAAGAAACTAATGGAAAGAGAAGAAGAAGAAGAAGAAGAAGAAGAAGAAGAAGAAGAAGAAGAAGAAGAAGAAACAGAGAGAGAGAGAGAGAGAGAGAGAGAGAGAGAGAGAGAGAGAGAGAGAGAGAGAGAGAGAGAGAGAGAGAGAGAGAGAGAGAGAGAGAGAGAGAGAGAGAGAGAGAGAGAAACGTCCATACAAATGAGCCAGGTGATGGATATAGACGGGATAGCCTACGGGCCAAAACATACCAAGGCGGAACGGAACGGTCGCAGGACGGACGCGGTCTTTCTGCTTAGTTTTGGCCGGCGTGCTTTTCTATGCCTTGCACACTGACAGCGTCGGCGTGCGCGGCCAGTCCTGTTCAAAACCCTCCCCACAGCTAAAGCTAGCGTGCTACTTTGCCATTCATTTGAATGAGACACCGCCGGTTGCCGGCGTGAAAAATACGCTGGAGTTCTATTTTCCAAAAGCAGCGCGGCGCGGAGCCGGCTCCCGCGCCGCTGACGCCCGACTACCGCCGGTTGGTGTGTAAGGACAGATAGGTTTCAATGTATTTTCACCGACGCCGGTAAAAAACGCGGCCGTTCCGCGACGCTTTACCGCCTACGTCTGGAGCCCGCAGGGGGCCATAAGTGGATGTTTACGGAGAAGAACGATCTGAGAGCACGCTGTTATTGCGCTAACGCAGGAGAGAACAGTCAATACCATATGAGGGATGATGCTACAAGGAGGAGGACGCTGTTAGACGCTGCTGTGAGAGAAGAGAATAAAACTTTGATAGAAACCCGCAGGCAGTCTTTGAAGTCGAGGAAGAAAAGAGAGAAGATATGTATTATCCATTGCGTTGAGGTACTATATCAATATGATAATACATTTTAGACAAAGCAAGGTCGATTTAGAACTACTTCACGAACAGTGTGCATTTGTTAACTGCTGCGTTCGATTGACCTTATTGTAAACAAGAGTTAAGAACCCTGAACGAAAAGCTGTGGCATTGCCCCAGCTAATGGGGATCCAATGCATAAAAAGTAGTAATCATTTTGGCAAAAGCAGACACTACCTCATATCCATCAACACATTCAAATATATGGGGTAGGTTATAAGAAAGTTCACATAATTCTCAAAGCTCTTTGAAGCGATACTTTGAAGGGAAGGGATTTTTTTTTACATAGGACCTGATTTCCTAGTTAGAGTTAGCCTTGTAGAGACGTGGAGATACTTTTTATATATATTCTAAGCAGTCCTTGTAATTCCAGAGGTGCTAGGCGCTGGTGCAAGGCTAGTGGAAGCGTGAAATGGTAGAGAGAGAGAGAAGAAGAAGAAGAAGAAACAGAGAGAGAGAGAGAGAGAGAGAGAGAGAGAGAGAGAGAGAGAGAGAGAGAGAGAGAGAGAGAGAGAGAGAGAGAGAGAGAGAGTGAGAAGACGACAACTTTGGTTTGAATCTCTTACACAACAAGCAGGCCGACCAGCAGCAGGATCAGCGTCCACGTCGTGGGCGACAGGAAGGGCAGATAGCTCAACATCGTGCAGAACTAAAACAAACAAAACACAAAATAACTTCCCTCTTTCCTCAGATGACCCGTTTCCCAGATGTCCCGGTGTTTGTTTGCTTGGTGTTGCCGAGTACCACGCTGCAGCAGCACTGCCGTGTCACTCGTTACTCTCCAAGAATCTAAAGGAGCCTGGTGAATGATTGACACTTTAAATACAATAAAAATAGTGGAGAAGTCATATGATACGATGATGAAATACGTCTACGTGCTTTTCATGGGCTGGGCTGGAGCCAGCGAGACCGCCCCCCTATTCTGGCATTTTCTCGATCTCTATCTCTCCCTCTGGATCTATCTCTCCCCCTCACTCTCTCTTTTCTCCTGGCTCTCGTTCTCTCTCTCTCTCTCTCTCTCTCTCTCTCTCTCTCTCTCTCTCTCTCTCTCTCTCAACCGCTTCAGTGCCAGCAGTCATTATTTGGCCCTCATCAAAGAAGGGTGTTTGGCCCTGGCCAGTGTCCAGTCCAGGTAGCCTTTGTGCAGGAAAACGATACGTTTCAACCAGTTTGACTGGTTTACTT
Source organism: Engraulis encrasicolus (assembly GCF_034702125.1). Taxonomy (NCBI): domain Eukaryota; kingdom Metazoa; phylum Chordata; class Actinopteri; order Clupeiformes; family Engraulidae; genus Engraulis; species Engraulis encrasicolus. The sequence continues at coordinate 12,446,866 of NC_085857.1, forward strand.
TAGTCCTCCTCTCCATTAGTTCTTTAAAGGATATGTTTGGGCATGTTCTTGGACAGGGCGGTGAGAGTATGACAGGAAACGAGTGGGAGAAAGATTAGGAAATGACCTGGGGTCAGCACCTGAGAGGGGGCGGAGCCATCACAAATTTCTTCCTCAAAAACATTATTACATTACATTGCATTGCATTACATACAAAGTGTACGGGAAATATACAGAACAAGTGCAGATGCAAAGAAGGGTTAGTTATTATTATTATTAATTTATTTATTTGTCATTTCCATCCTGTTGCCACAATAATACAATAACATCATGGTATTAGTGTTTTGTAGCCTCTTAGTGCAGATGGGGTCACCAGCAGGCCTATTCACTATTTGCTGAAAATACTCAACTACATCATAACAACATTGCTTTGACAGTACCGACAGCCTTACAGTAGTAACAGATTAAGACATAGCCATTCCAATTTTGGTGACAGTAAGGTTATAACATAGGCTCGGCGCTAAGGGGTTAATACCTGTTATAAAAGTATTTTCTCACGGGGATGTTGTTTGGCGGGGCGGGGCGGGGATCCGGAGGGGGTGCCGTCTGGAGCCGCCAGTCATTGTAGAGTTAGAGTTGGAGTTAGAGTGTACTTTATTGTCCCCAGGGGGAAATTCGTCTTCGGCTTCTTCAACAAATCATTGCATAACATACAGTACTCAGTCACATATCCACGACATAACATAGAGAACACATAGAAAACATACATAGAGAAAACATACAAAACACATAAAATATAAAACCCATAAAAAACTGTTTACTCCCTACACGTGGCATGTCTATCTGTCATGAAGCAGGATTGTCTTTGCTCGGGTCAGACTTCACTGTGCGCCCAGATATACGGTACAACGCTGATTTGTAAATTTGTAATAAATGAAGCACACTGACGCAATCCCCAATGCCTGGTGCAAGACCCAAACAATACATCCCAACAAACCCAGGCCAGGCATAACACAATGCTCTAACTTGTCTGAAGGTAAGATAAGATAAATCTTTATTGTCACTTCAATATTTCTCTCCAAATTTTGCTTGGATATGAACAGGACATAACAGGACATGACAGGTCCCTTAGCCCACTGAGCTTAAGTGGCCCCTCTACTTCCTTTTTTTGTTTCCCTCAAGGTCAAACAAAGCAGAAAATAAAGAAGTAGATAAAGTAAATTAAAATAAATCAAGAAGTCCCACAGTGAAAATGCCACACAGCATTGCATACCACAAAGTGCACACCCCCAACACTGCTTTTTCTTTCTATTGTTTTGCTTTTTTTGTTGTTGTTGACCCAATGACAGAGGGTTGGGCCCTAGCTGGCCCGTACACTGGTTGTTGCCAGATCCACGTGTTTCCACTCGGTTACGCCAGCTGCTAGAGGATCTGGGCAGGGCCGTTTCACTGTATTTGGGGGCCCTTGGCAAAGAGGGACTTGGGGACACTTTTTCTCTTCAAACTGTACGAGGAGGGAGTGCCTTAAGGTTGAGATTTGGAACAGTATCCCTGCATTTTTTAAACCATTTCTTTGGTCTTTGAATGTACAAACCCCAACTCCGGTGAAGGACGTTTGGTAAACTGAGAATAAAATCAAAATGCTATCATTTTCAAAACATTCAATACATTCCTTAGATGGAGAATAGTGAAAAGACAACATATCAAGTGTTAAAACCGAGAAAAAAATATTGTTTTAGGGGACATATGTAGTCATTTCTAATTTGATAACTGCAACACGTCTCAAATAAGTTGGGACGGGGATCCGTGAAATGTTATAAACATCCAAATAAGAAAAAACAACAAGGAAGAACATTTCAAAATGAATTATACTGATGAACAATTTGAGTGTCCAGGTATAAGACAATCACAGAATGGCTGAGTCACTCAGAATTAAAGATGCAGAGGGAACAATTACCATAGTTATTACATAAAGTTTTGAATTCCATTGATTTACCGTGATTGAGTGTATATAAGACATATTTTTGTCATTAAAATAATTGTATAGGTTCATGACATCATGAAATATATATTGGCTGTAGTCTCACTCGGAGAATTACAGCTAGTGAAAACTTGACCATATTAAGGACGCTTCATATGTGCAAATGATAGAGGGGTTTAACATTCCCCTATCCACCCGAGCTCACTTGAAATAGACCCAGACGACATGGGAAATTGTCCTTTGCTTACAGAAGTCAGCAGAAGTTAATTTGTTTTGACAATAATAGAGTCTTGCACATCCTGTGTTACAGTGAAAATTGACCATGCAAGTTGAGTTAGTGCTAACTTCAAAAGTCAGCCTCCATGATGGCATAGTAGTACATTGGTTAAGCTGTTCTAACTCACCTGTAGAATTGAATACAGTACTGAATGAAATAAATGGGTTTTAAACAGCATGAAAAGCCACTCGTGCATTATATTTTGAAGGGAGATCTTCGATTACTGCCACATAGTAAGGACAAATTGCATTCTCTACAATGTTTTAACAGTTTAACTCCAACATAAGGACCGGCAGGATATAAAATGACTGGCTTTTGGTCAAGACCTGTCACACTGCAAGCACTACAGAAAGGAAAACATTGAAAAACATGACAAGGAATACACCTACCATTTAAGCTGGTGAAATCATGTCCAAGATAGGAATCAACACTGTTTTTATATAAAATCATCTCATCGGTTAATGCTATTAACTGTTAAGTGTTGTTCTTTGTTTTGTTTTTAGTCTTCCTCGACATTTGCTGCCTTTTATTGTCCCCGTCCCAACTCTTTTGAGACGCGTTGGATTTACATATTCATGAATATCCCCTCAGTTTTGATAGCTGATATGTTTTCTTTGTACCATTCTCCAACTAATGTCAGAACCAGACTTTTTGAAAATGGCAGTATTTTGTTATTATTCAAAATTAAGCTTGCGTCCCAACTTCTATGGAGTTGGGGTTTGTATGTAGATTTTGCTTCACTCACAAAGTTGTCATCACAGCCTTTCAGGTGGGGGGCCCTGGGCGATTGCCTAGTTTGCTTGCCTGGTTGTGACAGGCCTGGATCTGGGTGGATTTTCAGATTCACCCAGCTGGAGAACTGCCAAGATTTTCAGAGGTGTGACGTAGTAGTTAAAGTTTAAACAGGCAAACCAGTGAGAGTGTGGGGGGTGTGCACATTGTGGCATGCAATGCTGTTTGACATTTACGCTGTTACATAACGATCCACGAGTCAAACGCAACAGTTGTTTCAGACAACTAATGGTGGCTTGCATGCATGTTATTCACTCCATAGATTGACATTGATTCCGCAATTTCAAAAAGTTTTCTAATCTGTGAGAAGTTAGCACTTCCTTAGTGGTTTCTCCAACCACGTGCAAGGATTTTTGATAAACCCACGCTTCTGGAGAGCTACGCCTATGGCCATAGTTCCCAGAGTAATGTTCACATTCATCGTGAGAGCCAGGATAGGCTCGGATAGACTTTGGACAGGAAAAGAATACGCTTCAACCAGTTTGGTTGGTTACCCAGGTGAAAAAGTGGTTCAATGTAGTACAATAAAAGCACGACTTTAGTGTACTTAGCATATTAAAAGTGCACTCATACTTTTTGTGCTGAGAAAAAGTATGTTTACAATATGCTTATTTAAAGTGTACTTAAAATTAGATGTAATTAAGTTGCTCTCAAATAAAGTACACTTAGACAACCACTGGACTTGGAAGATGTTTGGCTAAAGTGTATTTAGAGGAATATACTAATAGTGTTCTAATAGTGAACTTACTAAAAGTGTATTCTTTAATAACATATTAAAGTGCACTTTTTTAAAGTGCACAATGATTATACTTCACCCAAATGTCTTCCAAGTGTGATTTTCTATAGTGCGCTTTTAAGTAAATCGCTTTAACATATTGCAAGTATACTTTTTATAAGTGCACCATGATTGTATTTCACCCAAATATCTTCAAAGTGTGCTTACACAAAGTGCATTTACCCATCATGCACCATCATGCATGTCCCATCATGCACTGCACTTCTTGAAGCTAAATTTCTCAAACACAGAGCCATTTATCTCGAAGGAATATCTTTGGTTTGCATGAAAATATTACTCATTGTTATATTCTGCGTTTATTTTAGGGTTTTTTAAAATTTTAAGTGGAACACAAAGTGAAAAGAAACCCCGCACACTGTCCATTCCACCAACAAACTTTAATACAACGTTTCGGTCATCCGACCTTCTTCAGGTAAAGTTACCTGAAGTGGAACACAAAAAAATGACCATGTTCCCACCGTCATTGCGACGGTCACCTATATGTTCTGGTATATAAACCTATAGGCTCACTCATGGCTCATGGAGGGAGGTAAGGTAGAAGTCAGAGATGTGGACTTGTGACTTGCAACAGGCCGCGACAGCCAATGACTGTAAAGAGGTCCGTGACCACAGCCAATGGGAATGTTTGAATGCTTGCGTTCTGCTTGTAACGGACAAACTCTAGTCGCTTCAATCGCTGGTATCGCTTGCTGCTGCACAGAAGCGATTCTCTGTCGCTTCAATCGCGTCGCGGATGGTATTCGCCCGGTCAGGCTTACCTCTCCCCACACCTCCATCCATGATTGAAGAGCCTTTGAGCAAGGCACCTAACCCCACTGCTCCAAGGACTGTCACCAATATGTGCGTTGGATAAAAGAAGGGGAAACTAAGTGTAATTTAATGAATAATGATAAACCGTGGTAAAACCATAGTTAGTTTTCAGCATAAAACCATGGTTCATTTTATAGTTAACCCTAGTCAAATCAAAAAACAAGCCGAACCATGCTCAAAAAAGCATGAAATAGTGGTATACCCTGGTCGATATTCGTAAGGAACATGACTGGCAAAGGGGGACATGAGGTAATGAATTTATGACCAAAAGTAATTGTCAATATTGCACATAGAATACAAGGTGACTTGTTAAGGACTTGGAAAAAATAAGACTTGGGCTTGGACTTGACTTGGCTTTGGCATGACTTGGACTTGGACTTGACTTGGTCAAATGTGTCTTAACTTGTGACTTGACTCGGACTTGATTGGAAAGACTTGAGACTTACTTGCGACTTGCAAATTAGTGACTTGGTCCCATCTCTGGTAGAAGTAGTTGACCAAACTAAGAATGACAGATTAAAGTGTTCAAGTGTAGGAAGCTGTAACAATTCAGAGTTGAAGTAATATGTGTATCTGAATTCTCTGTGAACCTGCAATGATTGTGAATGGTAAACATGCAATTCATGCATTAATGTGACCTGAGAAACAGTATAGATTGTAGTATTGCATTTATGTTATTTCATGTACTTTGGAGTGTACTGTAAACGTACTTCAAGCATACCTGTTAATATATTTACAATACTTAACATAATATACTTTCTACAGATTTGAAGTGTCCCAATGTAGTCCAAAGAAGCATGAAGTTCATATACTTTTATTGAACTTCAAGTAACAATAAGATGTCATTGAAGAGTACTCCAGCACACTCTTAATGCCATACGAATGCATGAAAAGTGTGTTTGGAGCATACTTTCAAAAGCATGCTTGTAGTGCACTTAAGTTGTCCAAAAGCGGTGCCAATTTAGCAGCCTCAGTGTGCTGCAAATGTGCTGAAATACTGCTTTAGTAGTGCTTCAGTGCACTAATAGTGCAATGAAGCGCACTTTAAATCGCCCAAAATAGTACACTTAGTACGGTCAAGAAAAGTACACTTTAAGTATATGGGTTTTTCACCTGGGTAGTCCTCTTTAACACCATTCCTTTTTCTTTCTGCAAGTTAGCAGGATTGTAGGATACGGTCAGACACAACAGAAACATAGAGAAGTGAAAGATTCACACGGGAAATCCCATTAGGTCTATCATTGCTAGACACAGCACAAGTGCACACGAAACCGGCCGAACCCGGGCCCCCGGGAACCCGGGCCCCCTCACAATCGAATCAAATTGTGAGGGCAGTGCCAATGCACACCACTAATTATTAGCGCATTTTACCACAACAAAAGTTCAAAGTATCAAAGTGATAAACATACGGATAGAGTGCGCAATGTCTTACATAACCTCAGAAGTTCCCCTAGTCTTTCCATTCCAGATCTGGTCAGAATCTGCTTAGTCATGTTGATGTTGTGGTCATTCTGCGCCTGTGCTGTGCACACACACACACACACACACACACACACACACACACACACACACACACACACACACACACACACACACACACACGTATTGCCACGCCACACCCACACAAAGATGTATTGCTACGCCACACACACACACACACACACACACACACACACACACACACACACACACACACACACACACACACACACACACACACACACACACACACACACACTCAAGAAAACACAGAGATGTATTGCCAGGCGGGACAGCGCGCACACACACACACAAACACACACACACACACAACACAAAGAGATGTATTGCCACGCCACACACACACACAAAGAAATGTATTGCCACGCCACACACACACACACACACACACACACACACACACACACACACATGCATACACACACACACGCACACGCACACACACACACACACAAGAAAACACAGATGTATTGCCAGGCGGGACGACACGACACACACACACACACTTATTGTTACACGGCACGCAATACACACACACACACATGGAAGCAACCCCTGTACACGATACCGGTCCTGCCCTCACCCTGACTGATAAACATTGAGCTGACTTAACGTTACGTAACACGCGGCTGAAAGGGCCTGCACTGCTCTGCACTGCACTGCACAGGTGAAAGGTGAGGATAAACAGCTCATGGCTGGACTAGTCATCTGGTATACGGGGCATTCAGTGGTGTAGTCTCTTTTTTATGGTGGGTATACTGCATATTTGAGCATTTTTTGAAGTGGGTATACTGTATATCTGAGCATTTTTTAAGTGGGTATACTGTATATATTTGTGCTATTCAAAACAATGGATCAATCAATCTTAAGTGGGTATACAGGGCATTTTTCTGGAGGGGTCAACAGCATCCAGCGGCCAATACTGTTGTTGTTTTGTTGTTAACATCTGTATGCTCTTAATTTGCTTTTAACATCCTTTTCAAATTCTTTACTTATTTTTGCTTCATCCTTGTGCTGGACATTGTTGCCAGTGTTGCAACTGTACACTGCGCCAAGATGTCTTGCTTATTATCCAATTGCCTTGTTACCTTCTTATTATTTAATGTTGCTTCTGTTACCTTGTGCTGGACAATGCCGTCAGTGTTGAAACTGTACACTGCACCACTGTACACGATCAAGATACTGAACACTCAACCCACTCTCCCTCCACTGTCAGCCTCTAGCCAGCAAGGCCACTGACAACACACACCCCCCCCCCCCACCCTCATCCCCCACCACCATATCTGCGACTGAACATTCCACCTGCACTACTATATTTGTGACTGAACTTTCAACCTGCACTAACTCAAAACACGCACGCACACACACACACACACACACACACACACACACACACACACACACACACACACACACACACACACAAGCACACTGCACTTTCTGCACTAAACCCAAACACACACACACTGACACACAACTCTCTCTCACACACACACACACACACACACACACACACACACACACACACACACACACACACACACACACACACAGACACACGAACACACACACAGACGCACACCGCACCTTCTACCTGCACTAAACACACACACACACACACACACATACTGCTGCTGGTGTACTTGACAGACCTTTTTAATATTTATTTTTCTTCAAAATGCTACTATTACTATGTCAGAACGCTATAAAGGACTCTTTAGGAAAAGCACAAAAGCACAACAATTACCTCTTAATGTATGTTCTCTACAAGTCTTCTGTTGTCCAGTCTTGCACTTTAAATGTCTGTATGAGCACTGTCTATGTCCATACTGTCTTAAGTCCATGTATAAGTACTGTCTATGTCTATACTGTCTATGTCCTTACCTAGATTAGTCTATGTCTGTATGGGAAAGCAAGAAATGTAATTTCAAATTCTTTGTATGACCAGTGCATGTAAAGAAATTGACAATAAAACCTACTTGACTTGACTGCACCTTGAGGTCTTATTTACTTTCTGCTACTTTTAATGCATCGTCCTCTTCTTTACTCTGTGTAGGACAATGCTATCAGTGCTGCAACTGTACACTGTGCATTACCCTGTCCTTGTTTAAAATGCTTCTTGTAAGTCGCTTTGAACAAAGGTGTCTGCTAAATGCTAATGTAATGTAATGTTTTTCTTATAGACTGGCCCACAGTTTGGGTCGGGGTCAGTGGTCCATCAAACAATATAGCTACCCACTCAGTACACTGAGTCAAGCAGGATAGGCTATAGCGGTATTCAATTAAAAGTCACTGAGGGCCAATTGATCAAATTCCTCACCGCAAAAGGGCCAAACGTGCAGGTAATACTAGCCTATATATATACTGTAGATAGCACGGTTATGTCTTCATAAGTCTTTGTTCAGACCTCCTGTGGTGGGCCAGAAGCTTGAGATGCAAGGGCTGTATATGGCCCTGGGGTTCTAGGCAGGCCGTGACGCAACACCTTCAGCGTTGCTTCTAGTCAGGCCAAGAGCAATACAATATAATTTCTGAGCTCACAAGCATACAACCAACGGAGGTGGGGTCAACCATGCCGTTTGGGAAATGTTAATTGTTATGTTCTTGGTCAGACCAAGTCTCCAAGAGATTTGAAAGTCAATGATAATCAGGCTAGGCCCCCCCTACGCTGTGCACTTATTCTATCCTGACCACACTCCAGCTTACAAAGGTCAGTCAGAGGTCAACAACCTTTTATCACTCACTGTGCAGGACGACTTGTTCCTTCCAGACAATATCGCCAGACGCTTACAGTCAGACTTTGGTCTAAAACAGGACAATGAGGAAAAAAGTACAAATCATTTATTTAATAAAAAATAACTCAACAAAAAACGCAACACTTTTTTTTTTTTAACAATACACAAGTGTCCAGAACTTCCAGTACTGTATTTCGCATGGTCCAATTCGCTCAGCCTCTTGAACTTTGGGGCGCTGGTTGCTTTGGCCCAAGTAAGTCAGTCAGTTCAGGTTAGGGGGCGATATTGAACGAGGCTCTGATGTCCCTTTCCCATCCCCTCTGCCTCTTCCTCTTTCCCCCTCTGGGCCTTCAGCACGCAGTGTGGCACCCCTCTCTCTCCTCACAAGTGGTTTTCAGGCCGACCAGAACAGAGTTGGTGCCGTAACAGAGTTATGTCCGGCTCTAGAATGTTTATCTGCAAACCGCCCCACTTCATAGTGGGCTCTGAACTTTTCCCCGCACGTGACCAGCAGGTTACCTGGATGAACCTGCTGACGGCCACACTGTCGTCACGGTTCACGGAGAAAAAACAAGTATTTTGCGGTTCGCATTGCGAACCAACTTTCCGGTTTGCGAACGCTAATATCTGTGGCGTGAACACGACAGCCGGTTCACTATTAGGTGCGGGAACGGGCACCAGCACGGTTCTCAGTCGGCCTGAGTGCGCCATAAGTGGATACTCTGCCCTTTGGTTAAAGTGGATCAAATCAGTTAAGCCCTGAAGTCTCTGCCTTAGTGGTAGTATTCGTCCCACTGGTCCAATTCAGTCAGACAGGTTAGGGGTCTCCTCTTTCCTTCTCTGAACCAGAGTATTTTTTCAAGCCTTTATTCGTTTTTTTCATGACAGGACAGTGGAGGGTAGACGTGAAGCGAGTTGGGAGAGAGATATGGGCAAGCGTCGGCAAAGGGCCCAGGCTGGAATCGAACCCGGGTCGGCCGCGTAGTAGACGGTCCCCTCCTCTGAACCTGAGCACTGAGAGTGAGTCCCTTTCTTTCGGTGGAAAATGACTTCGGAGCGCTACAGTAGTTCCCCTGGCTCAATTCAGCATGACTAAGGTAACCTGAGCATGGTACCGTCCCACAGCACTGCTCCCCATGGGGCGCCACGGAGGGCTGCCCCCTTGCACGGGTGAGGCATACATGCAATTTCGTTGTGTGCAGTGTGCAGTGTTCACTTGTGTGCTGTGGAGTGCTGTGTCACAATGACAATGACAATGGGAGTTGGATTTTCCCAATGGGCTTTCTTTCTTTTTTCTATATTGTAAGTTTAGGGGTCGATATTGAACGAAGACCTAAAGTCTCTCTCCCATCCCTTCTGCCGTTCCTCTTTCCTCCTCTGGGCCTGGACGCTGAGTGTGGCTCCTCTCTCCCGCCTCTCATTGGCTGCAGTGGCAAAGACGGAGGGCTTAGGTGTCCGCCGCACTGCCTGAGGGTCCTTGGCCTGGAAGTGGGTGACGCGGGCGCGGGGGGAGGGGCCGTAGCCCAACCCGGCCTGGTCCCTCTTCAGAACGGTGCGCACGGGCTGATGGGGGCCCTGGGGGGGGGAGAGAGAGAGAGAGAGAGAGAGAGAGAGAAAGAAAGAGTGTGTTATGCCTTTAATATTAGTATTTATAAGTATATGGGTGGGAGACGTGACGCCTTGTTTTTTCGTAACATTGAAAGAGAAAGAGAGTGTTATGTCTTTTATATTAGTATTTATAAGTATATAGTATAACCATATATAAGAGTATTTTTGTCCATACAGAATAGAACAGTTGGCATTTCAGAATAGAACACAAGGAGGTGAGAAAGAGAGAGAGAGAGAGAGAGAGAGAGAGAGAGAGAGGTGTGTGAGAGAGAGAGAGAGAGCGAGCGAGCGAGCGAGAGAGAGAGAGAGAGAGAGAGAGAGAGAGAGAGAGAGAGAGAGAGAGAGAGTTGTGCTTTCCGAGTCTTTTTGTCTATGCAGAATAGAAAAGTGAGCATTTAAGAATAGAACATAAATAGGAGACAGAGAGAGGTGAGAGAGAAAGAGAGAGAGAGTGTGAGAGAGAGAGAGAGAGAGAGAGAGAGAGAGAGAAGCTATTTTGTTGTTGTTGTTGTCAGAGTCTGTTTGTCTATGTTCGTACAGTGCTATGCCAGTTTGGGCACCCACATCTCACCATAAATTGCTGGCTCTGTATGTCTAAACACATATGTACCAGAGAGAGTAGAGAGAGAGAGGTTCCGTTGGCCCATTGTTTCCGGGTTCTATTATTGCAAGGGGGAGGGGGGGAAATCCCCCTTTAGGCAGACCTAAGGACTGTTCTATTCAATGCTAGGAGTATTATGACACGCCCCTTTAGGCAGACCGGAACCTGCTCATGTTAGGTGCCCATAGCAACCTATTACATTGGCATATCTCTATATACTTTAAGAATCTCTGGTTGCACTGCATGTGGGAGAGGAGGGGGGGATGTGTTTATCTCTGTATGCAATAGTGTTACGTGAATATGGGTGTGTGTCTGTGTGTTCAGGGGTGGAGAAGATAAGTGTGTATCAGTCTGTCCAAAGCCATCCATTTTTACGTTATGTCTTCAGTCGCGTTGGTTTAGCTGTCTGTTTGTCTGTCAGCAGGATAACTCAAAAACTCAAGAACGGATTTGGCTGAAACTTTGTGGAGTTGTTGGAAAATGACCCAAGGAAAAAGTGATTCAATTCTGGTGGTGATCCGGATCACGATCCGGAACCAGTTTTTTGACATCCCAGTTTCTAACTCATAACAATAATGCAGAAAGACTTAAAATAAACTAGAAGTACTCAGAGAGCGCACACCTCCGCCAAGGAAGCTGCTTGATACATTTGACTATGTTACACCCTAAAGGCGGATTCTCAGTTAGTAGGGGTGTGCAAAATAATCGTCATATCGATGCATCGCGATACTTACTCTCACGATACAATGCATCGATTCATGACAAGGTATCGTGATACTTATTTTCTCAATATACTGCATGGATTCATGACAATTGATTATTTGATAACAATAAAATTCGATTTGCCACGGGTTATTTTGTTCAGTAGAGAATAGGTAATATTTCTGTTGTGATGTAAGCTCTCTCCTAGATGATAGAATGCTTAAATAGAATGAACTGACTTAAGAAAGCTACACAGCAACTGACAAATAAGCTGTATTTCACACATTTACTGAAGTAAATATCGCAATGCATCACAGTAGTACATGAATCGCAATGCATCGTGATAGAATCGCATCGTGGCATGTGTATCGTCATGCGCATCGAATCGTGAACCCTTTGCCATTACCCACCCCTATCAGTTAGCGTAACTGGCGGTAACCTCACTCATACCTCCCTGGCATGCGCTCAAAATGACGTCACACCCCCGTCCGCAAGCTGGCGTGGCGCGAGGTCGTGCACATGGGCGTAATTTTAGGGGGGGATGGTGGGGACTTGTCCATACGACTTTTGAGATAAACCTAGCTTGCCACACCACTTTTTCACAATTCTAATGTAAAAACAGCATATCTGGACAATTTGCCATTGAAATGTCCCCACCACTTTTCGAGCCAAACCTACACCTTTGGTCGTGCACCCCACATTTTTTGTAACTTGGCACGCGTCCACCAGCTGCGACCAGGTAGACAGAGCAGGAGATATAGCCAGCAGTTGCCTATAGAAGAGATACAGCTACTAGACTACAGAAGGGACCCTGCATCATTTGAGGATAATATAATGTCTTGGAGAGCTATTTTATCTTCCCCCTTAAATTTTGTTCAGTGAAACAATTGTTTACTTTGTTCAGAAGCGCGTTGTATTTGGCGATCTATTAATAAATTCTGTAGCCAGAGCAATGCTCTCCCATGGTCTTGGAATGATCTGGTATTGTAGGCTACAACAAAAATCTATGTTTCATTGTGATAAGTCATAAGTCAGATGTTCAGTAGCCCTACAGCAGTCGTATTTGGCTTTCTATTTTTATACATCTCTAGAACTACGGCTGCGAGTGCAGCAGATTCTGTCGTTTCTCTCATGAACAGCAGAGGGCACACTTATGAAAATGCAAGCAAAAGCCTGTAAATGGCGCTTTTGACAATGAATGGTCTGCCACATTTTAATGGTTCTCGCGCCAAATGGCGGGAGGTACGCACGTTAAGTATGCGGCCGGCTTAAGTCTTTCTGCTTTGTTTTTGTGGTGTCCCTGCAATTCAATTTCTGGTCACTAGGGGGCGTCTAGATGGTGAGGAATATTTTGACAAGTCCTGGTTCCGGTTTGTGATCCGGATCACCACCAGAATTGAATCACTTGTTCCTTGGGTCATTACTAACAACTCCATAAAGTTTCGTCCAAATCAGTTTCGTTTTGTAGTTATCCTTCTGACAGAATCCTTAAAAAAGTCCTGATCCGGATCACCACCAGAATTTAATCACTTGTTCCTTCCTCCATCATCAACAAACTCACAATGTTTCGTCCAAATCTGTTGATTAGTTTCTGAGTTATGCTGCTGACAAACAGACAAACAGACAGAAAGACAAACCAACGCGACCAAAAACATTACCTCCTCGGCGGAGGTAAAAATAGGTCAAGTGTTCTAACAAACTGCTTCATTGGTGGAGGTCTGCACTCTCAGAGTGCATTTCTAGTCTAAAAATTAAACCTTATTAACCACACAAATGTCAGATGACCTAGTTATAGCATGATAGGAGGGTTACAAGGGTTCAAGCTTGGATGTTGTGCCAATGCCCCCTGTCGTCTCTCTCTCTCTTCAGGAAAATGGTACTCTGTACTTTGTGCTGCTCCATAAAGTGCAATGACTGTGGACACTGAAACCAAGTTCAAAGTTGTCGTACTGCCTGCCACAAAGACACTGTGTAGGTGTTTAGAACAGACCGGAACAGAATAGAACAGAACAGAACAGAAAAGAGTGGAATAGTAGTGGTGATATTGGCTCTGAATTCTTATTAGAAGAAAATCAATAGATTTAGTCATGGGCAGAGGGGTTTTTTTTATTACAGTAAAGGCAATCTCAAGTTGAAAGTCAGTTTAGGTCAGGCTATGTATTTCCTGTTTTGCTGGGGTGCATTTCTCAAAACCACAGTTGCTGACTCTGTTATCTACTTTGTTGTTTACAATGGCATTTCCTATTGGCACCTTCCCAAGTTCCTAACTGGCTAGGAAACTAAGTGTGCATCCCAATATGTGACCTTACTTCCTCCACTTGTGCTTGTCTCCTCGTCCCGCCTCCTGGCCCCTCCTCCGTGGAGAAAACGATAAAGTTTCCCAGGTGTCAGCCTAGCCACAACAACTTTTGAGGGACTGTTTTTCATTCACCATCCCAATTGCAAATGAGAAGAAGACTTTACAATTGAGCTTTTGCAAGATATTGAAATATAATGCTGTTGTCAGTGATGTCATCATGACGAGAAGCAAGTGGAGGAGGCAAGGTCGCATATTAGTACGCACTCTAAGCCTTCCAACAAACCACACCCCTGTTTGGATAGGAGGCCAGCCTAGTTCAGTCAACAACCAACACCTGCAAAAGCACACTGTCCCCTTGTGGTCATGTATGTGAATGGCATGCATGCCAGACGATGCCCCTTACTTTACATTACATTACATTACATTTCACTTAGCTGACGCTTTCATTTGTTCAAAGCGACTTACAACTATTATTTTTCAGGGTATTGGTTACAGTCCCTGGAGCAATGTGGGGTTAGGTGCCTTGCTCAAGGGCACTTCAGCCATGGATGGAGATGTAGGGAGAGGTCAGGGGGGATTCGAACCTGCAACCCCTAGATTGAAAGACCAACTCTCTAACCTTACTTGTCTCATATGGTGGCTGGAGTAGTAGTGGGGGGAAAAACGTGCAAGATTTTTCGTTTTCTTGAGATGGGCGTCAGAGAACTTGCTTAGGTGGTTGTGTATAGGGACCCTGGGCCTGGATACATTCTACCCATCTCTCTGTCTCTCTCTCTCTCTCTCTCTCTGTCTCTCTGTCTCTCTGTCTGTCTGTCTGTCTGTCTGTCTGTCTGTCTGTCTGTCTGTCTGTCTGTCCGTCTGTCTGTCGCACGCTTACGCGCACACACACACACACGGTCAGTCAGTCAGTCAGTCAGTCAGTCAGTCAGTCAGTCAGTCAGTCAGTCAGTCAGACACACACACACACACACACACACACACACACACACACGCGCGCGCACGCGCACACGACACACTTGCCGCCTCACCTGTCCCTGGGGCCCCAGTCCTGATCCGGGGTTCCAGCCGCTGCGCAGCATCATGCGGTAGCCAGCGCTGGAGGGGGGCAGGCAGTAGTGGGGGCCCACGGGCTCCGACAGGTGCAGGCGGCCGCGGTTGAACTGGTGCAGCGTGGAGGCCTGGTGGCGGCCATCGGAGTCGCTGTGGAGGCACTCGCACACCGAACACCAACGAGGGACCTCCTGTGTGCTGAGAGAGGAGAGGAGAGGAGAAAGGAGAGGAGAGGGGAGAGGGGAGGAGAGGAGAGGAGAGGAGAGAGGGGAGGAGAGGAGAGGAGAGGAGAGGAGAGGAGAAAGGAGAAGAGAGGAAAAATATGTGGTAATGTTAGCCTAATATTTCTAACTTAGGAGAGGAGGGGAGATTAGACAGACAGAGACAGACAGACAGATAGATGGATATTGTGATTAGGTCTGGTGTTAACCAGGCAACATTACCTTGCCTGTGTCCCTGACAATTGACAATAAAACCAACTTGACAAAAGTTAAATAATAATGATTGATTTCTCCAAATGGACAGCATCTCATCATTACCTTGCCTGCTGTGTCCCTTGGCCGTGCCTGTGCGCGTCGTCCGTGCGTGCCCCGTGCGCGTCCAGCACCCTCACCACGTCCTGGTGGCCGGCCTGCTCCGCCAGGCGCCGGGCGTCCCTCCCCCGCGTGTCCACCACCCCCACCCAGGACGCGCCGCGCTCCAGGAGCAACGCCACCGCCTCCGCACGGCCTGCGTGGCTGGCACACATCACCGCCGTCCAGTAGAAGTCGTCGTGGAAGTTGATGTCCACTGATGGGGGAGGGGATGACGGGGAGAATGGTATATTGTAATCAGGGCTTTAAATTCACTTTTTTCATCACCGGCCAAAATGGCAAGTAGATGTTGATCTTACTGGCTGAACGCACACTCATCAATGGGTCAAAGCGGCTGGTGTTAATTTAGAGCCCTGATTGTAATATATTGTACAGTCTGTTTCATAAATGAGTACCACCCCTCACATGTTTGGGGAATGATGACAGTGAGAATAGTATATTGTAATATATTGTCAATATGCTTGAGCAATATCATCCTAATAGATATCTTAGGTCTTCAGAATCTCTTCTTCTGGTTGTGCCTAGGGTCAGGTCGTCGTGGAAGTTGATGTCCACTGATGAGGGGAATGATGACGGTGAGAATTAGAGCTGCACAATACAGTATATATCGAAAATGTATCAAAATGGCGATTTCAAGAGTGGCGATATGCGTATCGTGAAAATGACTTAATTATTGCTAACAAGTAAAACATTTCACTTGCTGAATATCAACAAATGCCCAAGAAGCCCGACAAGACCAAAGCCACGGCATGCCCAAACACAGACCGACAAATTAGTGACAAGAAAAACACACTCGGCTATATTTCTTAATTTTGTTTAAATATTGTTATCGAGCTATTGCATGCAGTTATGTCCATTTTCTGGTTATTCAAAATGGCAGGTATGGAGAGGATCCCCCTTTTTATGCAAGGATCATGTTTCTGTCCTAGGCCTGATTAATACTTATAAATTGATGGTGGTGGAAAAGGCGCTTTTGCGAAAAGGTGCCCTCAGCCTATGAACACTTAAATATCTCAGCTTCCAAAGCACATAAAATCATGAAATAAGCTGCATTTAAAAGCTCATGTTGCATTAGAATGTCTTCATTCAGCAAAAAAAATCCGCAAATCTAATGAGCCAGAATGCTGTGTGAATGCATCTCCAGGCGTCTGGGTTATTGCTGCTTACACGCAGTATCCAGTATAAATGGATTAAAAGAGACATTAAAAGGTTACCTGGGTGGGGCGCTGTGGCGCAGCGCGCTAAGCCCCCCACATTTGGGCTTGCATGCCCACCCACGGGGACCCCGGTTCGAGTCCGGCCGGGGTCATTTCCCGATCCTCCCCTGTCTCTCTGTCCCATTCGCTTCCTGTCACCATCTTCGACTATCCTATCAAATAAAGGCATAAAAGCCCCTAAAAATATATATATATATATATATATATATATATATATATATATATATATATATATATATATATATATATATAAAAAAAGGTTACCTGGCGGGGATGAGGAGTTGAGGAGCTTGCGAAGGGCGGAGAGGTCTCCATCCTGGGCCACACGGAGGAGACGATGACCCTCCCTCTCTCTGACCTGAGATTGATAAGTAAGCACACAAGCACACACATACAGTACAGGTACATTACACACACACACAAGTTGGGAAATGAACTAGAACCACACATACCACTGCAGTCTTCAATTTACAAAGATCAAACACATACTATTCGTTGAATCATTGTTAGTCAAATCACACTCTCACACTGTAGTAGGCCAGTCTACTATCAATGTATAAGCTTTTGATGATGCTTTATCTGTCTTTTCAAATATATTGATTATAACATGGATAACATTTTGTTTAGATTTCTGTAACATGTTCAACACAAGCGATGGTACCGAAAAAAGTGACAGTACCGAAAACCGTGATGATTTTCGCCATAATAACCGTGGGCTTAAATGTCCATACTGTGACTGACATCCCTAGTTCTACCAGACTTACCTGAGCATTCTGAGCTTGAGGCAGGTGTGCTGATCTTGACGTTCGGCTCTCTTCATGGGCTGCGGCTGTTGCTGATACGCGCCGCCGAGCTCCCTCGCATCCCCCGCCATGTTGACCAGCTCGCCTCTTTCGCGGAGCTTTCCTCCGTTCCTCGCCTCGCACGCCTTTGCTTTTGCGACCGCTGCTCGAAGCTCCTGCCGCCTTCCTGGGGTCCTCGGAGTTAGTTTCTGTCTGTTGACGATCATCCCCTTCCTCCTCCTCCTCTTCTTCTTCTTCTCCTTTCCTGTCCTCAAAAAGGTTTTGGTAGAAGTGTCTGGCTTCGTCGCCAGTGATGGCTGTCGTAGTGGTGGTGGTCCTGTTCTGGGCCCCTCCTCCTTGTATTGTCCACAGCTGTTCATCCTCTTTGCCGCGGGTGAAAAAGACTGTGGTGGTGGTGGGCCTGCTCATGGCTCATGAACCTGTGCGGAGACATAAAAAAGCAAACAAATTGATAGGTTACCCATGAAATGTCAACATTGCATCCCGGGCTGGCCCCTGTTGCCCATAACTGTTCATCCCCTTCTCCACGGGTTAAAAAGACTGTTGTCGTGGGCCTACTCATGGTGGACTTCATTTGAGGTGATTGGGGAGGATCTCGGAGGAGGTACTGAATTTATAATCAAAGACATGCAAAGACATAAAAACCCAAATTGATTAGGATACAGAATCCCCTGTTAGTGAAGTCCTACAGGACAGGACATTACGTAAGGGTTAACGTTCGGCGAGAAGGTCGCTACCGTGGAATAGCAGCACGACAGAGAGAATCTTTAGACCCCGACGCGGAGCGGAGGGGTCTTGTTCTCTCTGAAGTGCTGCTATTCCACAAATTATATGGATATACTTAAATGATTCACACATGGCGGGGGCATTTCTTTAGGCCTATTTAATGTTAAGATTGTTGCTGCGCAAAACAAAACAGTGCCGTTGTGGAACACCGCTAGGCAAGGTAGCCAGGACAACAGGTGTAGTCTATCACAGCAGCTGATTAGAGTCTTGTTGAAAAGTCGCTTTAGCAGTGAAAAGTCTTGTTGCCATTGACAGCGGTCTGTTATAGACCAACCCGTCCGTTATCGAAAAATAACAGACGTGCGAACGTTGGGGAGCCCCGTTGAAATGAATGGAGCATTCGACCGATGACGTCACAACCATATAATAAATTATATTACAAACTTATCACAGAAGCTTTAAGGACTTAAAGTGATACTGCACCATGACTAGAAATAAGCTAATTTTCACACATCCCCTTGAGTTAATAATGTAGTTTTACGTTTCCCCTGTACTTTCAGGCATTCTCCTAGCCTGGTGATGTTACTTCTAATTCCAAGCAAGCAATTATCATGGAATCTAATGCCTTGTGTACACCAATGAGTTATGACGCTCTTAGGCGAAAACCAATTGGACAGGGTATTGGTTGCAGTCAGTATAGTACTGTGGGATAGGTGACTTGTTCAAAGCAACTACAGATGAAGGTGGAGGAGACCACTAGCCAGGCGACACCATCCTATGTACTCCGCCCAAAGTCGGCTTTTGCCCAGGCTAGGAGACCACCACCACATCACATAATTTCTACTATGGATTTCAACCCAGAGCAGTAGATGGCTGATTCAAACCAGCAATGTTCAGATGTAAAGACCATCATTCTGCCCCCTTAGCCTGGCAGTCATTCATCCCCTGCCCTCTTTAGAGTTGTTCTCCTGTCGCTGTCTGAAGAAAGCCAAGCAAATAATCAGAGACCCCTACCATACTGGACATAAACTGTTTGAGCTGCTGCCATCAGGCAGGCGTTACAGGGCTCTGGGTACAAAAACCAACAGGCTAAAAGACAGTTTTTTATCCAAAAGCAATCTACACACTTAATTTTGCACAGCTGACTTTTTAAAATCTTAATTCTTTTTATACAGTATATATAAGTTATAGGTTTCTTTGTTGATTTTTAAGCACTGTGAGCATCTGCACTTTACCAATTTCGTTGTACCTGTACAATGACAATAAAGTTTCATTCATTCATTCACATGATGAGGATATCGAAGATATATTGTGATATCTGGATTGGTTAACCCCAAATAGAACAGTCTAAACCAATATTGCAAAGTGATACACTGTAGCCTACTCGTAGCCCAGAGCATTCAGGGTATCAGTTTGTTAACGCCACGAAAAATCAATCTCAGGGTCTTTGACTGACAACACAACACAACGAGGAGACCTGACAAGCCAGACTGACTGACGAGGGCAGCTGCTAGACTGATCAAACTGCTTGGCTAAAACTGTGAGGAAACGCTGTGCGATTGGACGAAACATAACATCCATTGGACAACAAAAGTTACTTATTAGGTTAATATTACTTTATGTATGTGCAGTCACCTGCCTAACTTTTTCGAAAGACAGCTAGGGCTCACCGATTCCCTGATTGACGCTCCCAACGCAGGACGCTCCCCTGTCAGCTCGCTCCCACTAGCCAGACTATCGGTCCCACCGCCATATAACGGAGCTAGTTGTCTTTTTATGTTAGTTTTTTGTTTCTAACCCTAACCCTAACCCTAACCTTAACCCTAAACCTAACCCTAACCCTAACCCTAAATTGCTTGTATGTGGCAGTGTATGATAATAATACGTGAAATATAATCGGGTGGGACTACACGTCCGGGAGTGATAGAAACACCTGGGACTGCACGTCCGGGAGCGATCTCAGTTGGGAGTGTCCATCTACTACCGGGCTCACCATAAACAGCGAAAACATTAGCACAGAGTGGACAACTCACCCGTTATTCCTCAAGCTGATGCTCCCCTCAGGATATGTTCAGTGTTCCAATGTAGGCTACACTAAAGCAAACAACTAGTTTCTGACCACCATCTCAACATACATCGTGTTATTACGATCTAAGCTCACAAATTGACTGCTTTGTTGTTGTTAGCCAAAGTCTGTGCGCCCTGGAGGTCTTCTTCTGGGGTAGTGGATTGCTACCAACAATGGGTTCTAGGCCTACTACTGCCACCATTTGGAGGGGAAGTGCAGTGCGGTTGATCAAGTCAAGTCGGTTTTATTGTATTGTCAATTTCTTTACATGCACTGGTCATACAAAGAATTTGAAATTATTTATACAAAGAATTTGAAATTATTTGAAATTGATCTCGCTTTTCAAAAAGTGGTAGTTTAGATAGATAGATAGATAGATAGATAGATAGATAGCTAATGCTACTATTACCATGTCAGAACGCTATAATAGGACTTTTTTTAGGAAAAGCACAAAAACACAACAAATACCTCTTAATGTATGTCCTCTACAAGTCTTCTGTTGTCCAGTCTTGCACTTTAAATGTCTGTATGAGCACTGTCTATGTCCATACTGTCTTAAGTCCATGTATAAGTACTGTCTATGTCTATACTGTCTATGTCCTTACCTTAATTAGTCTATGTCTGTATGGGAAAGCAAGAAATGTAATTTCAAATTCTTTGTATGACCAGTGCATGTAAAGAAATTGACAATAAAACCTACTTGACTTGACTTGAGATAGATAGATAGATAGATAGATAGATAGATAGATAGATAGATAGATAGATAGATAGATAGATAGATAGATAGATAGATAGATAGATAGATAGATAGAGAGAGTTAAAAAAACATTCTCACTGTTCTCAAGACAGACTTTTTTGTGCAATTAAAATGTGATTAATTTCAATAAATCAATTTCAAAGCCTCAAGTTAATGTGATAAATTTGATAAATCAAGGCCTGACATACAGTAACCTGGTTCTCAAGATGGATCGTGTGCGAGCTCACGAAGTGTAACGAAGATGGGCATATTATACATGTGTGTGTGTGTGTGTGTGTGCAGCACAGGCGCAGAATGACCACAACATCAACATGACTAAGCAGATTCTGACCAGATCTGGAATGAAAAGACTAGGGGAACTTCTGAGCTTATGTAAGACATTGTACACTCTATCCGTATGTTAAGAATTGTGAGCCCGGGGTCCCCTGAGCCCTCAACAGTCAGGCCTCTCCTCACAACTTCTTAGCAGGTTGCCCATCCCCCGTTGCTGGTGGGCTGCCTACCTGTCTCCCCCTCCTTCCACTGCTCTCCTCTGCCTGACCTGTGCACTCGGTGATTTTCCGTTCGTGGCCCTATAGTGGGTTGCTAGGCGCCCTCGGCAACAGGCACACCCCCTGGCTCCGCACCCAGCTGTGCTGCTGGGAGCATATTGGTCAGTTCTCAGACCACTCATCACACGGGGACTCCATGCTCAGTTCACTTGGGATCCAACTCTCTTTCTCATCATCTTGGACGTACGGCACACTGTTAGTTTATCACTTTGATACTTTGAACTTTTGTTGTGGTAAAATGCGCTAATAATTAGTGGTGTGCATTGGCACTGCCCTCACAATTTGATTCGATTACGATTACGATTCGGGAGGTAGCGATTTGATTAGATTTGATTCTATTCGATCCGATTCAATTCTACAATGCATTGCAGTGCATTACATTTCTACTGAAAGCAAAGCAAGTGTTTCATTAGTCATGATGAGGCAATACAAGTCAGATACTTAGCAACATTTTATCGGCTGTTTTCTGTATCAGTCTTGCAGTTTTCAATGCTTTGAAGTGCTTTTATTTAATTTAACATTCATTTGCTCCCGAAATATCCACGGAAGTAATTGAAACTTTTTGATGCATCGATTATGGAACTTGCCGCATTGAATTGTCCTTTCCTGCATTGCATTGCATTGCCGAATCGATTACTGTTGACACCACTACTAATAATGCACCAGTCCATAAACAGGCTCATCCATGGGGACCCGAGTTCGAGTCCAGCCTGGGTCATTTGGTGCAGTGGTGGCTCGGAGGAGGCATAAATGCAATTTTGTCATGTGCACTTGTGCTGTGTCTCGCGATGATAGACCTAATGGGATTTCCCGTGTGAATCTTTCACTTCTCTATTTTTCTGTTGTGTCTGACCCTATCCTACAATCCTGCTAACTTGCAGAAAGAAAACGGAATGGTGTTAAGGAGGACTAACCAACCAAACTGGTTGAAACGTGTTCTTTTCCTGTCCGAAGTCTATCCGAGCCTATCCTGGCTCTCACAATGAATGTGAACATTACTCTGGGAACTATGGCCATAGGCGTAGCTCTCCAGAAGCGTGGGTTTATCAAAAATCCTTGCACGTGATTGGAGAAACCACTTGTCTGACATTTTAAGAAAGTGCTAACTTCTCACGGATTAGAAAACACAATTGAAATTGCGGAATCGATGTCAATCTATGGAGTGAATAACATGCATGCAAGCCACCCTTAGTTGTCTGAAACAACTGTTGCATTTGACTCGTGGATCGTTATGTAACAGTGTAAATGTCACACAGCATTCCATGCCACAATGTGCACACCCCCCACACTCTCACTGGTTTGCCTAAGCAGAGCAAGGCCCGATTCTAGTAATCTCTAAGTCCTGTTTAGTTATTATTATTAAGCGGGCTTGCAGAGCAAGGCCAGATTCTAGTAATCTCTAAGTCCTGTTTAGTTATTATTAAGCGGGCTTGCAGAGCAAGGCCCGATTCTAGTAATCTCTAAGTCCTGTTTATTATTGCTTCTCTTGTGCAGGGCAGTAAAAATAGAAAATGGATCTCCTCCTAGGCCTTTCGAGATAGAGACACTGTTCAAACACTAAAACGACCGGCTCGGCTTGGAGATCATTTGTTCTGCTATAGTGTGTCCGTGTCTCTTGTCGTTTTCCCGTTTTTGGCGATTTTGTGCAAGTTTGGGTCCCCATTGAAAACAATGGTAGAACCTTCACATGAACCAAGGTTCCGCCACTGTACAGATCAGAGTGTAGGAGGCTTTTTCGGTCATAAAACATCAACACTTTCACCTAGAAGTTTAGTTCACGTGTTGTTAGCGAGCTCTATGAGATGTCCCCAAACTGTGAACGTTTCATGTCCGAACTCCCATTACTTTTTAAATGGCAGGTGTGTAAGAACGGCAGGGCTGGCCCCATTGCTTTTCCCATTGACTCTTGAAGTGCCTTTTTCAAGAGGTCAGCGCATGTTCCACAAGAGGTGCATTTGTGACTGAACCGTTTAACCTATAAACTTCATTCAAAGGCTGAGGTTAGAGAGATCACATTCATGAATTCAATCTGTTGAAAGGACATGTGCCAATTCCTTTTAGTTTTTAGCAACATCAAGCTAAAGACAAAAAACTGTTTCTGATTCTGCCCTCTGCCTTAGAGCACCATACTAACTGCCATACAGTCAATCAGAACAGGTGCAGCCAATATAGGGTTCCATCTCAACTGTCACTTTCTCTCAACATTCTATTCTTAATGAGCACCTGCTCTGCAGTTCTAGGGCGTATTCACACCTACCACGTTTGGTCCGGACCAAAGGACCAAATGGACCAGATTTTCGTTGGTTCGGACCTTTTGGGATAGTCTGAATACAAACCAGCGAATCCTGGTCCGGACCAAACAAGCGGACCGAGACCGAGCTGAAAGGTCGGACTCGGTCCGGATCAAACTACCCTGGTGCGGACCTTTTGGAGGTGTGAAAGCAGACCGGACCTAATCCCAGACTTTTTGCTTTTTTGTACCTCGGGAGCTTCCGTCGTTTTTCGAGATTCATGGGAAACAGAGTGTAAACAAAGCGACTCAACAACTTGTCATGTCCATGTCTTTGGTGTAAATTCGACAGAGTGGTTTGTTTGCAACAATATTAATATTAATAAAATAATATCCTAAACTATCGCAATCGTGGGCGTAGGCTACATTATTGTAGGCTACGGTCATTCATATTTTCAATGAGGATGGCTTGTCAGTGGAGCACAGGAAAGGAAAAAGAGACTGTGTTAATTTACCTATCACAGCATTTTAAATGTCGATTGGGGCAAATCCGAAAAGCATCTACTGAAGAAACGGAAGAAAACACTGTAGTCCGCACAGTATGGATTCTGATAATGATAGCAATAATTACGACGTTGGCACTTATCCCCCTGGCTTGCTAGCTGTACGTTGGATGGATGTAGGCTAGTGGAATAGCCTAGGCTACTTGAAGAAGTTGTGATGAAGACAACGAAGGTAATTCATTAATTTACCCGCTGTGGTGGCATGTTGGCAAGTTTGTATGATCCAAACGCTATGCCCGTGCTCATCGTGTTACTTTTTTCTTGATGGAGTGCGTGAAATATTGCTGCAAATGGTAGCCAATATTCCAATACAAACGTATCCAAATGCGGTGGGGGATGGAGACTCCCAACTGAGATCGCTCCCGGACGTGCGGTCCCAGGTGTTTTTATCACTCCCGGACGTGTAGTCCCACCCGATTATATTTCACGTATTATCATATACTGCCACATACAAGCAATTTAGGGTTAGGGTTAGGGTTAGGGTTAGGTTTAGGGTTAGGGTTAAGGTTAGGATTAGAAACAAAAAACTAACTAACAACAAGATAACTAGCTCCGTCATATGGCGGTGGTACCGATAGTCTGGCTAGTGGGAGCGAGATGAAAGGGGAGCGTCCTGCGTTGGGAGCGTCAATCAGGGAATCTCCAAATGGCAGTGGAGCGCACTGTTTATTTTCGAGAAGAAAGCATGGCGTGGTGCTTGGAATAAGCTCGCCAATGTTTCACATTGAGCCTGTTTTGCGTCATTCCCAGACATCCCAAGTGTGAAACACTGATTGCAGGGACGTGGTCCTAATATGATGACTAAACCAGCCAGCACGCTCTTTGTCAAGCAATGGGTGAAAACTCGCTCTTGAACAATCTGGCTTTGAACAGCCAAGTGAGGTTCAGACTCTCTCTCTCTCTCTCTTGCCTGTCTGCGTAATGTAACCGAGGCCATTCCATGTACGATGCACTCGTTATCTCGCCCGCACGCTATATAAGTGACAGTATAAAAAAGAAAGAAAGAAAGAAACGGGGATAACATGTAGGCTATCCCAACTCGCGGGCACCAGGGAGCAATTATCAATTGGCTATCAGGATCATGTCATGAACTTCAGATAGTCTGCGCTATATTTCGTGTGAGCGCTATGCCATGCATGCCGTGAAAGTTTATTTTACATGCCGCTGAGCTCTTTGGATACTTGTAGGCCTATTTGGACATAGCCTTAACTTGTTGCGCGTGTCGTTTCTGACCAATAGCTGAACGACCTCAGGGCGCGTGGCTTTGTTGTCGATTTTGGTCCGCTTACTGAAATGTACACAGTCTGAAAGCCAACCGCACCAATTTTTTAAAATTAGGTTCGGACCAAACAAAGTGAACTATCGGACTTTCCTGGTCTGAATACGCCCTTAGAAGTCTATTGTTCAGCTCTTCAATGCAATGTAATATTGTCTTGCTGTAATTCATTTTATAAGCAGCTGCTTGGCCCAATTAAAATGGTAATAGTCCTGCATCAGCAATATGGAGGTTGGGAGTTCAAATCCAACTTGGACCCATGTTGATTTTCAAAATTATATCATATGCAGTGTTCCTTAGCCAATTTTAAAAATACCATGTATGTCATTTAGTATCAATGACAAAGGTGCTGGATTAGAGATATGGAGGTTGGGAGTTCGAATCCCACCATGACCCATGTTGATTTTCAAAATTATATCATATGGAGTGTTCCTTAGCCAACTTAAAATACCATGTATGTCATTTACTAACCCCAACTCCGATGAAGTTGGGACGTTTGGTAAACAGTGAATAAAATCAAAATGCTATCATTTTCAAAACACTCAATCTATTCATTAGATGGAGAATAGTGAAAAGACAACATATTAAGTGTTAAAACCGAGAAAAAATATTGTTTTGGGGGACATATGTACTCATTTCTAATTTGATAAATCCAACACGTCTCAAAAGAGTTGGGACGGGGATCAGTGAAATTTAGTAAACATCCAAATAAGATAAAACAACAAAGAAGAACATTTCAAAATGAATTGTACTGACGGACAATATAGGTGTCCAGGTATAAGATCATCACAGAGAGGCTGAGTCACTCAGAATTAAAGATGCAAAGGGAATAATTACCATAGTTATTACATACATTTTTGAATTCCCTTTGATTTACCACGATTGAGTGTATATAAGACATATTTTTTGTTAATAAAGTCATTGTATAGGTTCATGACATCATGAAATATATATTGGCTGTAGTCTCACTCTAATTCCTGGAGTGCTAGAGCTATTGAAAATTGACCATATTAAGAATGCTTAATGCATGAAAATGACACAGGGGTTTAACATTCTCCTAAGCACCTGAGCTCACTTGAAATAGACCCAGAAGACATGGGAAACTGTCCTTTGCTTACAGAAGTCAGCAGAAGTTGTAGAAGTCCATTCTTTTTGACAATAATAGAGCATTGCACATCCTGTGCTACAGTGAAAATGGACCATCCAACTTGTGTTAGTGCTAGCTTCAAAAGTCAGCCTCCATGATGGCATGCGGATGCAGTAGTGCATTGGTTAAGATGTTCTCACTCATCTGTAGAGTTAAATGCAGTGCTGAATGGTATAAATGGGTTTTAAACAGCATGAAAAGCCACTCATGCATTATATTTTGAAGGGAGATCTTCGATTACTACCACATAGTAAGGTCAAATTGCATTCTCTACTATGTTTTAACAGTTTGGCTCCATCATAAGGACCAGCATGTGATAAAATGGTGGGTTTTTGGTCAAGACCTGTCACACTGTAAGCACTACAGAAAGGAAAACATTGCAAAACATGACAAGGAATACACCCACCATTTAAGCTGGTGAAATCATGTCCAAGATAGGAATTAACACTGTTTTTTATATAAAATCATCTCATCGGTTAATGTCTTTAACTGTTAAGTGTTGTCTTTTGTTTTGTTTTTAGTCTTCCTCGACATTTGCTGCCATTTATTGTCCCCGTCCCAACTCTTTTGAGACGTGTTGGATTTCTCAAATTAGAAATGAGTACATATGTCCCCCAAAACAATATTTTTTCTCGGTTTTAACACTTAATATGTTGTCTTTTTACTATTCTGCATCTAATGAATAGATTGAGTGTTTTGAAAATGATAGCATTTTGATTTTATTCACTGTTTACCAAACGTCCCAACTTCATCGGAGTTGGGGTTTGTAGTATCAATGGCAAATGTGCTGGATTAGAGATATGGAGGTTGGGAGTTCGAATCCCACTCGGACACATGTTGATTTTCAAAATTATATCATATGCAGTGTTCCTTAGCCAACTTAAAATACCATGTATGTCATTTAGTATCAATGGCAAAGGTGCTGGATTACAGATATGGAGGTTGTGAGTTCGAATCCCACTCGGACCCATGTTGATTTTCAAAATTATATCATATGCAGTGTTCCTTAGCCAACTTAAAATATCATGTATGTCATTTAGTATATCCTCAAAACGCAGAGCTACAACACTTTCAAGATGAATCCAAGATGGCTGAATTGTTTGGCCCATAACGTCTGACTGGGTGGATGGATTTTTTCCAACATTTCTTTTAGCTTTGTTTTCTCAATAGTACTTTGTTTCATCTCTGCCCCAAAAGGCAAGCCCGCTTCCAGCATTTTCTGTGAGAATGCAATCTAGTTGTTTCCCCTTCTCTACTATGTTTAAACTTTAACTACTACGTCACACCTCTGAAAATCTTGGCAGTTCTTCAGCTGGGTGAATCTGAAAATCCACCCAGATCCAGGCCTGTCACAACCAGGCAAGCAAACTAGGCAATCGCCCAGGGCCCCCACCTGAAAGGGCCCCCCCTGGTAATGACTGGCTATGTACTTGTATTCAAATGACAGTGATGACAACTTTGTGAGTGAAGCAAAGTCTACATAAATTCAAAGACCAAAGAAATGGTATAAAAATGCAGGGATACTGTTCCAAATCTCAACCTTAAGGCATTCCCCCCTCATACAGTTTGAAGAGAAAAAGTGTCCCCAAGTCCCTCTTTGCCTAGGGCCCCCAAATACAGTGAAACGTCCCTGCCCAGATCCTCTAGCAGCTGGCGTAACCGAGTGGAAACACGTGGATCTGGCAACAACCAGGTTACTCCAGGCCAGCTAGGGCCCAACCCTCTGTCATTGGGTCAACAAAAAAAGCAAAACAATAGAAAGAAAAAACAGTGTCGGGGGTGTGCACTTTGTGGTTGGCCTATGCAATGCTGTGTGGCATTTTCACTGTGGGACTTCTTGATTTATTTTAATTTACTTTATCTACTTCTTTATTTTCTGCTTTGTTTGACCTTGAGGGAAACAAAAAAAGGAAGTAGAAGGGCCACTTAAAGGGACAGTTTGGTCAATTTCAACATGCAGTTGTATTGCTCACGCTACCCTTGACTTGTCAGTACCTGGTGATGCCACATTTTTCGGCTCAGCCCTTTCCGAGATATGAGCAATTCTAATGGGGGCAGCGTTTGTTTACGTTTTTAAAAAATGAAACATAGGCCAACTCCAAATATTTTCCCAAAAGGTACTGCTGTTTGCTAGTTGTCTGCTGATGTTTTATAACCTTTTGGATGCTTTTGGGAATAAATAAAAAAAAATAATTTTTAAATGTAAACAAAGAGCTGCCCCCATTACAATGACCAGGATCTCGGAAACGGCTGAAGAAGAAAGAAAAAAAATCTCAGGCACTGACAAGTCCAGGGTAGTGTGAGCATTACAACTGCATGTTGAAATTGACCAAACTGTCCCTTTAAGCTCAGTGGGCTAAGGGACCTGTTATGTCCTGTTCATGTCCAAGCAAAATTTGTAGAGAAATATTGAAGTGACAATAAAGATTTATCTTATCTTATCTTATCTTCAGACAAGTTAGAGCATTGTGTTATGCCTGGCCTGGGTTTGTTGGGATGTATTGTTTGGGTCTTGCACCAGGCATTGGGGATTGCGTCAGTGTGCTTCATTTATTACAAATGTACAAATGTAACAGCGTTGTACCGTATATCTGGGCACCCAGTGAAGTCCGACCCGAGCAAAGACAATCCTGCTTCA
This sequence comes from Engraulis encrasicolus, assembly GCF_034702125.1. NCBI lineage: Eukaryota > Metazoa > Chordata > Actinopteri > Clupeiformes > Engraulidae > Engraulis > Engraulis encrasicolus. The sequence goes on from NC_085857.1 coordinate 12,476,565, forward strand.
TGACAGATAGACATGCCATGTGTAGGGAGTAAACAGTTTTTTATGGTTTTATATTTTATGTGTTTTGTATGTTTTCTGTGTTCTCTGTGTTATGTTGTATGGGTATGTGACTGAGTACTGTATGTTATGCAATGATTGTTGAAGAAGCCCAAGACGAATTTCCCCCTGGGGACAATAAAGTACACTCTAACTCCAACTCTAACTCTACAATGACTGGCGGCTCCAGACGGCACCCCCTCCGGATCCCCGCCCTGCCCCACCAAACAACATCCCCGTGAGAAAATAGTTATAACAGGTATTAACCCCTTAGCGCCGAGCCTATGTTATAACCTTACTGTCACCAAAATTGGAATGGCTATGTCTTAATCTGTTAATACTGTAAGGCTGTCGGTACTGTCAAAGCAATGTTGTTATGATGTAGTTGAGGATTTTCAGCAAATAGTGAATAGGCCTGCTGGTGACCCCATCTGCACTAAGAGGCTACAAAACATTAATACCATGATGTTATTGTATTATTGTGGCAACAGGATGGAAATGACAAACAAATAAATAAATAAATAAATAAATAAATAATAATAATAATAACTAACCCTTCTTTGCATCTGCACATGTTGTTCTGTATATTTCCTGTACACTTTGTATGTAATGCAATGCAATGTAATGTAATAATGTTTTTGAGGAAGAAATTTGTGATTGCTCCGCCCCCTGTCAGGTGCTGACCCCAGGTCATTTCCTAATCTTTCTCCCACTCGTTTCCTGTCATACTCTCTCCGCCCTGTCCAAAGACAGGAACATGCCCAAACATATCCTTTAAAGCAGTGTTTCTCAACTGGTGGGTCGCGACCCAAAAGTGGGTCGCGGAGGGGTCATGGGTGGGTCACGGAGCCTTGGTGTAAAAAAACGCAATTCTAAAAAAAAAAAATCCAACTTTTCCGGCAAAAATTTACAACTTTTATTTTGATAGGCTTGTGAACAGTCGTCATAGATACAATCTGAATGTTTATGCGAGATAGATAGCGTGCAACCAGTCATTCGAGTCTTGGTTACATTTTGAGAATTGCATTGAATTGACTTGAATGCTAAAAAAAATTGGGTCGCGGCCAAATGAGAGCGGAAAATGGTGGGTCCCAAGACTGTTCCAGTTGAGAAACACTGCTTTAAAGAACTTTAGAGAGGAGGAGGACTAAACCAGTCAAACTGGTTGAAACGTATCGTTTCCTGTACAAAGGCTACCTGGACTGGTCACTGGTCAGGGCCAAACCCCCTTCTTTGATGAGGGCCAAATAGGGACTGCTGGCACTGAAGCGGTTGAGAGAGAGAGAGAGAGAGAGAGAGAGAGAGAGAGAGAGAGAGAGAGAGAGAGAGAGAGAGAGAGAGAGAGAGAGAGAGAGAGATCATAACAAGAGACAGCGAGTGAGAGAGAGAAGATAGAGAGTGAGGTAGAGAGAGTGAGTGAGGGAGGGAGAGGGAGAGAAAAGAAAGAGAAGAGAAAGAGTGAGGGAAAGAGAGCGAGTGCTAGTGGAAGAGAGAGAGTGAGTGAGGGAGAGATAGAGACAGAGGGAGAGATAGAGATCGAGGAAAATGCCAGAATAGGGGGCGGTCTCACTGGCTCCAGCCCAGCCCATGAAAAGCATGTACAATATTTCATCATCAGTGTCATCATCATATCACATGATTTCTCTACTATTGTTATTGTATTTAAAGTGTCAATCATTCACCAGGCTCCTTTAGATTCTTGGAGAGTAACTAGTGACACGGCAGTGCTGCTGCGGCGCGGTACTCGGCAACACCAATCTGTGCACACTCGGAACAAGCAAACAAACACCGGGGCATCTGGGAAACGGGTCATCTGAGGAAAGAGGGAAGTTATTTTGTGTGTTGTTTGTTTTTTTGTTTTAGTTCTGCACGATGTTGAGCTATCTGCCCTTCCTGTCGCCCACGACATGGACGCTGATTCTACTGCTGGTCGGCCTGCTTGTTGTGTAAGAGATTCAAATCAAAGTTGTCGTCTTCTCACTCTCTTTCTCTCTCTGTCTGTTTCTTCTTCTTCCTCTCTCTCTCTCTCTCTGTTTCTTCTTCTTCTTCTTCTTCTTCTCTCTCTTTCTCTTTCCATTAGTTTCTTCTGTCTCATCATTTCTCTCTCTCTCTCTCTCTCTCTCTCTCTCTCTCTTGCTGTTTCTTCTTCTTCTTCTTCTTCTTCTTCTTCTTCTTCTTCTTCTTCTTCTTCTTCTTCTTCTTCTCTCTCTTTCTCTTTCCATTAGTTTCTTCTGTCTCATAATTTCTCTGTCTATCTCTCTCGCTGTTTCTTCTTCTTCTTCTTCTTCTTCTTCTTCTTCTTCTTCTTCTTCTTCTTCTCTCTCTCTTTCTCTTTCCATTAGTTTCTTCTGTCTCATAATTTCTCTCTCATCTCCAACTTCCTATGTTTATGACTCTTTCTTTTCTCTGTCTGATTTTCTCTTTCTCTCTCTCCCTCTCTCTCTCACACACTCGCACTCTTTCTCTCTCGCGCGCTTTCTCTGTTTCACATTTGTCTATGTATACAGTATACAGTACAGTAACTATACGGAGTATACCCACTTCTAAATTTCAGGGATTTCAGTATACCCACTTATAATTGATTTATCCGTTATTTTGAATAAGACAAATATATACAGTATACCCACTTAAAAAATGTTCAAATATACAGTATACCCACCTTAAAAAAGTAGACTACACCACTGATGTATACTGTATACTGTACGTGTATACTGTAGCCTACAAATAATGTCCATGGTGCTGTTGCCACAGGTATGGATACTGGCCCTATGGCATATTCAAGACGTTGGGGGTCCCAGGCCCAAAGCCTGTGCTGTTCTTTGGGAACATGCTCAACTACAAAAAGGTTCGCTCATTATAATCAGACCTTTTAGTTTTGTTGAATTAATCGACTGACTGACTGATTGCATGATTGATTGATTGATTGATTGATTGATTGATTGATTGATTGATTGACTGACTGACTGACTGACTGATTGAATGGAAGCAGTGTTATTATCAAAAACTAAGGACTGACGCTTACGTAGACAATACGCACACACACACACACACACACACACACACACACACACACACACACACACACACACACACACACACACACACACACACACACACACACACACACACACACACACACACACACACTGTATTATTCTTAAATGTTGTGTTTCTCATTGTAGGGCTTCCACAATTTTGACCAGGATTGCTTCAAGAAGTACGGCAAGATGTGGGGGTAAGGACGATGGGAGGCAACCTATTCTCAAATGGAATCTAATGGAAGCTAGTGGTGTGCATTGGCACTGCCCTCACGATTCGATTCGATTACGATTCGATTCAATTCTACAATGCATCAGTCATGATGAGGCAATGCAAGTAGTCAGATACTGAGCAACATTTTATTGGCTGTTTTCTGTATCAGTCTTGCAGTTTTCAATGCTTTGAAGTGCTTTTATTTAATTTAACATTCATTTGCTCCTGAAATATCCACGGAAGTAATTGAAACTTTAAAAAATGCTGCATCGATTCTGGAAATTGCCACATTGAATTGAATTGTCCATGCCCCGCAATGCATTGCATTGCCGAATCGATTATTGTTGACACCACTAGAATCTGCATGGAGTTCATTTCAACCCTTAGAGTCTTAGTAACACTGGTATTTTTTACTATGTGTCTCCAGGATTTATGATGGGAGGCAAGCTGTTCTTAGCATCATGGACTCAGAGCTGATCAAAACCATCCTTGTTAAGGAGTGCTACTCCATTTTCACCAACAGACGGGTAGGCTACTGTTATTGTATTGTATTGTATTGTATTGTATTGTATTGTATTGTATTGTATTGTATTGTATTGTATTGTATTGCACTGTATTGTATTCTATTATAGTATGTTATGTTATGTTATGTGTTATGTGTTGTATTAAATTATATAAAATCATTATTTTTATTTTTTGATATTATACTTTTTATATTATATTATATTATATTATATTATATTATATTATATTATTTTATATTATATTATATTATACCATATTATATCTTATTGTATAACATTTTATTTTATTTTATTTTATAGGCATTTTACTATGCTTATTCAGTCTCCAACACATCACTCAAAGTAATTTATGCTCAAGTGTCCTTGCGTCACATTGTGTAACCCAGCCGTTCCCAAAGGAATTTGGGGTTAATAAAAAACCTTGAATATACTTTCATAACATACAGTATAACATATAACCACTGCATCATTGGTTAGTCAAGTCAAGTCAAGTTTCTTGTCAAAAATCATATGTAACAGGGCACACAAGTTTGAAATTGCGCTTGACCAGTCTCCAATGTACAGTTAAACTAAAACATATAAGACATTGACAATAATCTCTCTCTCTCTCCTCTCCCTCTCTCTATCTCTCTCTCTCTCTCTCTCTCACACACACACACACACACACACACACACACACACACACACACACACACACACACACACACACACACACACACACACACACACACACACACACACACACACACACACACACACACACACAGAACGGTATTCACTTGGATGGTTAATGTATTTAACAATATGGAGGGACAAAATAATGTTTACTGTTAATGAATACATGTACTATGGGGCCTGGGGTCCAAAAGGGGGTCCCGGATAGAAAAAGTTTGAGAACTACCTGATGTTACCTAATGTAACATGTTCTCTTGCAGAATTTCCGTCTGAATGGTCCCATGTATGATGCCGTGTCAATTGCAGAGGATGAGGACTGGAGGAGGATTCGTAGTGTGTTGTCTCCCTCTTTCACCAGCGGACGCCTGAAGGAGGTCTGTCTGTCTGTCTGTTTGTCTGTCTGTCTGTCTGTCTCTCTCTCTCTCTCTGTCTCTCTGTCTGTCTGTTTTTTTCTCTCCCTCTACCCCCCGCCCCACCCCCCTTTCCTGCCTTTCACCAGTGGACGCTGCCTGTCTGTCTGTATGCCTGTCTATCTTTCTCTCTCTCTGTCTGTTTTTTTCTCTCTCTCTACCCCCCGCCCCACCCCCCTTTCCTGCCTTTCACCAGTGGACGCCGCCTGAAGGAGGTCTGCCTGCATGTCTGCCTGCCTGTCTGTCTGCCTGTCTGTCTCTCTACCTGCCTGTCTGTCTGCCTGTCTGTCTGTCTGTCTGTCTGTCTGTCTCTCTACCTGCCTGCCTGTTTGTCTGTCTGTCTGTCTGCCTGTCTGTCTGTCTGTCTGTCTACCCACCGGCCTGTTTGTCTGTCTGTCTGTCTCTGTCTTTTTTTCCTCTCTTCATCCCCCCCCCCTCTCCTATCCCTCCATCTGTCCTGCTCTGCAATGCATACCGTAGTCTACGCATACTGGACCCTGTTTCTTGAAATTGCTGTTGCCAACCAGTTTGAAATTTAGGAGGTTGCCAATGTGCCTGTCTATCTCTCTCTCTATCTGCCTGTCTCTCTATCTGTCTGTTTTTTTTCTCCCTCTACCCCTGCCCCACTCCCCTTTCCCCCCTTTCACCAGTGGACGCCGCCTGAAGGAGGTCTGCCTGCTTGTCTGCCTGCCTGTCTGTCTGTGTGTCTGCCTGTCTGCCTGCTTGTCTGTCTGTCTGCCTGCTTGTCTGCCTGCCTGTCTGTCTGTCTGTTTGTCTGTCTGTCTGTCTGTCTGTCTGCTTGTCTGTCTGTCTGCCTGCCTGTCTGTTTGCCTGTCTGTCTGTCTGTCTGCCTGCCTGCCTGCCTGCCTGTCTGTTTGTCTGTCTGTCTGCCTGTCTGTCTCTCTCTCTCTCTGTCTGTCTCTCTGTCTGTCTGTTTCTTTCTCTCTCTCTACCCCCCGCCCCACCCCCCTTTCCCCCCTTTCACCAGTGGACGCCGCCTGAAGGAGGTCTGCCTGCTTGTCTGCCTGCCTGTCTGTCTGTCTGTCTGTCTGTCTTTCTGCCTGCCTGTCTGTCTGTCTGTCTGTTTATCTGTCTGCCTGCCTGCCTGTCTGTTTGTCTGTCTGTCCCTCTGTCTTTTTTTCCTCTCTTCATCCCCCCCCCTCTCCTATCCCTCCATCTGTCCTGCTCTGCAATGCATACCGTAGTCTATGCATACTGGACCCTGTTTCTTGAAATTGCTGCTGCCAACCAGTTTGAAATTTAGGAGGTTGCCAATGTGAAATTGCATTAGAACCATATAAGCTGCTACCTTAGTTACCAATGACACTATCAAGAATCACACCCCTGGTCTATTATGCATAGACAAATGGACTCAGATGAAAAAAAAAACGTTTTACACTTCTTAAATGTATTGGTTTTATAGGCAACGTGAATAAATAGATACAGTATAGATATACATAAACAGATATATGATACATAGATAGAGTGAAGTGTGTGATGAGCGTTGACTTGATTTTCTCAACTGATCAGGTATAGATCATTTTCTGGAACCAAAAATGCAAACCCGTTGTACAGTAGAGAGTAGAGTAGAGTATGATGTCATTTATTGATCCAGAGGGAAATGAAGGTGTCAAGTAGCATACATACATACATACATAAAAACAGAAGAAGACACGAGGACATTACACACAACATTGCACATATATTCACAAGTATTCGTCATTACATACAGGGTATATTCACAGGGTCAGATCTACCTATCGGACACACACACACACACACACACACACACACACACACACACACACAGACAGACACACACACAGACACACAGACACACACACACACCAAGATCAAAAACTAGAAAAGTGTCCAAAGTGTGACCTCAGAAACATTTACAGTGCCCTCCATAATTATTGGCACCCCTGGTTGAGATGTGTTAAAAGCCTTAAAATAAATTCAGTGTTTATTGCAGAAAAATACTGTCACACTGAAAATTGTAGGAAAATGTAGCCTTCAACTCAAATGAATTGTAAGAAAATAAAAAAATCCCTGACTAAAAAATAATTATTTTTCATTAAATCACCTGTTCCACAATTATTGGCACCCTTAACAATTCCCAGGAAATAAATATAATTGAAGCATTTCTGTCATTTCTACAGTAGTTTACAAAGTTTACCAGAGTATGTAGGAACATTTAATTAGTAATTCATCACTTCCTGTTTCCCTGGGGTATAAATATGACGTGACACCGAGGCCATTTCTCTTATCCACTCTTAAACATGGGAAAGACAAAGGAACACAGCATACAAGTGAGGCAGATGTGCGTCGACCTTCACAGGTCAGGCAGAGGCTACAAGAAGATTGCCACTCAACTGCAGCTGCCCATATCCACTGTGAGAGGAATAATTAAGAAGTTCAAAACAACTGGAACAGTGGTAAACAAGCCTGGACGAGGACCCAAGTTTATTTTGCCACCACGCACAGTGAGGAGGATGGTAAGAGAAATCAAAAGATCTCCAAAGCTCACTGTTACAGAATTACAACAAATGGTAGCATCCTGGGGTCACAAAGTCTCCAAATCAACCATCAGGCGCTGTCTACACGCCAACAAGCTGTTTGGGAGGCATGCACGGAGAAAACCTTTCCTCACTCACAATCATAAACGCAAGCGTCTGGAGTTCGTCAAGCGGTATTGGGGCTTCAACTGGGACCGTGTGCTTTGGTCAGATGAGACCAAGATTGAGCTTTTTGGCAACAAACACTCTAAGTGGGTCTGGCGTACCACGAAAGATGCGCATGCTGAAAAGCACCTCATACCCACTGTGAAGTATGGGGGTGGGTCAGTGATGCTGTGGGGCTGTTTCGCTTCCAAAGGCCCTGGGAACCTTGTTAGGGTGCATGGCATCATGAATGCTTTGAAATACCAGGACATTTTAAATCAAAATCTGTTGCCCTCTGCCCGAAAGCTGAAGCTGAGTCGTCACTGGGTCTTTCAGCAAGACAATGACCCTAAACATATGGCCAAATCTACACAGAAATGGTTCACCAGACACAAAATCAAGCTCCTCCCATGGCCATCTCAGTCCCCTGACCTCAACCCCATTGAGAACCTGTGGGGTGAGCTGAAGAGGAGAGTACAGAGGAGAGGACCCAGGTCTCTGGATGATTTAGAGAGATTCTGCAAAGAGGAATGGCTGAAGATCCCTCTTTCTGTCTTTTCCCATCTTGTGAAACATTATAGGAGAAGATTAGGTGCTGTTTTGTTGGCAAAAGGGGGTTGTACAAAATATTAACACCAGGGGTGCTAATAATTGTGACACACATTATTTGATGTCAAATAATTATTTCTTTATGTGGGATTTTTTCCCCACTGAATAAATGCACTTGTATTGAAGGTTGGATTTTTCTCTTTTTTCCATTAAGGTCCCATATTATTTAGAAAAAAAATAAAATAATTGGAAGCTAAAAAACACATCTCAACCAGGGGTGCCAATAATTATGGAGGGCACTGTATTTGCTGTTTATTTGGCCTTTGCACCAAATACACACTACAGCCCTGAACAGGGTTGCCAGACCCTATTTACAGCCCAGTAAATAGCCCAATCTGGAGGGACACCACCCAATCTGGCAGCCCCTGGCCCTGGGGGTCGTTTCTCGACAGTGCCTTTGCTAACGACTTTAGCCATTTTGTTCGTTCTTAAGACCAACGTTGTAACCAAGGTCTTGAGTTGGTCTTAAGTTGTTCTTAAGTTGTTCTTAAGTTGGTCTTACGTCTAAAGACCAACTGAAGACCAACTTAAGACCAACTCAAGAGCAACTTACGACCAACTCAAGACCGACTTAAGACGGTTAGCAACGACAAGAATCGAGAAACGGAGTCCTGAATTCGTACAGCGCAGTGCCAGAAAGGGAAGTTTGTGCGAGGTTGTTATGTAGAGTAGCAAAAAGGGGATATGCTTGCTGTGTGACTTAACTTATGTGCATAACCGTGTGCAAATGAGAGCACATACTTGTTAAAGAAGCATCAAAGGTGGAGGTGCGTGTCATATAGGGGCAACAACAGGGTAGGCAACAAAAAAAACACATACACTGACTTGTGCCTTAAAGCCACATACACTTCATAGTTCAAGAGAGTCCTTGTGCCTTAAAGCCACATACACTTCATAGTTCGAGAGAGTCCTTGTGCAAGAGCCCTCAGCAATGCAGGTGCAGGTGTGAGGCAGGAGAAGGTGAACAATGAAGAAAATTCAAGAGACGCCGCTCACTGCTTACTGCTAGCTTTTACTGTTACTGTTTTCTTATGAGCGAACATCGCTAGAGCTAGAGCGAACCTGGTGACGCACTGGGCAAAACGCGATGTTCGCTCTGAAAAATAAAGTAAGAAAAAGTCCAGTAAGCGGTGTGCAGTGTCCTGTCTTTCCCTAGGCCCGGGACAACTGGCCCCTTTGTCAGCTTCCCTGGCTGCCAGTGTCTTGCCCCTTCTCATAGTATCGTGTTAACAGTACAAACACGGTGAACCCATGTATGTTCAGGAAGCTGGAATTCCATTTATGTGTAAACCGAATGCCCAAATGGAGGTGATTACAAAAATATCCATGTATGTACATGTGCTGAACAGAAGCTAATAAATTATGCACCTGCGTGCGTGCGTGTGTTGATTTGCAGGTATACTGAGGCCTAACCTGTTCTGCAATATACAATGGAATGGCACGCAAAGGGAGATATCTTATCGCTAATGACTTTGCACTCCCTGACAACATAGTCAGCAACCGCATGACTGTGACTCATCATTTTTGCTGGTTGGCCAAACCCCTGCAGGGGGTTTTATTGTATTTATTAGATCCTATGAAAAAACATGCAGGGAGATTTGCATTATAGGATAACTTCAGTCAATTTCAATATGCAGTTGTAATGCTCACACTACCCTGGTCATAGTAATGGGGGTAGCTGTTTGTTTACATTTCAAAAAAACATTTTTATTTATTCCCAAAAGCATCCAAAAGGTTATGCAAGATCAGCAGACAACTAGCAAACAGCGGTACCTTTTGGGAAAATATTTGGAGTAGGCCTATTTTATTTTATTTTAAAACGTAAAGAAACGCTGCCCCCATTAGAATAGCTCATATCTCGTAAAGGGCTGAGCCGAAAACTGCGGCATCACCGGGTACTGACAAGTCAAGGGTAGCGTGAGCAATACAACAGCATATTGAAATTGACTGAAGTGGTCCTTTAAGCTCAATGACCGATGACTGTAGTCAGTCCCGTCAGCAGGGAAGGACAAACGGGTATGTTGTCCCGGGCCCAGGGAGAGAGGGGCCTCAGAATTGGGTCCCTATTACACTGTATGTGTTGAGAGGGGGACTCTTTAAGATGATTTTGTCCTGGGCCCAGCCATAGCTGTCCGCAACCCTGACTGTAGTATTATAACTATTGATATACTCCCGTGCTACTTACGCTCGCAAGACAGGTAAAGCTGTAATTGGAATCATGACTGCCTTAATGTAATAATAATGTAATAATACATGTCATTTGTCATTTGTATTATGTAATATTTGTACTGCTATTATAAAAGGTTACCAAAACTTTTCATCTAAGATGACGATTGCCTTGGAAAAAATGCAGTATTAGTTCAAAACCACCTAAGGTCGATTTAATATCTTCTAAGGTGTATTTTGGTCCCAGAGTGCTCTCTAAGAGTTGACGTAACAGCCTGATAAACCAGCCTAAATGTGAGATTGGATGTGTAATTTTTGTCGTCCAGTGGGTTTACTAGGCTATTGACTTAACACTGTTTTTTTTTTACTGTGCACTTTGTTCCTAGGCTGGTGTAACAGGTGTTTACAGTACAAACACAGTCAACCCATGTATATTCTGGAAGCCATCATTCCATTTATGTGTACACACACATAGCGCAAATGGATGTGACAGGCTGGTGTAACAAAAACAAGGGACTGGATATGATATGTACTGTATATGATATGTATGCTGGGAAGGGTGGCTAGAGGGAGGGGATGTATGCAATGCTTAATGTGTGTAGCCTATTTATGTTTTGAGAGTGTGAGTTTTCAATGCAGTGAATGTACATTTATGTTTATGGTGAGATCAAAGGCAAATGTCATGCTTGCCTAAAGTCTATACTATTCTATTCTATTCACACTTTCTTCCCCCTCAGATGTTTGCCATCATGAAGACTCACTCCGCCAACCTTGTGAGCAGCATGAAGAAGGATGCAGACCAGGCCAAACCCTCCGACACCAAGGAGTGAGTACCCTCTAGAGTTGTGAGTGACGTTCGCGAACGAGCCAATTCTTTTGAACGGCTCCCTGAAAGTGAACGATGGGAACCGGATCACAGCTGGGGAAGCCACTTAAATGCTTTTTTGTTCATTTTTCATTCATTTTGAGCATTTGATCTTGACGTAAGTAATTTAATTTGGGGAAAAAACACAATTGTCTGCCTTAAAGAGTGCCAGAAACTTGTTGTTGTTGTTTGAACAAAATTACCTAAAGGTGGAGTCAAAATATTACATTCGTAACACTGAATGAATACGGTAATTAAAAAAAGAGCCAAAAGAGCCAATTCTTTGAACGGCTCTTTGAAAGGAACGAGCCACTATGATCCGGATCCTGTCAAAGAGCCATAAATCCCATCTCTATACTCCTCATTGGAATAGCACTCTACACTCCGCTCCGACACCAAGGATTGAGTACTCTAGGGGTGTGTTCAAAATATCGGTATCGGGATATATCGTCACGGGCCTCTTCACGATACGCGTATCGTATTGTAGGTGTCAGTATAGGGCCGTACACACACATCGCTGCTATTTACTAGCTTCTTGCTTGCTCGCCTACTCGCCTCTCTTTCATGGAACGTTCGCTGAAAGTTCCCGCGGCTTTAACTGCCAATGAACAGGCGAGAAGTACCGAACTCTGCCTTCCAATTGGTTACTCGCTTACTCGCCTCGCTCGAAGATAAAATATTTTCAACTCGGGATCCGCCCACATCACATCGCTTGTACAGTACTCGCCTACTCGCCTGCTAGTCTCGCTGGAACACACTGACATTCTATTGAGTTCATTCGCTTAGCGAGTAACTAGCAGCGACGTGTGTGTACGGCCCTTATCGATACAATTTAATAGCATAAATTGAATTTTGAATGCCACACAGTTTTGTGAAGGCAGTCTTTTACATTCACTACAGTGTAACTGTTGCTCTACAGGAAAAAGTAACATTTGGTTTTTCATGTTTATTTTCTTAAAAATGTAAAAAAACAAAAATGGATAAAAACAAAAAACTGTGTTTTTACACTATTTTGGTCAAAACCAGTAAAGAGAATCATTTGGAAGAATGCTCTAGTTCCCTTTCCACTTTCCTAGATTTGAAATTCCCTGCGCCTGCTTTCTAGAGCCTTCCTTCAGCAAGGCTTTAGGCCCCATTTGCTAATCTTTTAGCCATGTTTGAACACCCATGTATCCATTATTTGGTATTCTTTGGGTTTTTTTGATGTCCTCTGGAAGTGGAAAGGCAACTGGAGCCGTCTTCCTAATGACTGTCCTTACTGTTTTTGATCAAAACAGTCTCAAAATACACTTTGCACAAATTTGGCTAAAAATGCCCATTCACTACCATTCAAAATTTCAAGCCTATTGTGCCACCCTTTAACATCAATCAAATTTGCTAGAAATTTACAAGGGAGTTATGATAGTGCAAAGGAACAATACTGCAAGAGCAGAGTGGGATATTGCAAAGTTTTCATTTTCGAGGGGCGTTTGATGCACCCTAGTACTCACTGGGATAGCACTCTGCTACCCTCCCCTTCGACACCAAGGAGTGAGTACTACTCATTGGAATACACTAGCACTCTACTACACAAACCCTCCGACACCAAGGACAGTGTTGCCAGATTGGGCTGTTTCCCGCCCAATTGGGCTGCTTAGGATGGCCGTGTGCTGGAAAAAAAATGGATTTTGGAAGAAAAAACGTCCAATTTTTGGCCATAGAATAGAATTGGGCGGGATTTAGTGCTTCCAGGCGGGTTTTGAGCATTTTTTGGGCTGGAAATCATCAGCCTCATCTGGCAACCCTGACCAAGGAGTGAGTACTACTCATTGGAATACATGTACACTAGCACTCTACTACACTCCCCTCTGACACCAAGGAGTGAGTAGGCCTCATTGGAATAGCACTCAACTATATTATTTTATGTCAACAGTTTTCAAAGTGGAGGCAGGGGCTCTTTTGGGAGGGGCTGTGAGGGGGTGCTTAATTCAGTCAACACTGCTATATTCATCACATTTCCTGTTTATGGAATATGAATTTATGGGTGCACTTATCGACTTATGAAATGGGGGTGCTCTGAAAAAAAATAGCGTGGCTCGATTCATGATGGAAACTACCGGTATATGGCCTTGTAATGGTAAAGGTTGTGAACAACTGCCTTAAGGAACTTCCTTCTTAGCGCGCTGCGCCACACCGGCCCCAGCTTATGGAACTTCCATATAGAACGTGGAACGCTCATCTGTTGCGCAATTACAGTTTTTCTCGATTGGTTTGGCTAATTTCTCAAAACTGAGATGACATTCTCAAAACAACACAGACGAATCCCCAAACCAACTTGCAATTTCTCAAAACAGAATGGAATTTCTCATTGCTTTCATCAAATATCAAATGCTTTGTACATGTCTCAAATGTTTAGTAGGCCTACATCTCTGCAGATGGCTATGTACAAATACCCTACAGTTGACACATTGAGCATACATATAGCACATTTTTCAAATAAATTGATCTTGCTTATCTAAACGAATTAGACAATTCTCAGTGTAATGGTTGCCCTCTCCAAAAACTGTCATCATGATTTCATTGTGGAAGTCATCTTATGCAAAATAGTCTACAAAATTGTCAAAACAGTTATTTGGCTAATTTCTTGACATTTTTCCAAACGACATTCTGTTTTGAAAAATTGCTAGTTGTTTTGGGACTTGTCCATGTTATTTTGAGAATGTTATCTCTGTTTTGAAAAGTGAGCCAAACCCATGAGAAACCTGTAATATATGGGCACTACTTTCTGTATATGAATTTACAGAAAAGAAAGTTACCAATAAAGGTCCATGGTAAATTGTCTGTGTTGTCAAACTTCAATGGTTTCACTCACGTTTTCATTTTTATACATAGTCAAAATCTGTTAGCTGAACATAGAGAAAACATCTAACCATTTTGACTTATAGTGCTTACACAATGGCAAAGCGACAATGTATTTTGGGGGTACTGATGATATATGTGAGGAAGGAATTTAGTTTTGACACACGGGTTAAGTGTTTTTGGAGTGATATCAGGAAGTGATGAGGATCCATGTAGTTTTGCTGAACCATACAGTTTAGTTTTGACAGAAGGACTAAATTAATGCAAATGACCCAAAGCAATTGAGAAGGATCTATGCCATTTTTATGGTACTGACTATTTATGTGGGAGAAAGGTTAGTGCTGATGCAAGAATGAGCTGTTTTGGGAGGTATATGACATTTTGCAACTTATCTGAACTGTTGTGCAGAAGTGTAAGAATGTTTGCCCAAATGACCCAATGGTTATAGGAATGTCATCTCAGTTTCAAGAAATTAGCCAAACCAATGGAGAAACTGTAACATGGGTCCATTGTGTGCGTTTCCACTCAGGTATTTTGGCGCGTACAGCATGGACACCGTGGCCAGCACAGCCTTCAGTGTGGACATTGACTCCCTCAACAACCCCAAAGATCCCTTCGTCTCCAACATCAAGAAGATGCTCAAGTTCGACCTGCTCAACCCCCTCTTCGTGATTATCGGTAAGGCTTAAGACGCAGTATGCAACGTCAATTACAGATTTTCTAATTAATTAATCTGATTCGTCTCATGATAATTTCATATCATATCATTCTAATTCTAGGACATAGTGACAGGCAAATTACGTTTTGGGGAAGTTCTGTTTTAAAAATTGGGTTATTACTCTCAGGTTCAGTTTCAAGAGTTACCTCTCCCGGTGAAATGTCAAGGGTGTAACTATATGCACCAACCCCCCAGATAGACAATAGTGTACACCAGGGGTGGGGAACCTATGTCTTGAGGGCCGTTTGCGACCCTTGAGGCCGTTTTATCCGGCCCCTGATATAGTTTTAATATTATGCAGCTTCACATGAAATATGACATATTTTGTAAAGGAAACCTAGAGGGACCTAGAGAAGGTTGGGTCTGTTTTAAAGGTGGCTGCCTTCAAAATAGTCTTAAAGGGACACTGTGCAGGAAATGGTCAAAAAGGGTACTGCAACTACAGTATATCACGAAAGTGAATACACCCCTCACAGTTTTGCAGATTTTTGAGTATATCTTGTCATAGGAAAGCATTACAGAAATTTAACTTTGACACAATGATTAGTGACCTTTTAACAACATATTTAACTGCTTACATTTCTTGTTCACTCAGAAAAAAACAAAATACAGCCATTAATGTTTGAACATGTACTCACAAAAGTGAGTAAACCCCAGATTAAAATCCGGTAGAGAAGGGGCTATGTTGGCTCGAATTGTCTCGAAATGAAACGAAATGAAAAGGGATGACAAGGGAGGTCATCAGTGTGCGTTTCAACCTTTCTTTGCATTGAACTTTTAAATTTTGAGTCTGCATCTGGCTTAAATAGATTGGTGTGAGATTTGAATGCAATCCTATGGAGAATATTGTGATCTGCTTCAGTAGTCAAAGTGCATGTTGACATGCATGTTTCTTTTAGGTGTATTTCAGATTGCCAATGTTGACAGCATTCATGCATCCCCAAACCATGTCAGTCCCACTACCATGCTTGGCTATTGAGAGGATACACCTTTTTTTGTAAAACTCACTTACCACCACACATGCTTGACACCATCTAAAGCAAATTTCTTTATCTTGGTCTCAAGAGAGATGAACAGACCAAGGACATGGATCACGGGAACCATGTCGTGTGATCTGAAGAGACCAAGATAAAGAAATTTGCTTTAGATGGTGTCAAGCATGTGTGGTGGTAAACAAGTGAGTGAGACCTCCCTTGTCATCAATTTTCATTTCGAGACAATTCGAGCCAACATAGCCCCTTCTCTACCGGATTTTAATCTGGGGTGTACTCACTTTTGTGAGTACATATTCAAACATTAATGGCTGTATTTTGTTTTTTTCTGAGTGAACAAGAAATTTAAGTGGTTAAATATGTTGTTAAAAGGTCACTAATCATTGTGTCAAAGTTAAATTTCTGTAATGCTTTCCTATGAAAATATATACTCAAAAATCTACAAAACTGTGAGGGGTGTATTCACTTTCGTATATACTGTATGCTGCTCATTGAAACTGGGCAGCCAATTGCCAAATTTTATCTTTACATGAAAGTTTTCTAAGTAATAAACAAATATTTTCTAGTATGGTCCAGGTAGAGTCATTTTTGCAGCTAAAAATGACTCTTTTTGGAAATTCAAAATGGTGGACCATGGAGAAGATCCCCCTTTTCATGTATGAAAAGTGCTATTTTTCCAGTCATAATGAATACTTAGAATTTGATGCTGGTGGGTAAGTATTCATGAGAAAAGGTAACATTAGTGAAT
The DNA here is from genome assembly GCF_034702125.1 of Engraulis encrasicolus. NCBI lineage: Eukaryota > Metazoa > Chordata > Actinopteri > Clupeiformes > Engraulidae > Engraulis > Engraulis encrasicolus. The sequence goes on from NC_085857.1 coordinate 12,493,061, forward strand.
GGGCAGCATGAAATCTGGAAATAAACAACTAAAAATCTCACACAGTGTCCCTTTAAAGTGCAGGGGGGAAATCCTGGTTTGTGTTCATAATACGGCCCTCTGAGGACTTTCATGGCCCTCGGATGAATTTGAAGTGGCCCATCAAATGGAAAAGGTTCCCACCCCTGGTGTACACCAACAATCCTGCACAGCTCAACTTTAAGTGTCTGTGCTTGTTTTCAGCTTTCTTCCCCTTCATGGCTCCTATCTTCGAGAAGCTGGGGTTTGCCTTCTTTCCCACCTCTGTGACGGACTTCTTCTATAAGTCACTGCAGGCCATTAAGAACCAGAGGCAAGCCAGCACCCAAAAGGTTAGTGCAAGTGGACTTCACATTGTGTGTGTGTGCAGGCACGTGCACAGCATAGTTGCCCAAGGTGCCCGGGCAACTGCTCTTTTGCCCACCTTGGCTAATGTTGCCCTTCCAAGGGAGAGGGAAAATAATATGGCAATTATCATTCATATTTCAATATCATTTCATTTCGGTATAATTCATAATTTTGATTTAAGTTTTCTACAACAAAGTCTTCAGAGTCAGTCATACAAATTCACCAGGCCTGTCGAGAATGGTCTCGATCGCGGGTACAACTTCACTGAGGGGAGGGAGAAGCGCTGCACGCGACAGTCGCCTGAGCGCCTATGAGACACGAATGATTTTGAAGATGTCTGGGAGTAGAAGAATGTATGCGACCGGGCAGAGACATAAAATATTTTGAAGATGCCGTGGGAGAGTAGCCTAGCGCCACTGCCCTGACGGCCTGAGAAGAGCTTGAAACATAGCAGCCTACACAGTATTAAAATAGGCTAGGCCTACATGATCCCAATTAACGTTTCTTAAATCCGATGTCGAGTTCACGTTTAGTGATCCTAAATAATCTGACAGTTGGATGTGCCACGTTCAGATCTATTGGGGGAAAAAACCCGACAGCCAGCTAGCTTGCAGTCAACGTTTTACATTGCTCAGGTTGTTTTGTGGAAGGTTAACCTAAGTTACATGCAGATGATGACATGACGTTTTATCAAGCAAGATGAATGATGGACATAAAGCACAATTATAGAGGTCTGATCTTCAGACAGCTAGAAAGGTGCTTTTTCTTATGCTGATTTTCTCCAACCCAACTGTTTCCACTGTCAATGTCCACAAAACCTCTGCACATGAGGAGGAGACATGTAGGGCAGGCTGATCATCTCGGACTGATAGGCTACAGGTTTAAAAACTAGCAGGCATTTTCTTATAATTTAATTTCATTTAAGATGAGGAGCAGCCACAAACCACACATGAGGAAAATGTGGATCAGGAGACATTTAGGGCAGGTAGGCACAAGGCTGATCATCTCTGATGTATGATTAATAGGTAGGCCTACATGTTCAAAACCTAGCACACTATATCATACTGTACACATAGTCAAGATACTATAAAATAAAATATTAATAATAGGCCCAATTATGACAATAATACTTCTAGGCCTACTACTACTAGGCCTACTAAAAATAATACCATAATAATAATAATAATAATAATAGCCTAATAATAATAATAACTTGTAGCCTACTGGTAATTATGTAATTACAAAGATGACGAGTTTAAGGCATCAGCTGTGTTCAGAGAGCCAGAGCAAAAGTCAGATGATGTCAGGGAAGACTGTGAAAGCACATAAAGGAGAGATGAGCATGAGGATGAGAGGAAAAAGAGGATGACCTCAGATGTTGAGATGGAGGGTTTGGCAGAATCAACAGATTTAGTTGTTTTTTTTTAACTGAGGTCGGCTAATCTCACAGATCCAGCTCATGTGCAGATGAACAATCTAGAAAGATCAGGAAGCGCGCTCAACACCTTGTCTTCTTATATTTTACACTGGGTGCTTAACTTCGTCTATGAATGAATTCAAATCTCAAAAGAAAGTGAATAAAGAAGCACTCATCAGATTTCTTTTTTCATTTTTAATCGCCTCACATCACAGACGTTTCGGGCTTACACCCTTCTTCAGTGTGAAATGGCAAATCGCCATTTCACACTGAAGAAGGGTGTAAGCCCGAAACGTCTGTGATGTGAGGCGATTAAAAACGAAAAAAGAAATCTGATGAGTGCTTCTTTATTTACTTTCTTTTCAGATGAACAATCTTAAATATGACCAGAACTTAATCAGATTCAGCATCTTAGTTGGGCCTTGTCATCCCATGGTGAAGTTTCCTAAAAATTCTGCTGGCCGCTCATTGTTGATGGGGTTTTTTTTTTTTTTGGAGGGGGGGGTTGCCCCTTCTTCAGGTTGGGCAACTGCCCTTCTAGATTCCTGTGCACGTCCCTGTGTGTGTGTGTGTGTGTGTGTGTGTGTGTGTGTGTGTGTGTGTGTGTGTGTGTGTGTGTGTGTGTGTGTGTGTGTGTGTGTGTGTGTGTGTGTGTGTGTGTGTATGCGTGTGTGTGCATCTCCTCAAGATGGTGTCAGTGAATGCTTGTGATTAATATCAGTAGATTGGTGCGCGTGTATGCACACTTTTTCTCGGGTAAAAGAATGTCACTTGAACACAATTCTTCACACACACACACACTCACAAACAATCAAAGGATCAAAGGTGTTCTCTGCATCACTTCTTGCGATGTTTCGCCATCTGGTGGTGAGTTTGTGAACTGCTTGTTTTTATTTTGCGCATACAGAGACGAGTGGACCTCCTGCAACTCATGATGGACTCTCAGACTCAGGACGAAAACGAATCTGGCAATGACAACAGCATTCACAGAGGTGAAATACTTCATATTTCTTTTATTCATTTTAATATATTATTTATTTACTTTTTTGTGATTTGTATTGACATAGGATGGTGACACAGAAAAGATAGTCAAACAGTATAGTAAGATACATACAGGATATAGGATGCAGTGCATTCAGGACAGAAACAAACCTGATGAAGACGCATGTTAATGAAACGTTAGTCTTACTTCACTGAAAAAATAAAAAACAGAAAATAGACATCCGTGTGGCACCAGATTATTTTTCCTTTGTACTTATAATTTACACCCGTCTCCAAAAGAGTTGTCGCCTATCCATCTGTTTGGAATAACAGCTAACAGCTGTACAAAAATAAATTTCATGCACCAAAGAAAGATTGACCCTTTATTGAACACAGACAGGGCAGATTTTCACAAGACAAAAGTTTTGTCGCCTATCGAACATAATGTGAAAATGAGCAGATAAGTCACTTCAAAACACTTCAAATACGCAGATCGGGTGTCATACTTAATCACTGAATCACTCTCACCTCTCCAGAAAATCAACTTTGGCCTTAGGTGTATGTTTAGGGTCCTTGTAATCATGGAAAGCAACACAATGAAAAACAATGAATATCAATGAGAGATAGTGACATACACTCGCCTCCAAAAGAGTTGTCGCCAATCCATCTGTTTGGAATAACAGCTAATAACCTGACTTTCAATTAATCACTTGGCTTCAGAAGTCACTCATATGAAAGCTACAACCCTCCCGAATGAAAATGTATGTACAAAAATAAATTTCATGCCCCAAAGAAAGATTGACCCTTTATTGAACACAGACAGGGCAGATTTTCACAAGACAATTTTTTCGTCGCCTATCGAACATAATGTGAAAATGAGCAGATAAGTCACTTCAAAACACTTCAAATACGCAGATTGGGTGTCATACTTAATCACTGAATCACTCACACCTCTCCAGAAAATCAACTTTGGCCTTAGGTGTATGTTTAGGGTCATTGTAATCATGGAAAGCAACACAATGAAAATCAATGGAGTTCAATGAGAGATGGTGACGTATTCGCTATTCGTAGAGCAATACATGTTTAACTTCATGATTTAATCAATGATAAAAGCCCTCAAACACCTGCAGCATGCATGCAGCTCCTCATAAGAGCTGTATCTGTACCATGTTTCACTTTATACACCATTTCTCTTTTTTCATATTCATCATCTCCAACACCATATAGTTTTGATGCTATCAGTTCTAAAATGGTTGATCTTGGGATCTTGACTTCAGAGTATGAGTCCCATTAGCCTTCATTTTTGTCAGAATTAGGACTGACATACTCTTGGCTGGCTTTCTTGAGACAGGACAGTGGGAGAGACTTCTTTGGTGTTAAAGGTGAAGAATTTGGAAAGAATACACGGTGCCTAAAGTCAAACATGGGAGGGATACAACTCTTATGTGGAGCTGCATGCATGCTGCTGGTGTGTGAGGGCTTTTATCATTGATTACATCATGAAGTTAAAAATGTATTGCTCTATGAATAGCAAATATGTCACCATCTCTCATTGAACTCCATTGATTTTCATTGTGTTGCTTTCCATGATTACAATGACCCTAAACATACACCTAAGGCCAAAGTTGATTTTCTGGAGAGGTGTGAGTGAATCAGTGATTAAGTATGACACCCGATCTGGATATTTGAAGCGTTTTGAAGTGACTTATCTGCTCATTTTCACATTATGTTCGATAGGCGACAAAACTTTTGTCTTGTCAAAATCTGCCCTCTCTGTGTTCATTAAAGGGTCAATCTTTCTTTGGTGCATGAAATTTATTTTTGTACATACATTTCCATTCGAGAGGGTTGTAGCTTTCATATGAGTGACTTCTGAAGCCAAGTGATTATTTGAAAGTCAGGTTATTAGCTGTTATTCCAAACAGATGGGTAGGCGACAACTCTTTTGGAGGCGAGTGTATTCGCTATTCGTAGAGCAATACACTCGCCTCCAAAAGAGTTGTCGCCTACCAATCTGTTTGGAATAACAGCTAATAAACTGACTTTAAATTAATCACTTGGCTTCAGAAGTCACTCATATGAACGCTACAACCCTCTCGAATGAAAATGAATGAACAAAAATAAATTTCATGCACCAACGAAAGATTGACCCTTTAATGAACACAGACAGGGCAGATTTTGACAAGACAAAAGTTGTGTCGCCTATCGAACATAATGTGAAAATGAGCAGATAAGTCACTTCAAACCACTTCAAATACGCAGATCAGGTGTCATACTTAATCACTGATTCACTCACACCTCTCCAGAAAATCAACTTTGGCCTTAGGTGTATGTTTAGGGTCATTGTAATCCTGGAAAGCAACACAATGAAAATCAATGGAGTTCAATGAGAGGTGGTGACATATTCGCTATTCGTAGAGCAATACATTTTTAACTTCATGATGTAATCAATGATAAAAGCCCTCACACACCAGCAGCATGCATGCAGCTCCACATAAGAGCTGTATCCCTCCCATGTTTGACTTTAGGCACCATGTATTTATTCCAAATTCTTCACCTTTAACACCAAAGAAGTCTCTCCCACTGTCCTGTCTCAAAAAAGCCAACCAAGAGTATGTCAAGCCTAATTCTGACAAAAATGAAGGCTAATGGGACTCATACTCTGAAGTCAAGATCCCAAGATCAACCATTTTAGAACTGATAGCATCAAAACTATATGGTGTTGGAGATGAAGAATATGAGAGAAAGAGAAAAAAAAGAAATGGTGCATAAAGTGAAACATGGTACAGATACAGCTCTTATGAGGAGCTGCATGCATGCTGCAGGTGTTTGAGGGCTTTTAACATTGATTAAATCATGAAGTTAAACATGTATTGCTCTACGAATAGCCAATATGTCACCATCTCTCATTGAACTCCATTGATTTTCATTGTGTTGCTTTCCATGATTACAATAACCCTAAACATACACCTAAGGCCAAAGTTGATTTTCTGGAGAGGTGTGAGTGAATCAGTGATTAAGTATGACACCCGATCTGCGTATTTGAAGTGTTTTGAAGTGACTTATCTGCTCATTTTCACATTATGTTTGATAGGCGACAAAACTTTTGTCTTGTGAAAATCTGCCCTGTCTGTGTTCATTAAAGGGTCAATCTTTCTTTGGTGCATGAAATGTATTTTTGTACATACATTTTCATTCGGGAGGGTTGTAGATTTCATATGAGTGACTTCTGAAGCCAAGTGATTAATTGAAAGTCAGGTTATTAGCTGTTAATCCAAACAGATGGATAGGCGACAACTCTTTTGGAGATGGGTGTAGTCCTGCTCTGGTTGCACCGGATTGTTAATTTAGAAGCGCGGAGTGCGAATCTACTTTGTTTTTCAATAATTATCTTCTTTGCTGGCTATGGGCGGAATTCTTCATGACAGTCTTCAACAGGCCAGATGATTACAACCATGTATACTACAGTTTACTCTGTTATTTGGCTAATTTCTTGATTTTTTTTCAATGGACATTCTGTGGAAATAATTTAGCTTTGACACACGGGTAAACTGTTTGTGGAGTGATATGAGAAAGTGAGGAGGATCCATGTAGTTATGCTGAACCATCCAGTTTATTTTGACAGAATGACTAAATGAATGCAAATGAGCCAAAGCAATTGAGAATGATATATGCCATTTTTTTAATGGTACTGACTATTTATATGGGAGAAGGTTTAGTGCTGATGCAAGAATGAGCTGTTTTGGGAGGTATATGACATTTTGCTAGTTATCTGAACTGTTGTGCAGAAATGTAAGAATGTTTGGCCAAATGACCCAATGGTTATAGGAATGTCATCTCAGTTTCAAGAAATTAGCCAAACCAAACGAGAAAAACTGTAATGTAATGTTGTGTGATGTCATGTGATGTCTCCTCTCTAGGACTGAGCGACCATGAGATTCTATCCCAGTCAATGTTTTTCCTCTTTGCGGGCTACGAGACCAGCAGCTCCACCATGAACTTCCTCTTCTACAACCTGGCCACACACCCAGAGACCCTCAAGAAACTCCACGAGGAGATTGACCAGGTCTTCCCAGACAAGGTGACTCTCCTCTTCTCTCCTCTTCTCTTCTCTTCTCTTCTCTTCTCTTCTCTTCTCTTCTCTTCTCTTCTCTTCTCTTCTCTCGTCTCGTCTCGTCTTCTCTTCTCTTCTCTCATCTCCTCTTCTCTCCTCTTCTCTCGTCTCCTCTTCTCTCCCCTTATCCTCTCCTCTCCTCTTCTCTTCTCTTCTCTTCTCTTCTCTCCTCTTCTCTTCTCTTCTCTTCTCTTCTCTTCTCTCCTCTTCTCTTCTCTTCTCTTCTCCCAGACAAGATGACTGGAATGACAATGGGTCTCTCTGTCCCATCCTCTCCCCTTATCCTCTCCTCTTCTCTCCTCTCCTCTCCTCTTCTCTTCTCTTCTCTTCTCGCAGACAAGGTGACTGAAATGACAACAGGTATCTCCCTACTCTCCTCTCCCCTTATCCTCTCCTCTCTTCTCCTCACCTCTCTCCTCCCCTCTCCACTCCTCTCGTCTCCTCTCCTCTCCTCTCCTCCTCTCTTCTTTGCTCTTCTCTTCTCTTCTCTTCTCTTCTCTTCTCTTCTCTTCTCTTCTCTTCTCTTCTCTTCTCTTCTCCCAGACAAGATGACTGGAATGACAATGGGTCTCTCTGTCCCATCCTCTCCCCTTATCCTCTCCTCTTCTCTCCTCTTCTCTTCTCTTCTCTTCTCTTCTCTTCTCTTCTCTTCTCTTCTCTTCTCTTCTCTTCTCGCAGACAAGGTGACTGAAATGACAACAGGTATCTCCCTACTCTCCTCTCCCCTTATCCTCCAGAGAATCATGAGAGTGAGATAAAGCAGGCGGGTTCTTTTCCAGTATCCACTTTATGTCGGGTGAACGCCCCTTTAGGAGACCTTCGATTAGGAGACCTTCGGAGTCTTGAGGTAGAGAATAAATGGCCCCTTAGCGCTGTAGATGGCGCAAACACCACGAAAAGAGAAGAAGAAGGGAGGACAACGCCCCCTCAGGAGACCAAATTTTGAGCACAAGCTTTTGCATTGAGTGGGCGTGTTTCGATTCCTCTTATTATATATCCAACCTCTTTGCCTTATCCTCTCCTCTCTTCTCCTTACCTCTGTCCTCCCCTCTCCACTCCTCTCCTCTCTTCTCTCATCTCCCCTTACCCTCTCCTGTCCTGTCCTCTCCTCTCCCCTTATCCTCTCCTCTCTTCTCCTCACCTCTCTCCTCTCTCAGATGGAGTATATGGACCGTGTTTTGAACGAGTCTGTCTTTGTCTTCAATCTTGATATCTCTGTCTGTGTCTCTTTGTATCTCTCTGCGAGTCTTGTCAGTCTTTCTGTTTGTGTAAAGTATGTGTAAAGTATCTCTTCTCTTCTCTTCTCTTCTCTCCTCTCTTTTCCTCCATAGGCTGATGTCCAGTACGACCCCCTGATGCACATGGAGTATCTGGACTGTGCCCTGAACGAGACGCTGCGTCTCTACCCTCCCGCCCCGCGCACGGATAGGGTCTGCAAGAAGACGGTGGACATCAACGGCGTGCTCATCCCCAAGGACATGGTCGTCATGGTACCCATCTACGCCCTCCACAGAGACCCAGAGATCTGGCCCGAGCCAGAGGTCTTCAAACCAGAGAGGTGGGTCAGTTAGATGGGTAATTTGACACTGCTAATTTTTATGCAGATCACTTACTTTTTATTCACATCATAAGCCTGTCTTATTGTGTTGAAAACACAAAAATTTTACAAATATAGCCTACTGCTAGCTTATCTTGGAAAAGTAGAAATCCCCTTGTGGACCACCTGAACTCTGTCGCGGACCACTAGGCCTAGTGCCGAAACGTCAGCACCAAAGGAAAAATAAAAAAGTGGTGAATTGTGAAGAAGCAGTGTCGCGCTCTTCATTACATTACATTACATTATTACATTATATTGCATTTGGCAGACGCTTTATAACCAAAGCGACTTTCAAAAGAGGACATATTCAAGCCAACATCACAAGCAAATACAATGTGCACAGGAGATATACAGAACAATAAGTGCAGTTGCAGAGGGGTTCGTTTTTTTTTGTTTTTTTTTTAAATTAAAGAGTAAATAACGAGTACACACACACAAACTAACTAAACTAAACATCATGTCAGGAGTCTGCCCTGGGGCAAGGCCAGTTCAAGCATTAGTCTAGTAGATTCTCTCGAAAGAGGAAGGTCTTCAGTTGTTTCTTGAAGGCTGCAAGAGATGTGCTTAGTCTTGCTGCCTCTGGGAGACCGTTCCACCACTTGGGTACCACAACGGAGAACAATCTTGACTGGGAGTACCTAGAGCGACTGGATGGCAGAGCCAGACGGCTTGTGCTGGATGAGCGCAGTTCTCTTCCAGTAACATAGGGCGTTAGTAGCTCTTCCTTGAGTTAAATGAAGACTGGAGTACCTTGAAAAGCTTCACCTGCTAAAAAAGAGACATTTGAGGTGTTTGGGCTCTCACCAATAGTCTAAATGTATCAATATATCGCAATATAATCTGACGATTGAATCGAATCGCATCGTATCGTGGGGCATTCTATAGTATTGAAAATAATCGAATCACTGGCCCCTCCCCAATGCTCTAGCCCCATAACATAGTAGAAGTGGAAAAGTAATTGGAAAAAGTTTAATCGAATCGTATTGTATCGTGGGTTATACTTCAGTATCGAAAATAATCGCATCGCGTCGAATAATAAGATATCGATATTGAATCTTATCGTCATGGAGTGATTTACACATGATTTACACATGCATTTCATGTGTGATTTACACCCCTACAGGTCAGTATGACTCTTCAAAACAGTGCTTG
>NC_085857.1:12502786-12755286 GCF_034702125.1 Engraulis encrasicolus
TCAGTATGACTCTTCAAAACAGTGCTTGAGTGACTCAAGGAAACAATAAATGGTGTTTGGTTTGAATCCCCTGCAGGTTCAGCAAGGAAAACAAGGACAACATTGACCCCTACACGTTCATGCCGTTCGGCCTCGGACCCAGGAACTGTATTGGGATGCGTTTCGCTCTGGTCAGCATGAAGCTCGGCATCGTGCAGCTACTGCAGAGATTCACCATTGCCACCTGCGCAGAGACAGAGGTGAGAGAAACGGACAGTAGGGATGCACCGATACCGATACTGCTCATTATACTCGTACTCGTACTCGTCAAGCACTTGCCGATAACAGGAACGATACTGCTATTACACAAAACAGTGCAAAATCTTGTCACGTTCTGTGGACTTGAAAGCAGCATGGAACAAAAGTGCCACCTCATACATTTACTAAAATTTAAATCTACATGGAAATGGACAATAAAAATATCACAGGTGGAAAAAAACAAGGCCATGCATCTATTTTCATTGCATTTTGGTGGTAAAAGGTATCAGTATCAGTACTCAGTATCGGCAAGTACACACATTAATGTACTCGTACTTGTATCGGTTTTCAAAAAAGTGGTATCGGTGCATCCCTAACGGACAGAGAGAGAAAGAGAGACAGAGGTGAGAGAAACAGATAGAGAGTGAAAGAGAGGAAGAGGTGAGAGAAACGGACAGAGAGAGAAAGAGAGACAGAGGTGAGCGAAACGGACAGAGAGTGAAAGAGAGACAGAGGTGTGAAAAACAGACAGAGAGTGAAAGAGAGGCAGAGGTGAGAGAGAAACGGACGGATGTACTGTAATTGTCCCCACACAAGTGTTTTGCCAAACTTGATTTGGATAGCCAGCCTAAACTCACTCACTCAGTGGGCGAGTCAGGGGTGCCGTTGTTTGGGTTAATGGTTCGGTCCCTCACACACTTACAGGCTGCTGTTGTACCATATATACCGGTACTTATCAGCTCAGTCCACTTATACTGAAGATAGATAGATAGATAGATAGATAGATAGATAGATAGATAGATAGATAGATAGATAGATAGATAGATAGATAGATAGATAGATTACAATTAACTGACACTTTTATCCATAGCGACTTACAGATATTTGCAGGGCATGTTTCACCCCTTTACCGGAGAGTCCTTAGAGTCCTGAGGTCGAGGCAGGTGTGCCAGAATGTGGCCAGAATGGGTACTGTAACTACACTATGCTGATCATTGAAACTGTGCTGCCAATTACCAAATTTGATCTTTTCATGCATATTTACTAAGTAATAAACTAATGTTTTCTAGTATGGCCAAGTACAGTCATTTTTGCAGCTAAAAATGGCTATTTCTGGAAATTCAAAATGGCGGACTATGGAGAAGATCCCCCTTTTAATGTATGAAAAGTGCAATTTTCCAAGTCATAATGAATACTTAGAATTTAATGGTGGTGGTAAGTATTCATGAAAAAAGTAACATTAGTGAATGAGTAGCATGAATTCTGGAAATAAACAACTAAAAATCTTACACGATGCACCTTTAAATTGTGTCTCTCCAGATCCCATTGGAGTTGGACACGATGGGCCTGTTGGCCCCGAAGAGACCCATTAAACTGCAGCTGATTCCCAGATCAGCTGGAACCCAGCCCAGCCCCAGAGGATGAACACCCACACCATCCATCCACCCATCCATCCATCCATCCATCCACCCACACCATCCATCCATCCATCCATCCACCCCATCCATCCATCCATCCATGAACCCACCCACCCATCCATCCATCCACCCATCCATCCATCCATCCACCCATCCATCCATCTATCCATCCACATGAACATCTGTGTTGTCAGATGGGAAATGCTGAATTATCGTACCAAAACCTCAAAATGATCGTTTTTGGGGACTTTTTGGCAGGAAATTATTGTACAAGACCTACATTTTTATTTTAAGGCATCTAAATGAACTGAATGACAACTCTGAAATTATCGTACATCATGTTTTTTTGATCGCACAGAGTACAAAATCATCTCTTAAATCAAGAAGACCCTTCAGTCAGACATTCATCGGAGAATCATATTGTCCAAACTAAAGTTTAACCTGTGAATCTGTAAATCATTTCTGAACCTCTGGATCTCAGTACCAAAAAAACTACAGCAAATGACGTCTCCCTCTACCGATCCCATTTGAGTTGGACCCAATGAGTTCAATATGAAGATAAAGACGTTGTCACCATGAGCCACGTGTGCTAGATCAGGGGTCAGGGACCTTCTTGGTGGAGAGAGCCATTTTTGAAAACACTTTTTAGAGAGAGCCATGCCATTATAAAAAGCATGTATTTCAATGAAGCCAACAATTTTAGAGTGTACTGTCCAGTTGTTAAGTTTTATTGATAACAGGTAAGTCTAAGACCCAGATACAGTTCCCAAAAGAGCCACATATGGGTTCCCTACCCCTGTGCTCGATGCTTTGTCTCCTTGACTCAGCAATCAGTTATGTTAATTGTGTAGTCGCCACCCACAGGGGTGGATCTAGCCATTTTGGGGCCATAGGCGAAATATCAACATGGGGCCCTGAAAAGACATTATATAGACTATTTGGGGAATTATATAGACTGTTCCTATAATTCTACGCAGACTAGTTGGGTATTTTGCTCTCATATATACTGTGCGTATCTTCGATTACCTTGCATAAGTGACAAAGCATTTTGGTGTGTTTACAGCAACTGGTGTGGTAGTTGGGGCCCCTAAGCAGGACAGATTTGGTCCGGGCCCTAGGCAATTGCCTAGATTTGCCTAATGGAAAGTCCGCCTCTGTTCACCCGTGCAGACCCATTCCAGCTCAACTGAAATGCAATCCTGATTGTGATTACCCTGCGCTTTTGTATTTTCTTTGAGCAATCGTTGGTTAACGGGGTCAGAGGGATCAACATTGCTTGGGGTTTATTTTTGATTCCCTCTGCATTTACATATTGTGAATTCAGGTAAAATGGGCCGCTTTCGGCCATTGGCTTCCTTGTTTTTAAAAAAAGTGTCCCCAATTACCTGAATTCACCAATACCATTAAAATATGAATGAGAAATACTGTAAATTTAATTCGGCATTAAAGCGCCAGCATTATGTCTCATTTACACTGTAACCTTTTGAAAGCCGAATGCTATTGAAAGCTATTAAAAAATGTGCTGCTATTCACACTATGCTGCTTATTGAATATACATACACTGTTATTGTGTCTCATGCATATATACTGGAATACTATGGCTTCTGGAAGACTGTAAAAGTGACATTATTGATTACAAATATGATGACATGACATATTATTCCTGAAGAAGATCTATGATCGAAACAGATAGATTAAGTCTTTTGCAAGCAGTGTGCAGATCCTTTCCCGCTCCTACATGTGGCAGTTTTTTGATTTGGCACCTGCTGATGCTTTCCACTTGCACGCTTTCCACTACACTATGATATATTATTCCTACCTTGGGTGGCTGTTTGAGCTGGGTGGCTGTATCATTCATGATGAAATTAGGCCTATATTATTCCATTACATTATATTATATAATATATTCTTAGGGTGAAGAAAGGGTGAAAACTTGTGCATCACCAGTTTGTGCATGATAAGGTAAATCTGCAACTGTAAATAAATAAATGTAAAGCGTCTGTGTTGCACCAATTCTCAATCTTGTGTATGTCCTATCCCCCATTACACCCGCAGCTGGTGAGATATGAAAGTGAAGTGAAGTGAAAGGCCAATTGGAAAAGTCCAACTCCCATTGTCATTGTGACACAGCACTCCACTGCACACAAGTGCATAATACTGCACACAGCGAAATTGCATTTATGCCTCACCCGTGAAAGGGGGCAGCCAACAATGGCGTCCGGAAGGGAGCAGTGCAGTGGGACGGTACCATGGTCAGGGTACCTCAGTCATGTAGGAGGATGGGGGAGAGCACTGGTTAATTACTCTCCCCACCAACCTGGCGGGTCAGGAGTCAAACCAGCAACCTGTGGGCTACAAGTCTGACACCCTAACCACTTATCCATGTCTGGTACGTAAAAAAAACTGACTTTCTCAGTGCACAGTAACTTTTGCAGTGTTAATTCAACACTTACAGATTAGAACCAAGACATTCTAGATGTTCAGATAGCATTATTAACTGTGTGGCTTGTTCACCATATTGGCAGTTGCCATTTTTACTTGAGCAGATGTTTCAGAACACTTATTTACCAATGAAGGACTCATCCAAGTACACAGTAAAATGGCAATGTTAATTCAACACTTAGAGTATCTGAAACAGAATACACTAGTCTATGTTAAATCGAAACTCTGTATTTAATTAACACAACATTTTTTTCTGTGTAGGCCTACCACTCTGACTACAGTAAGTGGGTACAAATGATGGTTTCTCTGACACTGTCAAATTCTGCTCAATCAACAACATCATAGCAGTTGTAATGCAAGTTTGTACCAATAAAACAAATATGGTTGCAATCTTTTTTCCTGATTTCTCTCTGATGTCAACAACATGTGTTATGGCTGGTTACCTGTATGTGATAGAAGGAAGTTTACTGCTCTACAGTTCTACATTGCACCTAGCCGCTGAAGGGTTGAAACTTTGTTTTTTTCTGTTTTAAAGATATTTTTCAGGCTTTTATATCTTTATTTAGGATAGGACCAACATGGCATCACCCAAAGTGTTTGGATAACACGCAGACTTGAACCGTCTATCGTGTGTGTGCACTACGACTTTCCATGTTAACTCGTGTTATTATATGGTGTGACGTCATCGGTCGAATGCTCCATTCATTTCAATGGGGCTCCCCAACGTTCGCACGTCTGATATTTGAGATAACGGACGGGTTGGTCTATATCAGACCGCTGTCAATGGCAACAAGACTTTTCACTGCTAAAGCAACTTTTCAACAAGACTCTAATCAGCTGCTGTGATAGACAACACCTGTTGTCTAGGCTACCTGTTGCCTAGCGGTGTTCCACAACGGCACTGTTTTGTTTTGCGCAGCAACAATCTTTTGACATGAAAAATTATAATAAACTTAACATTAAATAAAGAAATGTCCCCGCCATGTGTGAATCATTTAAGTATATCCATATAATAAGCCGCTCCGCTCCGCGTCGGGGTCTAAAGATTCTCTCTGTCGTGCTGCTATTCCACGGTAGCGACCTTCTCGCCGAACGTTAACCCTTACATGGCCCAGGTGAAAAACCCATATACTTAAAGTGTACTTTTTTTGACCGTACTTAGTACAAAGTGTACTATTTTCGGCGATTTAAAGTGCGCTTCATTGCACTATTAGTGCGCTGAAGCGCTACTAAAGCAGTACTTCAGCACACTTGCAGCACACTGAGGATGCTAAATTGGCACCGCTTTTGGACAACTTTAAGTGCACTACAAGCATACTTTTGCTTATGCTCCAAACACGCTTTTCATGCATTCGTATGGCATTTAGAGTGTGCTTGAGTACACTTCTATAACATTTTATTGTTACTAGAAGTTCAATAAAAGTATATTAACTTCATGCTTCTTTGGACTACATTGGAACATTTTAAGTCTGTAAAAAGTATATCATATGAAGTATTGTAAATATATAACAGGTATGCTTGAAGTACGTTTACAGTACACTCCCAAGTACATGAAATAATATAAATGTAATACTAAAATCCATGCTGGTCCTCAGAGCTTGTACATTACACAGAGCCACATGTCACAGTAGTGATACACTACGCATGCCTAGCACAACTGACATTTACAATCATTGCATTGTTACAGAGATTTCAGATACACATTTCACTTTATTTCACTCTTGTTCCACCTTCCTACAGTTGATCATATGAATTGATTATTAATGATTCTTTGTTAGAGCAACTAGTTCCAACTTACCTCCCACCATATCATGGGAGGTGTCAGCCTATATATACCAGAACATATATGTGACCATCATAATGACGGTGGGAACATGGTCATTTTTTTGTGTACCACTTTAAAATTTTAAAACTCCTACAATAAACACAGAATATAACAATGAGTAATATTTTCATGCAAACCAAAAATATTCCTTCAGGATAAATGGCTTTCTGTTTGAGAAATTTAGCTCAAAGAAGTGCATTGCATGATGGGACATGTATGATGGTGCATAATGGGTAAATGCACTTTGTGTAAGCACACTTTGAAGACATTTGGGTGCGTACAATCATGGTGCACTTAGAAAAAGTGTACTTGCAATAAGTTAAAGTTATTTACTTTAGAGCGCACTTAATAAAATCAAACTTAAAAGACATTTGGGTGAAGTATAATCATAGTGCACTTTAAAAAAGTACAATTGCAGTATGTTACTAAAAAATGCACTTTTAGTAAGTTCACTATTAGAGCACTATTATTATATTCCTCTAAATACACTTTAGCCAAACATCTTCGAAGTCCACTTGAAGTATGGTTCGCTAAGTGTACTTTCTTTGAGAGCAACTTAATTACATCTAATTTTAAGTACACTTTAAATCAGGGCTTTGAACCGTTATTTTTTTCCAAACGTTCCGTCCCGAACAGAAACGGAATTATAACGTTTCCGGTTATAAGTTCCACCAATAAATTGACGTTCCCGAACCGGTTAGAACAAAAAAATATTGTTCCCGGAACGGTTAATTTCGTTCCTGTCAGCTGATTACTCCCCATAGGCCTAACTGACGGTAATTAACCAAGAAAGACGGAAGTGCAAATGAGTCAGCCTACTTCCAAACTGTTTATTCAAGCGGATGAAAAGAATATCCTCCAGAATTTTGTCGTTCAGGGACGACCTAAGCGGAGAATAAACCTCAATGATGAAAATGCGTGCTCCACGCTGACTTGGGTCACGGGGAAGCTATGATGGACATTGTGAGTTTGTGCGTATGTGAAGGGGCAATGGATGCACATTAATGTTGAACATTCCCGGTGCACTTTACACATGCTTCTCTGCAATATCTTACAATGATACAATGGAAACTCTGCCCTTTTGTATGACAGTGGTTTCTCTTATTTAAGATGTGTAGTGGAGACTTTGTAATCCACAGCTCTCTCTCCATTCAGTCAGAGAATGTCACAGGAAAATAATTACTTTTTTGTTTGTTTGAGGAACGGTATTAACCGGTATTAACCGGTTACCATTATTTTTAAATAAGTGTTTCCGTTCCAGAACATAAAAAATAATAACGGTTCCGGTTTCGTTTCTGTTCCCTGTAAAATACTAAAAGTTCCTGGTTTTCGTTTTCGTTCCTTGAACCGGTTCAAAGCCCTTCTTTAAATAAGCATATTGTAAACATACTTTTTCTCAGCACAAAAAGTGAGAGTGCACTTTTAACATGCTAAGCAGTACACTTCAGTCATGTTTCTATTGTACTAAATTGAACCACTTTTTCACCTGGGGGTGTTGGTCCAGGCACAATTTTGCCATTGTCCTCGCTTGTTTCGCTGTTCTTCAAAAAAAAGTAAAGTGGCTGAAACGTTGCTTTACTGGCATCCCACTTAGTGTGGGATGGTTTTTGGTCAGGGCACAGTTCAGAATTTTCGCCTTTAGCAACAGATATTTGCAGCAGGCAACAGAAATTCCCTGTGATGGTGATTTGTTCGATTTTTTTCCATCCCTGATTCTATGGTGCGGTGCCCCCCACTAGAATGGGCCCTTAGCATTTGCCTATACTGCCAATGCCCAGGGCTGGCCCTGAGTATGACAGGCAATGAGTGGGAAGTCTTGTAAAATGACCTCGGGCCAGAATCAAACCCGGGTCGTCTGTATAATGGTATGGTGCCTTAGCTCATTGAGCGACTGCACCTCCAAAACTTTGCTTTCTAATGTGGTGGAATTGTACATAGATTATTGCACATTTGCTAATAATAATTAATGCAGAAAGTGCTTAATTTTTTCACATTGTTTTTATTTGTGAAATTAAGTCCAGGAAGCAAACAAAAGGCTCATTTCAGAGACACTGAAAATAATTCAAACAGAAAAAAATCCAAGAGGTCAAAAGAGTCTTACAAAGTGAGGATCAGAGCAGCCCATCGAAACCATGTTTATAGGCTAAATACACTTAAAAAAAAAAAAAAAAAAACCTGAGACATAACTGTCACTGGCCTATTTATGCAAATTGACCAATGGTGTGTGTGAACAAAGATATTTTGGAAAACGGACAGAAGAAAATATTCATTTATCAAACTATCTGGCTACGTGTAAACAGAGGGTAAGAAGCTGTCAGATAAACATGCTGTTTATATATAGTGTTGTTTCTTTTATATGCTATCAATATTTTTAAACTGCTTAATGGTCCTGTGATTCATATACATTCAGGAGGCAACCCTTTCTAGCTCAGGCTTTACCTAGATTAGTTTGAAAAGAATAAATTATAGTCCGGACATTCTGAGGGAAAATTCAATCATCTCTCATTGGATTATAATGCAAAGCCACCTGCGTTCTTTGCAACTACCTCATCTATCTTCTTCACCAGCTCTGTGACTTGAGAGAGGTTCTCCCTGTTCTCATTGTTAAACACGTGATATTTCTGACCACACTGAGCTACTATGTCTCTATGTTTACTGCTATTCCTCAACAAATCTGAAACACTTTGTCCCTTTGCCTCCATATCATCTCCATGAGTGATAAGCACCATCGTGTACTTTTCTGATGACTTGCCAAATATCTCTTGCATGCGCTGCACAATTTTCCGCTCCTCTGGTTTAATTTTGTCTGTGACAATCAATAAAAATACATGTGGACCATCAAATGACTGAGAAATAAACTTATAAATTTGCTTTCCAACAAAGAGGTCACCTTTTTTTAACTGTGCATTAAACAGGCCTGGAGTGTCAATGACACAGACATTTCTCCCATCCATCTCTGCATCTTCCTTCTGACAGTCCAAAGTCACAGGGATAGGACTCATCTCTGATTTAAACACGTCTCTCCCCAGGATGGTGTTTCCCGTTGCACTTTTTCCAACTCCACAAGGCCCCAGCAGCACAATCCTCAGGCTCCCTGAGAACATGGCATATCACAACACACCACAGACACACAATGACGTATATAATAATGATACAGAGCTTCATTGTAAAATTATGAATATCCATTTAAGAAATTTACATGATTATTGTATTGGACATAGAGCTGGGTGTTATTGTTCACCAAGTGCTAGGTCCTCCTACCACCTGATGTCAACCAACGGTCTTGTAGTAACGATACAAGTGTTGAAATTTGAAAGACGGATGTTGGTGCGATGAGAATGACATGACATATAAAACATAATGTAGTCTTTTATGTTGCTGTATTTTTCACAACCTTCATACAGACAACCCATGCACAAAATATCAATATTTTTGCATTAATCATCTACAATGCCTAAAATAGCATCTACAGTATGTCACCCAGCGCAAATACTGTAGGCCTAATGACTGGAATCATAAGATATTTACTCACTGCCATGCTAGCAGATAGTCGGGTACAGTCCCGTGAAAGTGCAAGTACGTAACTTCGGCTTATGAGCTGTATTAACAATAAAGTTCATTCACTGTATTTTTACTTAATTACTTTTTTTTTTTCATTTAATCTATTACTTGAGCTAATTGAAGGTAACATGTTCAGGAAATCCAGGATATGTTTTAATTAATTAACTTCACATAGGTCAAAATAGTTCATGAGTAGGCTATGAGTTCAAAATTATACCCAAATGAACTATCTATAATATCACTGATAATACAGCTTTAATTAGTTAGAAAAATAAATTAGCATGAACATATGGATCACTATGTACAAAACTGATTAACGATAATCAATCACATACCGCACAGTAAGATATGAGAAAGTTTAGGACAGAACCTAGGCTACTAAGTGAAGTTTTTTCATTACAAAACATGTCGACAGGTGAGCTATATGCAACTACCCTCCGCTGCCTCATGCATTTAGTAATTCTCGTTCTTGTTAGAGCTCTATTCTGAGTGTTGTTTAATTATGATACTTTTTCCTCATTTTAAAGGCTCTAATCCTTATTTTATTAGTTATTTTTTTCTATCTGATCCTCCTTGTTTATTTCTGTCAGCTTACAGATGGCATATTCGGACAGCTTCCGCACATTCTATTGCCAGAGATGAAAAGAGTGGACAGATAAATTGGTCATTTTGCAAACAAAGTGGTCTGTCGGATAGGTTATTTTGCATACAAAATGTATTTTATGTAAGTTTAAAAAGTATGTTCTCAAAATGTTCTAATGACAGGAATTCACACATAGAAGAAAGGAAGTCTGAACAGTCATTTCCAATTATAAAATGCAAAAGTTATGAAGCTCTTCAGATGTGTATTGATATAGCCGATAGCCTAACTGTAAAGCGGCTTTGAGTACCAAGAAAAGTGTGCTGTATAAAATTGATCTACTACTACAACTAGGCCTATAACATGATATTAGCATAGGTGTCAAACGTAAAAGTCAAAAGTATAAGTAAAAAAAATGAAACAGGTAACTTATCTAGACCAGTAGACCTGTGTAACTTATGTGAGTAACCAGTAGACCCATGTACTTGTCTTACGATCAGCTAACTCTGCACTGGTTGGATTATGTTTGTGGTGGGCACTTGTTACGTTTTCAGTGGTTTTCAGTAACAACACAGTCTATCTACCTCATTAGGTATAATGGAGCAAATGGTGTAACAGCTACTAATATGTTCTAGTGTTGTAATTACACTAATTTACTTTTACTTTTATTGAATTTACTTTTACTTTTACTTTTGACACCTCTGTTTATTTGTCTCTTCCTGTAATTGAGATCACTTCCTGTGAATGATGTAACTGCTGAAATGGTCCATTATTTTACAGGCGTTTTGTTACTACAGGTTGACTTGAATGATTTGAATTTTGCATTGATGCCATGTATTTATGCTGGAAACATTGTTCAACAATAAAATTACACTTGGAAAAATATTAAAATGTGAAAACTATACAATTTCCCCAAAGCTGAACAATAGAAATACCTAGGCCTACTGAACGATACATTTTATAGTTGGGGACAGGCTAATTTCCCTGGGTTAACAACAAAAGCAAAAGCAATAGTTTAATTGCTTAAAGCGCATGTATGGATTTCTCAAAAAAACTTTTTTTTTTTTTTTGCCGGAACCTACAGGGTTTTACCTTGAAGCTTATGAGGCACCTGCCAAGTTGAGCCAGCAGGAACATCAGTGGCCTTCACAGTCAGACACTTTTGGGCTGGAACCTCTGAAAAGATTAAGTTTATAAATCATGACATTAAATCTAACTAAAAAACTAACTTCCCAATAAATTCATACATATTTTTACAGGCTGCGCAACACCTGGATACAGCCTGCGCCAGAGCCAGAGCCAGATTAACAGTTACAGCCTGTCCACTCAAGCCATGCCTGCAGTTCACCTAGAGGCCGCTGACGAGAAAGCGCAGCCCATTCATTCGAATGGTGTCTGACTCTACACTCACTGGTTGGCGTCCCTAGAGTGCAGTATCACTCGGAAAAGTAGTGAGGGAACAACAGTCTGTAACTGTTAAACTGGCTCTGGCGCAGGCTATATCCGGCTGTTGCATTTTTTGGGAGCACAGCTTTGATTTATCGGAGCTCGAAACTAAAGGCACAATTGTGGAACCTGCAATTCCTGACGGTGTGGGTAATATTGTTTCCATCTTTGGACAATGTGTTTGCGTATTTTTTCAGACTCTGGCTGTGTCTCAAATGCTGCACTTGTGCACTTCGTGCACTGTTTTTCAGTGCCTAGGGCGCTCCTGCTGAAAATTTCAGTTGAGCCAGTGCACTGAAAGTGCCAGGATGATCCCCTAACAATGGCGGAAAAATGCAGTGCTTGAATAATGGACACTGCACGCACTAAACGGCGGCCATGTTGACAATGACACTGAGGAAATGTTCAGTAGAAGAGTTTGGTCAACAGTCTCCTAGTTCTGTAAGTAATGTTGATGGGACACCAACCTTTTCATGCCAACCAAAGTATTGTATGTGTGATTGTTGTCCTTTGGGGTGAAGGACATGGAAATAGAAGCACCAGACGCTGTGCATTGTAAACGATTGCCAACTCATATTTTGGCTTTGGCGAGCTAATGCCATGCTCAGCCGTCACTTCCAGCGAGGGCACAGTGCATATGCTCAATTTTTCCACGACACTATGCACTAAAGACCTCAGTGTACTGTGTGCACTGTGCACTGACTGTCAGTGCACTGACAAAAGTGCACTGACTGTCAGTTAGTGATGGCAGGCTGGCACAGCGTGCCGGAGCGTGTTTCAAACCATCAACAGTGAAAACCATTAAACCACTGTTCCCAAGTTTGCTTTAGTACGGGAAAAACCACATGACATATTAAGTATGAAACGGTAAACTGTTGCAGTTTTCCGAAATCACCTGCAGGGCTTCGCGCTGCCACACGAACCAGCAGGCGCGCGCAAATGTGTTTGGCCTGTGGAAGAGCCGTCTGCCAGGTTGCAGTGGAGAGAATAGATGTTTTATTGACTGTCATTAGGCATATAAGTCCCACTTGATAGACAAGTAGACAACATCATCATAAATTATGAACACAACAAGGAGAAGGCAATGTTCAGCAAAGCTTTATTCTGATCGTCCAAAAAATAGCCTAATAATAAATGAATGAATAAATAAATGTGGCATAGTAGCCTTTGTAATGTCGTCTACGCCTACCTCAACTGCCTCATCAGTAGCCCAAAATGTCAAATGTCTGGAAGTTAGTGTGCAAAAGTACGAGCTCAGTTCAATATTGGGGGTAATGTGTCGCAGATGATGAGGGCACATCTCATCTTATCGAATCGAGTCCGTTTAATTGCAAACATGGCTTTTCACCAGGAGAGGGCCCTGTTACTGAAGCTTCAAGTACTAACCCAATTTTTGAAGCAATGTGCCTAATGGTTCAGAGCTTCAACAAAGCTTCATTGGCCCATCACTAGTGTCAGTGCACTGACAAAAGTGCGTCATTTGAGACATAGCCTACGTCTATGTAACATGACTTGGCATTGCACAATGGACATTTGATGTGTAAAAAGTTAGACACTTGTGCACTTGGTGGCAGAAAACAATCACTTTTGCTTAAACTCTGCCTGAATCTGCCCCAAGACGCTGAAATGTCACGAGCAAGAGTCATGTGCTTCCGAAAACAAAGGGAAAATATGCTAACCATGCTAATGTAGTGAAATTATTATTTTACCTGACCAAAAGGCTTTAGTGGTTGGTGCACTCTGGCAGCCATTGCTCAATATAGTAGCCACATTGATCGTGTAATTTGCTGGAGGATTCAGTTTTGCAATGGTGTAGCTGCAGTGATCTGTGTTGATGGAACTTATGTGTTCCTCATCTTGGAATAACTCCAAGAGGTAAGTTACACTCTCCACTCCAGATGGTTTGGTCCACTTCACACTGGCTGTTTGCATGTTTGAATCCACCTGGAGATTCTCTGGAGGAGGGACCTCTACATTGAGGGAAAATGGAGTAAATGGTAACACATCATTCCTGGCCATGTTTTTTGTGAAATGGGTTAATGAAAGAAACTGCTGTGTGAAACTGCTATTATTAAATAAGTAACAGAAATGGGTCAAAGACGTCCAACATGACACTGTCCTTCAGTGCAAACAGATGCTTTTGCTTACTGTAACTGTGAAAAACATGCAATTTCAAAACATTTTTTTTGAAAAGTGAATGCATGAAAATTAAAAAAAAAACATTTTTTTTGCTTTTACAGTAAGCAAAAGTATCCGTTGCACTGAAGGACATGTTGGACGTCTTTGACCCAAATATTCACAGGCTACAGGTAACATAATTACAATGTCATGGTGACAATATCATTATCATCATCAACGACAAACATCATTAACCACAACCTTTATTTATTGGATCTTTGTGTGAAGTACAAGTTGGTGGCACAGCCAATCACCATACAGACAGTACTTCACAACCAAAAAACAGCCCAGGATCATCTGATAGACAATCATTAGGATAGAGCCCAGTCTCGCGAAAAAAAAATCAACTGTAAGCTTGTGGTTCCGTCACGATATAGCCTTGTTTTTCGTGGTTGGGCAACGCGCGCTGTCGTCTGTAGGCTACGTGAGTGAGAGAGTGGGTGAGAGAGAGAGCAAGTGAGAGAGAGAGCACCCATGCAGCGTACATTCCAGGGGGGGAGCCCTATCGTTGTGTCAGCTTCATGTCATCTCTCCCTTCCTCCAACGTTGGCCCTAACCTTAACCCTAAATTACTTGTTTGAAAGGTTTGATTACCGTATGAAACTAGTGAGTCCCGTTTCCAGTTACCCTTCACTCACACCTGATTGTTGATGTCCGTCCCCACTATTTTCCCCCCCCCAGAACCAAACTACCCCAATTGTCAATTCCCCCTTTTGTCACCCAACCACGACAAACGAGGCTATCTCGTGACTAGGGATGGGAATCGAAATCCGGTTCCTGTTGAGAACAGGAATCGTTTGGAATCGTTTGGCAGTTTACCTAACGGTTCTCTTATCGATTCCAAGCCTGAACGCGGCATACACCTGTAACTTTCCCACTTGGTGAATTCCAGCAAGCATTACTAATTTAGTAGGCCAACAGCAAACAAAAGAAGCCACTCGTTTGAACCGCTAAAAGTTTTGACGGTACCAAAAGTTCAGCATGACATCCCTATTCTCGCAGTGTGTCGGCAGGCGACTGGCGGCATTCGTGGTTTGCTTTCATAACTGAACAAAGGAAGACACTATCTGTTTGCAGTTCGGGTAATATAGGGTTTATTAAAAGTGGTAGGGAAACCTAAGTAATAATCTATCACTGACACTCGTCAGGATCATCTCCCTTAAGTCTCAGAATGCAGAGGGCATTTAAATAAAATACTCCTAACGCACCGTTATGTCCGTGTAGCATAATGGAGTCTGCGCCTTTAAACTGGTGCCCATGTGACCAAGTGGGCACCAATTGCAGACTTCTGCAATCCTTTAACCCTCTAGCTACCATAACGGCCGTGAACGTCCGGCTGGATCTGTACCAGAACGGCCGCGGCCGGCCGGAATATTTTCATATGAAAATACAGCTGAACGGCCGTCATCATGCAGTTTTTCCAGCTTTCAAACACTTTAGCTCAATATTACAGACCCTCCTCGATATACTTTCAGTATAAAAACGATATGTTTATATTATATTATTTTTCAGTATTTTAGATTTTATTACGAGATGCGCCGCTTTATGCGATTTGGCAATCTGGCGTCAATTCAAATGACGGCCGTCCGAGATTGGATGGCTACAAACACAACCATTCTGTTTCTACAACCAATATACACTAAATATGAAAACTCCCAACCCTCTTCGATCTATTTTCATGGTCAACAGCACATGTGTATGACTATTTAGGCTATTTTTAGATCATGTTGTTTTATTAAGCTTATGAGATGGTGTTCAACTGTGATGAGTTCTGCCATGGTCCTAAATAGCAAACACAACTGTCCAGCCGATGTCTACACGCTACATATTAAACATGTAAACTGTCTTCGGTGTGTTTTCAGAGTCAAACCATATGTTGGTATCCAACTATCATATTTCCTGGAACAACTTACAGCGACAGCTCTGCGTAACAGCGCATCGTGAAGGAAGCGCAGCATGGAACAATTGGTTACTCATTTTGCGTGTCAGCTTTGGCAAAGCAGTCAAGGACTGTTACTACTCCACGTTGTCCTTCATAAAAATGTGCGCGAAGACGTTGAGTTGAATGCTAACTTCCAATAATAGCCTACCAACGTGGTGTTTGTAGCACTTCAATTCTGGTCAAAGTCGGTGATGCCTGGCGCGTCTTACCTGTGCCAAATTGGGAGGGGAAACTTCCTAGAGCTCCATTCATGTCCTGTCTGCTATCGCGGACACTTCTCCGGTTATCCGTACACGTCTTTGGCATGGTTTAGTTCAAACATTATTAGCTAGTGTAGTCCATTACAGTTATACCGCTTGAAACCGCTTGAAAACAGGACTTTTGGGTGAACGACATTTGTTGTCGTCACATGATCATTGTTCAACTTTGACCCTGGATGGATGGATGGATAGACCAAGGATAGATAGATAGATGGATAGAGAGATCGATAGATAGATAGATAGGCCTAAATATATAGATATATAGATAGATAGGCCTAGATAATATCGGATTTTATCACATTTTTATCATTTAATCCACATCAAAGGCACTCTATGTGAATACTGAACAATTAATTATCCATAAATGATATACCATTTGAAAGTGTGTTTTCTCTACTTTAATATGAAAGTAACTTGTAATTGACACTTTTCATTTCTTTTCAAGTTATTTGACATTGTTTAGAATATGACAAAAATGTCAATTTTTCCTTAGAATTCCTGGTAGGATTCCGGCCTATTCAAAAAAAATTCTGGTAGCTAGAGGGTTAAAAAGGCATGGTCTACTCTGAGGAGGTGGCATATTTTAATGTTTGGCCAGTTTGCCAGTGGGTCTGGCTTTTGTCGCTTGGCAATCCAAGCGAATCCGCGTTTTGCGCAAAGGTGGCTGTTGCGTAAAGCAGAGCGGAATGTGTTACTGGCCCTAGAGCGCAACAGTATTGATCCTAACTGCTGGCATTCGGTATGTAGACTTTTCCACCGTAACAGTGCATGTGCAGCTCTCCTTTATTGTCATTGTTTCGGGATAGGCATCGAGCTGGTGCATTCGTCTGCCTGCTGGTTCCTCTACCCCTTAGAGACCGTGCCTGCCTCGTCATGGTATGGTTGGTATGTCCCCATCACTCTCCCCGTTGATCCTGTGTGATGGAATGATTGTTGTATTCATGCATGTTAACCGGTAGCGTTTGTGTGCAGGTGGTGAGGATTCCCACATCCATGAAGCGTACCCCCGACGGGTTGCTGTTTTGTTTCGAGTGAATGTGCGTGCGCTGAGTGCCTGTCTGTGTGTATGTCCTTGTTGTGTTGGTAGCCTCGGAGCTGTGTTCAGCGGTGGAATGTGGACCAGCTTGTTAGCTGAGAGTGACTGTGGGCCTGTGGATATTGATTTCTCTCCATTTGTTTTTGTTTTGTTTAATTAACTGTAATATTGTCATTTCGAGGTACACCACACGTTGAGAAGTCTAATCTAACCAACGCCAAGATGACCCTACTCCATTAATTAATTGGTTTGCAGTGTTATAGCGTAGAGTGCCCTTATGGCACCAGTTTGGTGTGTGTGCAGTGACAATCAGATCCTTTTATTCTTTGTTTATTTACAATTTGCCGTGTTTGTTGGGGTGGGTTGGTTTCCGCTTCGAGCTATAGGGGTTTGGGAAGTCTTTGGCATTGGATCAGATGGTGCTTATCCAGTGTGCTCTGTAACCACGTTGTGTCTCTGTTAGCTCAACAGTCGTGTCTATTTGTATTGCCATTTTAACAAGTACTTGGGGACTTCTATAAAAAGAGAACCTGAGAATAAAAGAAAGTAATCTGTTCCCGCACTTCTTGTATCTGTCCTTACGAACCTGTGTGCCTTGTGCATTAACTTAATTTTCTAGAGGGGGAGATACCCCCCTCTAGTGGCGTAGTCGTGCATTTTAAATATTAAAAGTTGGTAATTATCTTGGGTAACTAAAACCAAAATCTCCACTCTGCTACATCTGCATCTGCTTCAAACAAGTGAAACTCAGTGGCAGAATAAGCCGTCCTTGGGCTACTTGCCTTTCCCTTTTGTATAGGCCCTATATTCTCCAAATATCCATCATTCATGTCTAGATTTAAATACCGAGTTTCCTGCATTCCTGCGTCTGTTTTGACGAGCCACGGGCGTTTCCTCCGGCATTTGCGATCGATTTGCAAATGACTAATCATGGCCCGCGACTTAAATGACATGGGAGCTCAACCTCTCAACAAAGGAAGACGATAGGCATACACGCAGTGCAATAGCCTATAGGGTCTATTAGGCCTACAGTAAAACGTGGTCAGGAAACCTAAGCAATAACCCATCACTGTAAGCATCTCCCTAAAAATCGCTGAATGCAAAAGGCATTCTTAAACGAAATAGGACTCCCCACGCAGCTTTCTTTTTGTCTGCATCTTGCGCAGTCAACAGGTGCCAACACAACTGCAAAACAATCCGTCCTTACTTGCATTTTCCTTTTCTTTATCTCCAAATATCCACCATTCCTATCAAGATAGACTACTGTGTTCTGCATCCTGTTTACCGTGTCAAATAATGTTTCCCCCGGAGTTTTGATTTGCAAATGACTTGTCTGCTTATCGCGCGACTGACGTGAGCACGACAATGTCAACGGAACAAACTTTGCCCCTTTATTGTTTTGAAAATTGTAATTGCCATCAATAGCCAACCGATAAATTCATTCTAGCCGCTGAGACATCAGGACGGCCACATACACAGTGGAGAGGGCCATTGGAGAACAGACTCAGAGCGCAGAGTGAGTGACAGACAGAAGGAGGGACTTAGATTCTTACAGACACCCACTGTGTTCAGGACGTGCCTGCTGTTCATTTCAAGTGACTTTTTTTTTTTTGCTTCTTGTATTTAGAATGGTTTGGATTTCTAATGTTTCATTTCCAGTTCAATTAATTGCATTGTCATATTATAATGAATAGGCTATAGCAAATGTAGGCCTAGGCCTATATGAAAGACATAGCCTATTGGTAAATAGCTTACATTTCTAATTTCAAGGATTGAAGCAAAATCAAAGGTTATATATGCAAATTTTGATCATAATTGGTCAATGAAAACTTGTCTATATATCAATAGTTAATAGTTTGTTTAATTTCCACATATGAGAATCGATAACAGAATCAATAAGGAATCGAAACATTTCGAAGAATCGATAAGGGAACCAGAATCGTGAAATCTTTATCATTTCCCATCCTTAATCGTGACGGCACCACAAAGCTTATAGTTGATTTGTTCTGTTTTTTACGCAAGTATTTCACGAATGGCATGAGATATGGATGTAGGATTTCAGGCCCTGCATGAAATATAGTTGTAGATGCCCACAGAGGTTTGTATCCCAAAATGTTTGCAGGGTCCCTCCCGATAACTACACTTGGCCATTCCAACCAATTATTTGTATTTCATACAGCAACAATGACAACAATCAACTATATGGGAATCATTCCATGTATATGTTTTAAACATTTTATCAGTCTCTACATGAGGTTCAGATATATTAGTATTCAAATATTTTACCTGTCCTGAAGCTGTGGCAGACTGGTTTGCTTTTACAATTATTGCCTACCACAGTAGAGACACGAATCATGTAATCCTCTGGAGGTTTCAGTTGAGCAAAAGTGTGACTGCAGAGATCCGTGTTAATGGAATGTATGTGTTCCCCATCTTTCAATAACTCCAACAGGTAAGTTACTCTCTCCACTCCAACTGGCTTGGTCCACTTCACACTGGCTGTTAATATGTTCGAATCCACCTGGAGATTCTCTGGAGGAGGGACCTCTATATTGGAGAAGAGCAGAGTTGATCATCAATGCCAATTTACACACCACTCTACCTTTCTGATAAGGGCTGAATCAATTCACATTTCAGGAACAGAAAAAAGCCAAACTTTCAAGTCAGCTTTATTGTCAGTTTCTTCATATGCACAGATCATTACAAGGATAGTGAAATTGTGTTTGTGCTCCCTTGCAAACATAGACACACAGGACTGACATTAACACGACAGACGTCAAATTGCAAGACAAACCATAACTAGAAATGCACCCAGAGTGTGCAGACCTCCGCCAAGGAAGTTCAGTTTGTTTTTAGACACATAGGATAGGCCTACTTGTGTAATGATGTGGTGTCATTTATGCAGGTTTATACACCATAGTGTTCAGAGAATTAAATAGTCAAGTTGTAGGCCTAACCAAATTATATCTATCTTTTTTATATAATTACCATGTCAGCCTTACGTGATAGCCTACATCCCTCTCAGAATCACAACCGTTGTTTTATTAGCCTATGGCCTAGTGCAATTTTAACAGCATAGGCTATAGATGTGCGTAGCCTAACATCATCCCGCTTTGAGAAAGCTTTGCGATCACGCTGGAATGGAACTGTAGATTAGTGAACAGAATGTAGTAATGATTGTAATGTTGTAATGATTTTAACCAGCATTGTGAACTATGCAGTCACAAATTCCACATTTTGGCAACGGCATTCTAATGAATTCGACAGCATTTGTCAACCCAATCTGTGATCTGACTGTCCATTTCGCAACAGCATTAATGAACTTAAACTTCACACGTATTTCTTTGGCAGCGGTAATTAATTTGACAGTATTGTTTGTTAACTTCAACGACGAGGGTGTAGCCTCGGTTGCCTGCTGATGTGCAACTTTTTAGGTGAAATTTAATGCACTTGAGTATTGGAGCTGGCAGCAAAGGATAGGGTCCCGCGGTGCTCTGGCATCATGCTCGCTCAACATCATAAATAGGCTATTGACTGTTACCAGGCTGGAGGGGAGAACAGTATGTGGGGCTGCATCACTGCTGCCTGTGTTGCAACGTGCTTCCGGATCTGTCAGTTCAAGCGCGTTCACGTTGACAAAGGGAGGGATGTGTGCCATCGGAGGGGGTATGTGGCATCTTAGGACATTATTATCTGTGCACGTCTCTGCTGAAAACAACACACTAACTATGGGATAGGTAAATAAATAGCAGATAAGTAAAGAAACCCATACCTGTGTGAGTAGATGCCTCCATCCATATGCTGCGTTGGCCATGTTTGTTCACAGTGGCCACCATGAAATAGTACATCTCTGCTGGGGTCAGTCCTACCACCTCCACACCCAAACCTGTGACTAAAAAGGTCCGCTTCTTGCCACCTCCTTTCCATCTCACCTTGAATCTGAAAGGGCCAGTTGTGTCCTTTGGAGGAGACCAGGATAATGAAATAGAGTCTGGCTGCACTGATGAAAACTGAATATTTCTGGGTGGAGGAAGACCTTTTGGCACAGGAGGTTTCATATTATAAAACATCAGACTGGGGACACAATGCAACACTAACAAAAAAGGATTGTCAGTCTGCACTGTCCAATCCATTAATCAGCGTATGGTATACTTACACTGTTCCAATGTGTAATTATATACATTATATATTATACATATATATATACGTATATATATACATACAGTTTATATTATACACTACTGGTCAACAGTTTCAGAACGCCCTCATTTTTCCAGTTATTTATTACGATTCACGTTATAGACATCCATTGCATAACTTGAAATGGTACAAAGGTAAGTGAAAAGCAAGAGGTGAAATTAAGGGTTGATTAAACATAACATTGGTGAAACTGGATATAATAATTACATTGGAATACGCATTTTAATACATTTTTCTTTAGACATTTTTAGTGTGTTAGAGAATGCATGAAAACATTGGAAAGCTCTGTTTCTGTCCTTTCCAATGCCTTGCTGTTTTAGGACATTTGTTGGTTGCCCCTTTGGCTACAAATTCAGGTCAAAGTAGCTACATGAATTTCTACCCATCAGATTGAATCTGCACTTGTTATTATGAATTCACAATCGATTGCTTCGGCCATGTTTCAGAGTACAGGCAAGTGTCATATACTGTATTGCTGGAAAGCTTAGATTATCGTCTTTTCAAATCACATGCATTACATCTATGTACGGTGTAACAGGAGCAGCAGACATCGACTTAAGCATGCATGGAGCATAGGGCTCATTCATTCATAACTTATTAACGGAATATAGTATGACCACCACATTTGAGGAGATGATCTGCATACAAAAAACTATGAATAACATCATTTTGGTATCAATATTTGGTATTATGATGTAATTATATCCCCGACACGCGGAACGTCGGGGATGTAATGGTTTTGCGTGCGCCGCGTCCGCCGCCGCCGCGTAAGGTCTTTCGTGTTAACGCGATAACTTTTGAACGGATGTTTGGATTTGTCCCAGATTTTTTGGGTGTATGCTCTAGGGCAGGTTCATGAACTGATTCGAGTTTGGAGGTCAACACTTTCAAGATGGCTGAATTCAAGATGGCCGAATTTTTGTTTGGTCCATAACTTCTGACCGGGTGGATGGATTTGTCCCAGATTTGGTGTGTGAATGCTCTAGGGTAGGTTCATGAACTGCTTCGAGTTGGGAGGTCAACACTTTCAAGATGGCTGAATTCAAGATGGCCGAATTTTTGTTTGGTCCATAACTTCTGACCGGGTGGATGGATTTGTCCCAGATTTGGTGTGTGAATGCTCTATGGTAGGTTCATGAACTGATTCGAGTTTGGAGGTCAACACTTTCAAGATGGCTGAATTCAAGATGGCCGAATTATTGTTTGGCCCATAACTACTGACCGGGTGGATGGATTTGTCCCAGATTTTGTGTGTGAATGCTCTAGGGTAGGTTCATGAACTGATTCGAGTTTGGAAGACAACACTTTCAAAATGGCGGAATTGTCATTTGGCCCATAACTTCTGACTGGGAGGATTGATTTGCCCGGTAACACCTTATTTTAATGGTTCACCATTTCAGTGAATCTACCATATTAGGTACAGTGTAATAACCAATGTAACAATATTTAATACCATGTAATACTAGTGTAATACCAGTGTAACAATATGCAATATCAGGTACAGTGTAATAACGACCCAGGTAGCAAAGTTTATCTGGCCCATTGTTGGTCCGATCCTTTTTTCGCGAGTGATAACAGTCGGTCCGATTCTGGCTTTGTCCGCGGCCCAATAATGGTCCTACTACCGTATGCCGACAGTGTCGGCTCAGTGTTGGCTCAGTTACTGCATGAGACTGACAGTTATTTTCAGTGTTCTATGAAGTGTTGGCTCAGTTACTGCATGAAGTGACAGTTATTTTCAGTGTTCTATGAAGTGTTGGCTGAGTCACGGTAACCAGTGTTCCAGCCGAGCCGACTCTCAGCCGACAGTGCCGACATTCTGCCAAGATCGGGCCGACTGTTCTTAACGGTTTTTGCTACCTGGGGAGTGTAACAGTATGCAATACCATGTAATATNGTGTAATACCAGTGTAACAATATGCAATACCATGTAATACCACTTACGCACAAACACATGATGTAAGTTTAAAGTGTACCTCCGGGATTTTGGACACCAGACCTCATTTCCGAGTCAGCCAGGGTGTAAACAATGTGTCCAGAACGTTTTTTTCACATTCCATGCAGTCCTTGTGAATTCTCATATCCATGTTGCTAAGCTAGCGCAAGTGAACGGGAAGGGGTAGCCTGCCCCCAAAAATAGTCTTATCCCGTTTAAACAACATTCAAAACAAAACCATTATTATGCCATACTGCAAGTGTAAATGTTTGTCTTAGTAGAATGAAGTTTGAAATTAAACCAACCTTGCACTGCGTGGATTTTGCCATGTTGAGAGACTATTTTCTCGGAGTCGGCGGAATTTTACTTTGCTCTCTTCAGTTGTGATGTAGCCAACCCACCCACTGCAGGGACCCGCAAGAGACATTGCAAATCAAGGCTAGTTCTACAACTGCTTTCGGATCGAATAGTGGATTAAAACCCAACGACATCGCACCATGGTACATCAGTGTGTATATACCAACTGCAATAATAAAGCCCACAGATGGGTATCGGCAAGTTTCCATTGGTTTCCAGTGAAAGATGTTGAAAGAACCAAACTCTGGCTCCTGGCTGCAGGGCTGCTACATCAACACACCGATGGAGACGCTCCGTAAGCTACCCCGGTGCTTTGCAGTGACCATTTCAGTCCCGACGACTTCACAAAGTCCTTCTCGAAGTCTAATACCTACACGGAAAACTCTAAAAGTGTCCGCGGTGCCAACCGCATTCCCAGATCTACATTTTGTGGCACGCACCAACAGTCTCCGAAGAACAGGTTTGTTGCTATGCTTTCTGCTTCTATGATGGTAGCCCAGTGGTATAATGGCTTCGCCTACGTTAGCCAAAACTTGGGCTAGAAGTTACCCTTTTGGATTGGCATGTTGTAATGCTTTACTGTTATTTTGTGTAATTGCTGTGACAAATGGCATTAGACATGACTTGCCGTATTCCTATGGATTCATAAGTTACGCAACGCTATGTGATCTGGCTTGACATTGTGGAATATGTCACTCGTAACTCTAGTTGTTATTACAGGGAATGTTTTTTGAGACGAGATGGAATGGAAGGATGAAAGGTATTTAGAAGAGATGGGTGCACTGTTCTGTTCGCCAACATCTAATGCTCTGTAGACACACGGGTCATCTAGTAACAACCAAACATTGACATGGCATATTCAATGTTACGAAAGGTTGACAAAGTCGGACAGAAAACATTACTCTTGGTGTTTGCGAGCGAGGTCAGGGAGAGGGGAATAACGTTCACTTTTGCAAACTTTTTGGATTTGCATGTTGTAATGCTTTACTGTTATTTTGTGTAATTGCTATAACAAATGGCATTAGAAATGATTTGCCGTATCGACTCATACGTTACGCAACGCTATGTGATCTGGCTTGACATTGTGAAATATGTCACTCGTAGCTCTAGTTATTATTACATGGAATGTTTTTTTGAGACGGGATGGAATGGGAGGATGAAAGGGAGAAGAGTGTGCGTTCTGTTCGCCAACATGCTGTGTAGACACACGGGTCATCTAGTAACAACCAAACATTGTTATGGCATATGTTTCAGTCGGACAGAAAGCATTACTCTTGATGTTTGCGAGCGAGGTCAGGGAGAGGGGAAAACCGTTCAGTTTTACAAACTTCAAAGATGTTGGAGTTCGCTCTATGGAAAAGTTATGGATGTGTCAAACGAAGCTAGGATTTGTACTAGGAATATCACTCCGCGGCTGTCAAGCTTTCAAACCGGAACACAAATTGCTGATGGTGATCAAACATGATTGCAATGTTGGTTTAATTTCAAACTTCATTCTATCAAGACAAGTATTTTCACTTGCAGTCTGGCATAATAATGGGGTTGTTTTGAATGTTGTTGCAACTGGATAAGACTATTTTTGGGGGCAGGCTACCCCTTCCCGTTCACTTGCGCTAGCTTAGCAACATGGATATGAGAATTCACAAGGACTGCATGGAATGTGAAAAAAACGTTCTGGACACATTGTTTACACCCTGGCTGACTCGGAAATGAGGTCTGGTGTCCAAAATCCCGGAGGTACACTTTAAAAAATGGCGGTGTTACACTGGTATTACATTGTATTAAATATTGTTACACTGGTTATTACACTGTACCTAATGTGGTATATCCACTGAACCATTAAAACAGTATTACCATTTGCCCCATTTTTTGCTTCATTTTCACAATAGTCGTTTGGTTTTAAGCCTATGCACGTCATGTCACTTCTGTAGCCTATGTATCATATACGTTTACAAAATGGTGGACGGGAGTGGTAGGAATGATGGGGGACTGGAAGCGTCGCGTTTCGGTGATATACCTTAAGCAGTCGAAGGCGACTGCACAGGCAGTCTAGTTTTCTGATTGTATTTTCGTCAAATGAAGGTAATACACCTCAATTGTAATGATTATATGCTTCAGACCACTTAAATGTTCACAAGGTGTCCTGATGCTAATGGGAATAAGAGAAAATATAAAAAATTATGTCACAAAATTATGTCGTAAACATGGCAAAGTGGCTTCAGTTTCTTAAAGCATTGCAGCAAGGAGTAAGTCTTCAACAACAAGATACTCTATATCTCTCTTCTAAGATGTCAGTCTATGCGTTTACATGAGACACTTAAGTCCGATTTAACTCACTTTAAATCTGATTAAAACTTAATTCCACTCTAAAAATATCATGTAAACACTTACCGAACAGGATTTAAGTTTATTCCGATTTAAACTTAAGTCCGATTAAAGTGGGTGGTTTATTCCTCTTTTAAATCTGATTAAACATGTTCCTCTGTCATGTAACCTTTTATTCCAGAATTACAATAAATCCAGTCATTCCACGCATGCTCGTTGGCCAAACGATGGTGCCAAGAGCCTGTGCTCTTTGCTAGTGAGAAACAAATGGCGGCACTTCCTGTTGATTTTCACATGAAAGTTTTGCTTAATTTAAAGTCCCTAAGCGACTATAAATGTTGTGGCTTCCATATATTGATGTAAAAGTGCCCCACGAAGTAATGAAGTACAACAAAGTTACTCCACATCACCCTTTCACCGGTTCGTTTTTCTAAGCTAGGTGGGTGCTAATGCCGTGAACATAGCCAACTATTCGATTGAATGCATCTATTACACATAGCCTACGCAATGCCCATGTGTGATACTCTGGCTCCCCCTCTTGACGTGAACATGCACCGGCACACACAGACACGCGCACACGCCACACGCCACACGCCACACGCCACACACACACACACACACACACACACACACACACACACCAATTGATCATAGCTTGCATATATAGAATAGAAGAATGTCCTGTTTTTATTACTTGGTTTTATGGTGTGTCAGGTATGTAGAGTTATGGAAGAAGTACTAGTAGGCTAGTAGTTATTTTATGATTTTGCTGGCATTGAATTATT
The DNA here is from genome assembly GCF_034702125.1 of Engraulis encrasicolus. Lineage (NCBI taxonomy): Eukaryota > Metazoa > Chordata > Actinopteri > Clupeiformes > Engraulidae > Engraulis > Engraulis encrasicolus. The sequence continues at coordinate 12,529,315 of NC_085857.1, forward strand.
GAATTATTATTGAACTAGATAACAGCCTACTGTAGGCATAGGCCTATTGGTTATAATTTTGATTTCAATTCAACTCAAACAACATTGGTCTTGTAGATGGACATCAGACAGTTATTTGTTCGGAGCAGCGATAAAGCAGCAATGAGAAATGAGAGAGGTAAGCTAGGTAAGAAGGCAACACAAACCACTTTTAAGTAACAACCCACCAGTTGAGTTGACCACAGGTCACTAGCCCAAGCCTTACAGTTACATGTCTGTCCAGACAAAGAGGAGCAGCAGAGTGCCGGAGGAGTTGAAGGAGGAGTGGAAGGAGAAGGTGAAGGAGAGATGGATGCTGATGAGCACGAGCAGAGGTGATGTGACTATTCAATTCATATTAATTAGGAATAACTGCAAACAGGTTATAAATCATGAAAATGCAGACAGGAGACTGTAATATGTTCTTGTCACTTCAAGACTCAGTGCAACAGACTGCAGAGGAGGAGAGGAGCAGATAGAAGGGATGCAGGATGAGTTGACATTGAGAGATGACACTGACAGGTGAGACTCAGCTGACAATGTAGTTAGCTACTGTGAGTTGTATTTCCCTACATATAGATTTGATTAATTTTATTTGAACTTTAAGTAGTTATCTGAGCCGGTAATCATTTATCATATGTTTTTTTTGTATGTTGCACCAGACAGGAGAATCAGAGGGCAGAAGAGAATGAGCTGGCTAAGGCAGGTGAAATGCAGAGAGAGAAGGAAGGGCACCAGAAGACAGACAGGCCAGGGAGATCACACCCCAGACATGAGACTGAGAGAACAGTTGCCACAGTGGCAGAGAACATTAGACTGGGGGCAAGAGAAAAAATCAGTGTCCACAATGTTGAGGGACATACAAGTGATCTTGGGGAAAAGGAGACTGGCCCAAACCAAGTTAAGTTGTCAAAATATCCCCAGCACAACTTTGGTGCTAAGAATCGATCCTTTAACGGCAACTGGTTTGAAAGCTTTACATGGCTGGAATATTCCAAGACTAAAGATGCAGCCTTTTGATTTCCCTGTAGAATATTTGGGAAACATTTGAAGAATGACACATTTGTAAACACTGGCTTTAAAAATTGGAAAAGAGCTCTGGATGTCTACAGAGAGCATGAGAAATCACCAGCCCATAAGGCAAGCATGGAGTCTTGGTGTAATTATAAAGCCAGTGCGGCTCATGGCAGTGTTGTCGAGCAGTTGGATTCTGCAAGTGAGCATGAAATCAAAGATAGACGCGAGTACCTCAGGCGGGTTGTGGCTGTTACTAAGATTTTGGGCAAACAAAATATCCCACTCCGTGGCCATGATGAGGGCATGTCCAGCGACAACCAGGGAAACTTTCTGGAGTGTATGAACCTCTTCAAAGAGTTTGATCCTTTTCTTCAGGCATATTCACCACCATCTCATAGTACATGCTTATCACCTTCATCCCAAAATGAGGTCAGTCAATGCTGTGCCCAAGAGATAGTAAAAGCTATCAGTCAAGAAATAAAGGCTGGACTGTTTTCAGTAATGGCAGATGAAGTGAGAGATGGCACCACTGAGCAGCTAACTGTGTGTGTGTTCGTTATTTTGCCTTTGGGGAGTATGAAAGAGCATTTGCCAGCCATGACAGATTTGAAAGGGTTTGACGTAGAGTCCATTACCACTGCAATTGAAGTTCAGGCAAGATTGAATGGCATAGATTATGTAAAGGTGGTTGTACAGGCTTATGATGTCCCCTCAATCATGAGTGGGACTGTTGGAGGGGTGCAAGCTAAGTTCAGAGAGAACCATCCCATGGCCATTTATGTGCACTGCTATGCACATCGATTGAATTTAGTGCTGTGTTGCACATGTCAAGCCATACCAGAGGCCAGGGATTATTTGACCTCCTGCAGAATCTGTATACATTCTTTTCTGTCTCCCTTGTTAACCACGACAAGTTTAAGGAGACCCAGAAATAGCTTGGCTTACAGCCTTCTGAGCTGGTACAGCTGTCCAAAACCAGATGGTCTTGCCAGTTGAGGTCCATCAACGCTCTGATTGAGAATTTTCCCAACATCAGCAACCCCACGGCTGTGGGTCTGCACGCCAACCTTGCAAAGTTCACCACAATTTATCTGTTGATGGTGTTCAAGACTTTTTTGTCTGTCACAGAAAGTCTTCACATATACCTGCAAAGTGAAACTGTGGACCTGGCAAAAGCAGAGGAGTTTAAATGCGCTGTGTGTGCCACTCTAAAAGAAATGCGCACTGACCACAAAGCAACAGAGGTATATGACCGTGCAAAGGCCTTGAGCGAATCAGCAAAGACGCCTGGAGGAGTACATAGTCGAATCTAGTTGTGGGGCAGCGAGTGACCTAGGTGTAGCAAAGTGGGCTTTGACGTTCCTTTTTCATCTGCGGTGCGTGCGTCATCACGTCACGCCGACCTATCAGCTGATCTCACAGCTGATTTCACTCCAGCTGAGACGCCGGCTTTTCGCAAGCTAGGAGGAATAGCTGTCGGTCAACGTGCTTTCCTTTGTCCACCCAAACGGTCTACTCTTTGCACTCAGATCTGTTGCCAAATTCAACTTGGCTTGACACGCTCTCCGCCTCGTACAAGTGTATCTACCGGTGCCATCAGCTGTTTGTTGGCTACCCTGTTCATCTACCAAAGCTCCGAGAGCTCTCTCCTTCTGGCTCAGCGTGGGTTTGAGTTTCCTCTGACTCGTCGGCCTTTATTGTCTCCCTCCTCTCCTCTTCTGCTGTTGTGGAACGCGCCTGGGTGTAGCTGCAGACTCCCGGTTCCCTCTGAATTGCTGCTGTTTTGTCCCCCCTCGATACGTGCTTCGGACTGACGCGTCGCAGTGTCCGATCATCCGAGGGCATATCACTCCGAAAGCATTCAGCAGCCCAGCATAGGGCAAGCCGCAACTTGCGCAGGTGGCGCATGTGGCTGAGTTCAGTGTGTGTGTGCAGTTCAATGAGAGTTTTGTATTTATTTTTAACTTCACTTAAATTCACGGGAGAAAAATTGAAAAAAAGAGAAAAAAATGGGAGGTGTTTAACCTGCACTAAGCGCAAGCCACCTAATTAGCGCTGTGTGCGTTGGCTGATCAGCGTCAGCTGTCCATAGCGCAGCTGATCTGACAACGCGGCAAAAGTCAAACTCAGGTGCGTTTAATTAGGTTGCCTCACTCCAGTTGGGAAAAGACACGGTAAGAGTCACACACAAAAGCTTGCTGTGCTTGACTAATGCTTGAAAATCCTGTGCAACACTGACACTGAAACTTGGAGAGGCAGCCGGTAAGAACTTCTGAGTTTGTCCTACATCGCGGTTGTTTGTGTAAACTTGTTTGTAGCGAGATGTGATGCGCTATGGCATTTAACCAGTGTTTGTCTTGACTGCATATGGTAGTATTGGTTTTCGGACTGCTGTTTCCTTCCTTAGTTACAATGAGTGAAACAGTGAAACATTGTAAAGTTAATAGCCAGGCACAAGTTGGTTTGTTTCACTAACGCTCTATCTGTTATTTAATGCTGTTTCCAGCGACGCTTGGCAATTGCGCCCAGTTAGTGGGGTTGCCTATGGTCAAAATTAAGTTAAATATTTAATGTGTATAAATGCTCATTTTATTCACATCGAATTCTATTTTTCTACAGAAATGTATATTTATGGCTAATATATAGTGTATTTATATTACAAAGTTTATCTTTGACATATTTATATGAAGCATTTTTGCACATTACATATTTGCACTTTGCATGAACGCACTGCTCTTTACTGCTTACTAATGTCATGTTCTTTTTTCTGCTATATCTGCCTTCAGGTTTTTTACCTGCCTAGCAAAGGGACTAACGGGACTAAAGACCTGCTCTGTTTCCTGTTGATTTGTGATGAACCTTGAATGCCTTGAACTCTAAATAAAAAGAAAAAAAAGGAAAAGGAGAAACTAAAACGGAACTCAGTAGTCCTGTCCATGCTTGAGTGAATTCCAGTGCCTTCAGCTCCACCAGTGTCACCTTTTCAAGTTGGGGGAAAATGCACAGAGGATAAAACAAACAAACCAAACAAAACTGAAAACAAACAAAAACTCAAAACAAAACTAAACAAAACCAAACAACTTGACAGTAAAAAAACGGGACCAGGACCTGGAACCGGAAGGAAGCCATCCTGACGACAACGTGAGGCCCTGACGTCGAGATCCAGCAGCCAAGGACGTGGGGAACCACTGAGCCAGGAGCTGGAGGACAACTAGGGAGCCTTGCTGTCGATGCGGAGAAAGGCAAGAAAGCGCAAGACCGAAACAGAAGCGCACACAACGACAAACACTTACCCTGCCAGTGAGCCACAGTCTACAGCGGGAGAAATGTCTGCCGATGAGCTCAAGAAGGATCGGGCCGTGGCAAAAAGGACTTTCACCCGGCTGGCAAACACACTGCAGAGGACCTACAGGGACAAGCCAGCTGTAGAGCTAGAAGAAGCATTCAACACGCTCTCAAAGGCGGCAGAAAGGGTCTGGGAGGCCAACGATGATGTGGAAGCCAAACTCCTCGAAGATCTGGAGGAAGAGGAGGGGGAGTTACCACAAGATCAAAGGGCTGACCTCACAAAGACCGCTGGTGAGTGTGAGGAGCGGTTGAACCAACTGAAAGCTCTACTCCAAGATGTGCTGTGGTCCGACTACGGCGAAAAAGAAATTCTCACCGCGCTCCAAGTGGCCGAGGGGGAGGGCAAACGCACAGGCACAGTAGACCCCAACAACAGCCTAGAGGGCTACGAATTCCTGCTGGCCCACTTCCGAGACCTGACCGAAGCGGCGAAAGAGGCTTTCGAACGGTGGAAGCGATGGGTCCCACCTGGTCAAAAGCAAAACATTCTGGACCGCCTGAGCGACCTCATCCAAAGGATCCCCGCACTTACAGCCAGGAAGGCAGACTTCATTGCTGAGAAACTGAAGGAGGAGAAGCGACAACCCACCCCTGTCTCTCACGCTCCACTCGTGCCTGCCATCCGACTCAAACCAACCGCACTCCCAAAATTTTCCGGAAACAAACGAGATTTCCATAGATGGAGGAAGGATTGGGAAGCCCTGCAGAAGCAAGGTGAGCCCTCAGGCTCAAAAGAAGTGAAGAAATTTCAGTTGCTGGATAGCCTGGAAGAAAGAATCACTCGAGACCTGAGGCTCTCAAGCTACCAGGAAGCAGCCGACATCTTCCGCATCTTGGAGAACCGGTTTGGCAACCAAACAGCTATTGCCGTCGAAATAGTGGAGGAGGTGCAAAGGATGCCGGCTGTTAAGAACCATCAACCACGGAAAATAGTGGAGCTCATTCAGACTGTGGAGAAAGCGCTGAAGGATTTATGTGACCTCGGAGACACAGGAGCAATGAAGAATCCTCTCGTCACAAAATCCATCGAGAGCAAGCTTCCAGAAACCCTGAAGAAAGAGTGGCTGGTGCATGCAGCGGACCCAAAAAATGCAGTGGTCCCTGGCAACAGGTTCGACAGTCTCCTGGCCTTCCTTAAAGACCAAGAAACCATCTATGAGCAGCTCGAGCACCTGAAGGAGGAGGAGCCAAAGAGGGAAACCCGGTCTGAGCCAAGGCACGCCAGGACAAGAGCCACCAAGTCCGGTGATGCAGTCTCTGGATGCGTCGTCTGCGGCGACTGGAAGCACAAACGGAAGCTGTACTTCTGCAAGCAGTTCCGGGCCCTGAAACCAGCAGAGAAGAATGCCGCTGTCAAGAAGCTGGGGGCATGTGAGAGGTGTCTGGAAGTTCATGACAGCCAGGCGTTCTGCAAACCCACCTACCTGTGTAAGCACCCGGACTGCAAAGATGGACGCCGCCCAGACCACCATTATTACCTCTGTCTCAATGCTGCTCCACGAACCACCACTGCACTGAGGAGTGATCACCCAAAAGCAGAGAGAAAAGGATACACTGTTGACCAGGAAGAATTCATCAACAAGCTCCCAGCTGAACTTGCAAAGCAGTGCAGAGATGTCTTCTCCAATTCCACCTCAAGGACACTGAGTACAGCAAGTGAACCATCTAGCCTCCTCCTACAATACGGTCTGAGAGAACTCCCCGTCATAATGATGCTCCTTGAAGTGACCGCAAACGCTGGGCAACAAATTGGCACCTTGATTGACCTAGCCTCGGACACCAATTATATAACTCACAAGGCAGCTGGCAGACTCAACCTACGCAGTGAAGAGATGACCCTCGTCGTCCACGGAGTCGGAGGTATGAAGTTCCACGTGGAGACGAAGAGGTACCTGTTGAAAGTCCGGGTCAAGTCCCCAAAAGGTGGCCTGCAGTCTCACCAGTTGGTCTGTTACGGGCATAGCTGACGTCCACAACAGTGTAACGGCTCAACAACTGCACCGACTGTTCCCAGACATACCCATGGCCGAGCTCACCAGACCCAAAGAAATTGACCTTCTGATAAGCCACAGAGAGGGCAAGCTGGCACCACAGCGGATCAGGGTCATTGGAGACCTGGTGCTCTGGGACGGACCCTTGGGAAAGACAGTCGGAGGCACTCACCCAGACCTCTTTGAAGACGTCAAAATGTCAGCCCACACGTCGGGAACGCACTTTGCCCGGTCAATGCGAACTGCTGCCACCAAATATGAGGAACTCTCAGCCAGGCCTCCCATTCAAGTGCTGCCAACCTTCCAGTCTTGCCATGATGTTCAGAAAGCCGCAACTCTGACCACCGGTCGGGACTTCCTGGAGTGGTGGAGGTGGGACAGCATCGGCGCTGCCTGCGAGCCAAGATGTGGAGGCTGCCGTTGCGGAAATTGCCAACCAGGGGGCAAAGAGATGACACTTGCTGAGGAACGGGAACTTGAAGTAGTGAAAGGAGGGCTCACCTATGTCACAAGTGACCATCACAGCAAAGACCCACACTGGCACGCCAAATATCCATGGCTAGAAGACCCAGCTTCACTCCCTAACAATAGGGGAGCTGTGGAGGCAACATTCCTCAGAACAGAACGACACCTCTCAAAGGAGCCCAAGTGGAAAGCAGCCTACACTGCCCAGGTGCACGACATGGTCTCCCGAGGAGCTGCAGTCAAGCTGTCTGAGAAAGCCATTGCCAGCTGGGTCGGACCTGTGTGGTACGTGAGTCACCTCATAGCACCAAACCCTCACTCAGTCACAACTCCAGTCCGGCTCGTCTGGAACAGCAGTCAAAAATGCAGAGGAGTGAGCCTGAATGATATGCTCATGAAAGGACCAGACGTCCTAAACCCCATTCGAGCAGTCCTCCTAAGGTTCCGAAGTGGAGTGTTTGCTGCTCTGGGTGACATCAAGAAGATGTACAACTCCGTCTGGCTGGAGGATCGTGAAGTACATCTGCACAGGTTCTTGTGGCGGGACACTGAAGATGAGGAGATCGGAGTGTATGCCATCACAAGGGTGAATATAGGAGACAAGCCTGCGGGATGCATTGCACAGCTTGCCATGCGGGAAACATCCAACCTCCCTCAGTTCATGCACCTTGAGCAAGAGCGGCGAGTACTGCAGCAAGACAGCTATGTCGACGACCTTTTGACCTCCGACAATGACCTCAATCGCCTGAAAGCCACTACCACCAATGTAGAACGCATTCTCAAAGCCGGAGGGTTCCATCTCAAGCCATGGGTGTTCTCTGGGCAAAGTGGGAGGCAGGAGCCTCCAGAGGACAGAGGGAGAGCCAACCCTGCAGTCATGGTCCTTCCCAATCAAATGGGTGACGACGACAACAAAGCACTTGGGCTTGGCTACCTCGTCCAGGAAGACCAGCTCCATGTCATGTCTTCCATCAATTTCTCGAAGAGAAAAAAGAAAATGCGGCTTGGCCAGAATCTCCTTCAAGAGGAAGTAAGAGCTCAGACCCCAAATCCTCTGACTAGAAGAGAGCTGCTTAGTCAAGTGGCTGGACTGTATGACCCTGCTGGCCTCGTCACTCCTGCAAAACAAAAAGGAGCGATCCTTGTGCGCAAAGCATTCCAAGAAGCCAAAGGCAGCAGTTCCTCAGCCAAAGACACATGGGACACAGCTCTCTCTGATGGTCTACGAGAAGATGCAATCAAACTCTTTGAAGAGTATGTCCAGCTCTGTGAAGTGAAGTTCTCCAGAGCTCTGACTCCACCATCTTGCACTGAAAAGCCACTTGCAATCACATTCTCAGATGGGAGTGAGCACGCTTATGGTGCAGTGATGTACCTGAGGTGGCGCCGCAGTCAAGATCCCGTCGTGAGGTTGGTGGAGTCAAAAGCAAAGCTGACCCCTTTAGACCAGAAGGGAGATGCTGTGAAGGCTGAAGTCTGTGGGGCTGTGTTCGCTTCCCGCCTGAAGAGATACTTCGAAATCCACTGCAGAATCGAAGTGGAGAAATGGTTCCACCTTGTGGACAGCCAGACAGTCCTGGGTGCGATCCAGAGGGAGAGCTACGGCTTCCAAACCTTCTTTGCAAACCGCATCGGAGAAATTCAAAGCAATTCACAAGCTCAAGACTGGTGGTGGGTCCCAGGACCGCAGAACATCGCAGACCTGATCACAAGAGGTGGGAGTCCTAAAGACCTGGCAAGCGACTCTGAGTGGCAAACTGGTCCCAAGTTCCTTACTCTACCTGTGAAAGAGTGGCCCATCAAGTCTGCAAAGGAAATTGCTGTTGCTGCAAGAGAAGGCATAAACAAGCTGCAAAAGAAAGCCTTTGTGGCTGCCATAACAAGGTCCCAGTCTGCCAAGCAAGCACCAAGCCAAGATCAGAAACCAGCTGGACTTGGACTTGCAGGATCTGCCGTTCAGAACCTCATTGATGTGGAGCGGTTCAGTGACCTGTCAAGACTCCTGAAAGCCATTGCCTGCGTCTGGAGGGCAGCAAAAAGGTTCCTCGGGCCAAGCAGAACCCTCAACAGACCAAGGTGGGAGGAAGTCCCATCGAGTGGCACCATCTCTGCCAAGGAGCGGCAACGGGCACTGACTGACCTCTTCCTTGCTGCACAAGAGGGCGCCAAATTCCCCAGCACCACGACAGACAGGCTTGTGGTCTTCAAAGAGCAAGGCACTGGACTTCTTGTGTGCGGAGGAAGAGTGCAGAACTTTGAAAGAGACCATGCTGCTGTCCCCCTGCTGCCGGCAGACTCGTGGGTGTCAACACTGCTGGCTCGTGAGTCGCACAATGAAGCGCATGACGGAGTGGCCGGGACCCTGCTCAAAATGAGGAAGAAGGCCTGGGTCATCAGAGGGAGGAGGATCGCACAAAAGGTTGTTGACGCATGCATCCTCTGCAAAAAGTCAAGAGCAAGAAGGTGCCAACAAGTCATGGCTGACCTGCCTCCTGAAAGAACTGAGCCAGCTGCACCTTTCCAATTCACAACTGTAGACCTCTTCGGGCCCTACCTGGTAAAGGACGAGGTCAAGAAGAGGGTGACTATGAAGGTCTGGGGTGTGGTCTTCTGTTGTATGGCCAGTCGAGCCATCCACACTGAGCTGGCCAGCGCAATGTCCACAGAAGCTTTCCTACTGGCCTACCAGAAATTCTCTTCAGTCCGAGGACACCCCAGAAAGGTCTGGTCAGACCCAGGCACCAACTTCATAGGTGCAAAGCCGGTTCTGGAAGATCTGAACCAGTTCTTGGACAGTCAGAACAAGGGGGCCCTGGAAGAGACCGCTGCGAGAAGTGGAACTGCATGGGAGTGGAAGATCCATCCAGCCGATTCCCCACACAGAAACGGTGCTGCAGAGGCTGCTGTTCGCATTGTGAAGAGAGCGCTGCAGAGTCTGGGGAAGGAGTCCATACTGACTTACAGTGAGTTCCAAACAGCTTTGTACTTGGCAGCCAACCTTGCAAACGAACGCCCGATTGATGCCAGGATGCAGAGCCGGGAGGACTGTGTCCAGTATGTAACTCCTAACTCTCTCCTGCTGGGAAGAGCCTCCCAAAGTAGTGACGTCAAGACTTTTGATTTTACCACATACCCTTACAAAAGACTCCAAGCAATGCAGTCACAAGTCAGCAAGTTCTGGAGAAACTGGAGTCAGCTGGCTGGTCCCAACCTCTTCATAAGAAGCAAGTGGCACACAGCCGAGAGGAACGTGGCTGTTGGAGACGTCGTCTGGCTGTGCGACCAGAATGCAATGAGAGGCCAATTCAGACTGGGCAGAGTGGTCAGCACCAACCCCGACAGCAAGGGCATCGTGAGGGATGTGAACGTGAGGGTCATCCCCAGTTTCTGCGTTCCACTTGTGAAAGCTGTGGATGCGAAGAAGGCTGCTGACCAGAAGGGGGCAACCCAAGCAACCGTCCTCCACAGAGATGTCCGGCGCCTGGTCGTCCTGCTGCCCATCGAAGAGCAAAAGGGTCACTGACGGTGTATTTAGCTTGAGTCGCGACCTTACCAGTATAGCTACTGTAAAGGTCGAGTGGGAGGTGTGCAGTTCAATGAGAGTTTTGTATTTATTTTTAACTTCACTTAAATTCACGGGAGAAAAATTGAAAAAAAGAGAAAAAAATGGGAGGTGTTTAACCTGCACTAAGCGCAAGCCACCTAATTAGCGCTGTGTGCGTTGGCTGATCAGCGTCAGCTGTCCATAGCGCAGCTGATCTGACAACGCGGCAAAAGTCAAACTCAGGTGCGTTTAATTAGGTTGCCTCACTCCAGTTGGGAAAAGACACGGTAAGAGTCACACACAAAAGCTTGCTGTGCTTGACTAATGCTTGAAAATCCTGTGCAACACTGACACTGAAACTTGGAGAGGCAGCCGGTAAGAACTTCTGAGTTTGTCCTACATCGCGGTTGTTTGTGTAAACTTGTTTGTAGCGAGATGTGATGCGCTATGGCATTTAACCAGTGTTTGTCTTGACTGCATATGGTAGTATTGGTTTTCGGACTGCTGTTTCCTTCCTTAGTTACAATGAGTGAAACAGTGAAACATTGTAAAGTTAATAGCCAGGCACAAGTTGGTTTGTTTCACTAACGCTCTATCTGTTATTTAATGCTGTTTCCAGCGACGCTTGGCAATTGCGCCCAGTTAGTGGGGTTGCCTATGGTCAAAATTAAGTTAAATATTTAATGTGTATAAATGCTCATTTTATTCACATCGAATTCTATTTTTCTACAGAAATGTATATTTATGGCTAATTTATAGTGTGTTTATATTACAAAGTTTATCTTTGACATTTATTTTTGCACATTACATATTTGCACTTTGCATGAACGCACTGCTCTTTACTGCTTACTAATGTCATGTTCTTTTTTCTGCTATATCTGCCTTCAGGTTTTTTACCTGCCTAGCAAAGGGACTAACGGGACTAAAGACCTGCTCTGTTTCCTGTTGATTTGTGATGAACCTTGAATGCCTTGAACTCTAAATAAAAAGAAAAAAAAGGAAAAGGAGAAACTAAAACGGAACTCAGTAGTCCTGTCCATGCTTGAGTGAATTCCAGTGCCTTCAGCTCCACCAGTGTCACCTTTTCAAGTTGGGGAAAAATGCACAGAGGATAAAACAAACAAACCAAACAAAACTGAAAACAAACAAAAACTCAAAACAAAACGAAACAAAACCAAACAACTTGACAGTGTGTGTGAATGTAGCCTGTGTGAGTGAGTGTCCTGTTATGTCGTGGTGAGAGCACGACTCATTTGTTTATTTTGTACATTTTCTTTGAGGGATGTTTCTTTCTTTTGTTTAATTATTTTCTTTTGACTTGAGTTGGGAACTTCAATTTGAATTCTTTTGTTTTTGTCTCTGTAACTACTGAGTGTGCACGGCTTGTAGCCTAAACCAATGCCCCTGGCCTGATTGTTGTTACTAATTCCCATCAGTCCTGCTCTCGCCTGTAGCAATCTCTTTCTTTGGCGAGTTAGATTTTGCTGGTGGGCCCTGCCACTCAGTTTATTTCATTTTGTTTGTCTTTATTTGCTGGGCAAGTGGCAGGCCCTTGATTACCCCTTTATTTACCCTTTCTTTTCTGTTAACAGGTGCAGGTAATCCCGGAGGGAGGTTCTCTTCCCCCCTGGTGGTGGGTCCGGTCACGTGGTGTGCAGTGAATTGCAGTGCAGTGCAGTGTTACCTGTGTGTGAGTGCAATAATTCACCTTCACTTAGTGTGTGCATGGGCACGCGTGTTTGTGTGTACTTATCCAAGGCCTATACAGGGGGCTTAGTATAATTCCCCCCTCTTGGGTGCACCTGCCCTGTATTTGAGAATCCTCCCTTTTTGTACTGATTTGTGTGAGTTTGGATGTGAGCGTGAGTGTGTGTGTGCATTGTGGTCGGAAATATTTTAAGTGTCCGGATTTTTATATTTATATGTGAAATTGTCAATAAAAAGAGATTATTTTGTTACGGAATCCACGTTTCCTCATTAATGCAACAGAACTTGTGTGGGGGTCAAATCTAAGGTTTTCATACAGTCCCTGGGCTGTAGTTCCCATTCTTATCCCAGGGTGGCGTAGTCTATTTAGTAAGAAAAACTGTGAAATTTAGAGTTTAAAACTCTCCTGTCCTTACCACTTGGTTACATTACATTATTACATATTGCACAGTTACTTTTTCCAACATCAAATTGCTTATGTGTTGTATGCATTCATTTCAGAGAGCAATGGCACTATACATTGCTAATAAGTGTTACTCACTGCTTCATATCAACTCAAACGGACTACAGAATCGTTATAGCCCAACAGAGCTTTAGATTTATTAAACTCATAACTGGAGCATCAAAGATGTGTGACTTCCCTGGCTCACTGGTGTCACACACAAATCATTCTGTGTGGACAACAATTCCCACTGACTACAGTAAGCACCGAAATTGAAACATAATTAGCTTAATTGACAGTAAAATATGGTGGTGGTAAGTGTGATAATCTAAAACCTTTGACCAGTAGTGTATGTATGTACACTAATATAACATCATTTGTGAATTTGTTTCAATGTACAGGCTTCCAACTATAACCTTTTCTTTCAGGATATACAGTATATATTCACAACCCTGGAAAAAATTAAGAGACCACTTCAAAATTCAAAAATACTATTTTGGTAGAAAACTCACTTCCTTCTGCTTTGACAATGTCCCACAACTTTTTTTCCCCAGCAGGGCAACACTAAGCCACACAACTCAGTCAATCATGTATGGATGGAGGACCACTAGATCAAGACCCTGTCATGGGTCAAGACCGTGTAAGCGCAATCAGGTGTTTGCGTGACCCCCCTGATGTATGGGAAGTTGACCATGCATATGATATCAGGCCTAGAACCTTTCTTCTTTTTTTCCTTCTTGGTGCGATGTAAAACACATAAACCACCACACCAACATTATGTGACACTTCTGATGAAGGCTGCAGAGGCAAAGTAGCCAAAACTTGTTAGGTGTCCCAAAACCTTTACCTTACTGACCTTGAAAACTAAACAGTTACTATATTATTACTAGCAGGCCTAATGATTTTTGTTTTGTTTATTTTTCTTTGAAATTTGGAGGAAATGTTGTCAGTATTTAACAGAACAAAACAATGTGGTCTCTTCATTTTTTCAAGAGCTATATGTCACAAACACAAACACAAACAAAAACACAGACACATGCACACACGCACAAACACACAGTGAAATATAATGCTGTAGGCCTACCTTCTTTTTTAAAAGGTTTTGAAATTATCTTGGGATTCTGTGTAAACATGTTGAATACACTATTAGTAGTAGTAGTAGTATTATTAGTTGTTGTTGTATTTGTAGTAGTAGCAGCAGTAATAGTAGGCTAGTAATAGTATTAATCAGTCCCTCCAGGATTTTGCACTGGGATTTTGTGATTTTTGCGGTCAAAATGTCTGATTTTGTGGCGGCATTTTCTCATTTTTTGCAAAGATTTTGCTGCATTTTCTCATTTTTTGCAAAGATTTTGCACCCCTTTCTGGATTTTTTTGGTAACTGAAAACCACAATCAGTCTAAGCAGGCTTAAGACAAAAGAGAGAGAGATTCAGAAACACACTTCCTATATAATAGAATAATAAAATATTGACAATAATAAAATATTGTCAAAAACTGCCAGAGCGTCTTATAAGCCAGTGCGTCCAATGTGTAAAAAAAATCATGGCCGCGACACTCATAAATCTCTGTCGATATTTTAGAACGACTTCGGGGGAAAACGGGACTGCGCGTTATGAAAAAATACTTGTGGGTATAGCCTACCAGTAGGCTAATGAAGAGCGTCGCGGGGTACAGTTAGCCAGGTTGTAGGCTATGCAAGCGTTACAACAATGTCACCTGTTGGAAGACGCGTCTCTCTCTCTCTCTCTCTCTCTCTCTCTCTATCTCTCTCTCGTGCTCGTATTGCACGCTGTTGCATATTATTTGCTTGATGCAAAGTTGTGATGGCATACACGCTCTCGTTGACATGGTTGTGTGCATGGTTGCATGGATTCGCAAGACTTTATTGCAATAACACAGTTAAAGCGTGGAAGGGCCGTTCACTATCCACACTTACGAATCCTTTGCGATCAGCACTACAGTGATTGTTATCATAAGGCTTGTGCCTACGCATAGACATAGACCCTTAAATTACATTGAAAAAAGATCAGACAACGACCGTCGGGTAGCATGCTCATGAAAGCGACAGGGGAGAGTGGAGAAGTTGCGCAAAAATGTAGGCTAACGTAAGATGTTTGCTACTGTGCGACAGCACCGCCACTATTTCATGACTGCATACACTTCTTCGTCATGGATAAATGGCCAGCCAGGATTGCACTGAAAAGTAGGCTACTGCTGTTAAAAAAAAGGTCACACGTGTCAGACGCCTGCGTGTATAGTGAGGGAGGGGAGGCGAGAGACGCGGAGCAGCTGAGATGAGGGTCGACTTGCGAAATAGCAGGCAATTATTTTTTCAATGTTTCAGTGACATATTAACAAAAATGCTTCCTATTGGTTTTCGTCTCCGGTGGTATTGTAGTCACATTTTTATTTTTTGACGAAAATATAAATCAATAAACTCCACAGAATGTTGAAGAGGACAAAGGGGAAAATTTTGCAGGAAAAATGCGGCTTTACAGGAATTACGTGGCATCGTGAAATTATGCGGAATATCATTGAATTTGCATGAATCCACGCGATCGCTGAATCGCGAAAAACTGGAGGGACTGATTAATATATGTTACTGTTTCTTTGAACACTGCTTATACCAATGAAGTTTATTATTATTATTATTATTATTATTATTATTATTATTATTATTTCAGAGTTAAGCAGACAGAAGGTTAGATTAGAATGATTAAATCTCTTTTTTTACCTCTTCGATGACATCATGGTTTTGGTGACTCTCAAGTAAGCACTGCCTACAGATGTGCAAGTAATCATTCTTGCAGTAGAACAAAAGTTTCCTTTGATGCTGTTTGCAGAAGTTGTATTGATCAAGGTCCTGTAGCTGATGCCTTGTATATTCTGGAAAGGTGTAGTGGTCCTCCACATGAGTCTCACAGTAGGATGCTCTACAGGTTAAACATCTTTTCTCGGCTAAATCTGAGCACACATCACACTGTGCATAGTCAGTCGGCACACTGCAAAGAAATAAATACACGAGTTATCTGTTTGGCCATCAATCCACCTGTCTTTCTGTGCATGCATGCTGTACTGTTCTACTGTACTGTAAGAGGCATGTAAAGAAGAGCATACTCTACAGGAGGCCAAATGCGTATCACTGATGGATGTGCTGCTCTGCTACTTATGATCCCTCTGCTACCTATCTCTTGAATCATTCATCCAAAGCACCTTCTAGTCTCCCTAGCCCCCTGGCCACTGGCATTGGATTGATCTATGGTTTGGCTGTGTAATGTAACTACATAATATGTAGTATGGAATAACGGCCGACGAGGTGTCCTGATATCAAGGGAAATAATGGGCAAGGCGGAGCATTTTAACAGCCCGACGGCACAGCAGAAGGGCTGTTCGCTTCGCCAAGTCCATTTTCCCTTGATATCGGTATCGGGACACCTCGAAGGCCGTTATTCCGCTTATCACCCGGTTACCAGCATTTAAGTATTAATTTATTAATATGTTGAGCTAAGGCTTCGTGAGAAAGTAGATTCACCACTGTGCTTGGTACGTTGCTATGGGCACCACTTCCTAATCTAGAGAGACGCGCCTCCAGGGCTCTAAATTAACTTTTTCCACCACCAGCCAATTTGGCTGGTAGATATTTTTTCTTACCAGCCAAACAGAAGTTCAACTAGCCATTTTTTTATCTCGCCAAAATAAACTGTGTTATGTTTTTTATTATTATTTTTCAACTATTTCCACAACTCAGATAAAGGATATAGGCCTACATAGGCCTAGCCTGCCATTATAGGCCCTACTGTAGCCTACACAGGCCTACTATAGTCTATATAGTTTTTTAAATTATTTTTAAACTTCTGTTTAATTTTTATTACTCAATCCATTTCATTTCATCTTTGGGTTCATTACAGAAGCAGCGGTTTAGACGTTCATAATTTATTCCAGTCGGGCGCTACCAGCCAAATTGGCGCGTAGATCATTTTCTCTACTAGCCAAAATGAATATTCACGCGCATTTGGCGGGTTGCGGGTGTTAATTTAGAGCCCTGCGCGCCAGATCTCTGCCCTGATCTCCAAAATTCCATGATCCTGGACACGGATGTTAAGGACACGAAATCCGTGTCCAGGAGCACGGATTTTGCCAAAATTCCGTGCTCCTGGACACGGAATTGTTTTACGTGCTCCTTGACACGGAATTGTTTTCCGTGATGGGCACACGGAAGTGCTTTCTATAGGCTATTACCACAGCACTGTTAACTCTATCATTAGAAAATACATACCAAATGCTAATCCTAAACAAAATAATGCTATAGCAATTTAAGTTGTGCCCTGACCAAAACATTCTCTAACCTGACATTAAAGACATATTTTTGAGAAATACCTTTTCCAGTTGGTTGCTAGACTATCAAATTCATATAATGAACGAAAGAAAAGTAGCTGTGCCCAGACCAAAACAATCCCTAACCCTAACCTGTCAGTAAGAAATGTTTTTTTTTGAGGAAAAATATTTGAAATTGGAAAAATCCTGAGAAAACACAAGACTGTGGAAACATAGAACTGTGGGATTATAGAGAGAGCACT
Source organism: Engraulis encrasicolus (assembly GCF_034702125.1). NCBI lineage: Eukaryota > Metazoa > Chordata > Actinopteri > Clupeiformes > Engraulidae > Engraulis > Engraulis encrasicolus. Next base: position 12,546,426 of record NC_085857.1, read on the forward strand.
TCTGTGTGTCCATCACGGAAAATAATGCTGTGTCCAGGAGCACGGAATTTTGGCAAAATCCGTGCTCCTGGACACAGATTTTGTGTCCTTAACATCCGTATGCAGGAGCACGGATTTTTTGGAGATCATGTTGCGGTGAGGTCCTACAGACCCTCTGCCCAGCCACGCGAGCCTTGAGCGCGCCTTGCCTCTTAACGTCCTATCTGGCTTCATTGGAGACTGAAAAGGACAGACAGACCCATTGATGCATTATGGGCTGATATTGAGAACAGCGTCTGACCTCATTTTACGGACGTCACGATGTACAGCGCAGGTCACTGGCAATGTCATGTCCTTGGCCGTGGTTGGATTGAGGGACATGTGGCTTAGCCTCCATGAATGATAAAGATAAGTCGGCGGTCCTGGACCACCCCATTTCCGACTCTGGCCTCTTCGGTTCTACTGCAGTACAGGCTATCCAACAACAGTTCGAGGTGCTGAAGAAACAGCAGCCACCCTTCAAGGTTTCAAATTACCAACGACGAGCCCCTTACTCAGCGCCGTCACAATGGTCCACGAGTGCGGGGGGCAATCGCTATTCCGACATGCCGCTATTCCGACACTTTTTAGGGGTTAGGGTTAGGGTTAGGTTTAGGTTTAGGGTTAGGGATGTCGGAATAGCGGCATGTAGGAATAGCGGCGGACGGTGGAAAACGTGTCGGTATTCCGACAATAGACATTAACGTCAGAATAGCGACATGTCGGAATAGCGCCACGTAACCCATGAGTGCAAACCTAAAAGAGTCCCCTTGGGACACCCAAACCGCTAGCACGGTGGCGGAAAGACGCACTAAGGCCTCCTCCCCACAACAGGCAGATAGACCGTCAGACGTCCCCTGACCGTGGGGATGGAGACCGAAAGAGCAGGTAGCCTATCACGGGTAGGCACACCCCATGAGGTTGGCAGCCCCCCAGTTGGCAAGCTCCATACCCTCATACTTCTGACACAACGCGCCAAGGCCCTTCGACATCTGCTTCTTACTAACAGGCATCGAGGCCTACTGTGTGTAGCCCTTCATGTGAACTGATTACATCCTAATGTAAGGGCGGCCTCAGCCATACCGGTCAACCATCCCTAATTTCCAGAGAAACTCCCTAATTTTCACTCATTTCCCGCTTTCTTCCAGATTTGGCATTTCCCCCGGAAATGTCCCGATTTTTCAAATGATCAAAATAACACAGTCGATTCAAATTATCCCCACGGCCCTGTCAGTTAGCCCAACGAGGCACACCCCCTGAAGAGAGGCTGAGAAAATCTTGATAATCAAGCTACCAGCCAGGAGACTTTATGCCAGATGCAACCAAGAATTCAATATCCTTGAAAATACGAGATCTCCCCCTCGAGCTCCGTAGGCGTGTGTGTGCCCACTCTTTGCCTCGCAGAAACCGTCAGTTCATACAAGCAACACTGTTCATATGCCTAACAGCGAATCATGCGATTAACCTAATCACTCACAACCTGCACCAGCACAAAGCTTTACACGAGCCCCAGACAACTTTAGTGACAAAACAACCCGGAAAACTGATATTTCATTCTTTTTCACGCTGTATGCTCATTTAAAACGTGCGCCGGGAAATTTTAGACAGGACTGCCTTCGCACGCAGACTGATATGAAAAGCAGAGTAGAACGCACTGTCAGATCCGCCTCTGTCGTCCCATTTTCTGTCAGGATTTGGTCTATAGAAAATTTCCAGAATTTTGGCTTAAAATGGGAATTTTTGTCGAATTTTGGTAGCTCAAAGTTGACAGGTATGCCTCAGCCCCCCCATTAGGAACGGTCCCAGCCGCACCTGCACTGTCAAACCGAGATGACCTGGGGACTCAAAAGCCCCATTCACAGGTTATACCATTAGCCTGTCGCTTAGACTCCTGGGCTGGTTGCACGGACTCCCCTTGGATTTTGAATACAGTGGAGAGAGGTTATCAATTGCAGTTTAAATGGCGTCCACCTGCTTTTCGTTCAGTGGTCCCTTCGGTGGCCCCTGGGGAACAAGCCAACATGCAGAGGGAAGAAATTACGATGTTACTTGCTAAGAAAGCAATACATGGCCCTGCCGTTGCCAACCAGTGGGGCGCTCGCCTGCCGTGCGGCTGACCCGAGTTCTATTCCCGGCTCGGGTCCTTTGCCGACCCCTCCCTGTGTCTCTCCCAATTCGCTTCTTGTCCACCTCTCACACTGTCCTATCAAATAAAGTCGAAAAAGACCAACAAAAAAAAAAAAATTAAGAAAGCAATACGTTCCCCCCTCGGAGGCCGAGGACGGTTTCCATAGCAGATATTTCCTGGTGGCTAAGAAGGACAGTGGCCTGCGGCCAACTCATTGGTTCCCCAGTGTCATTTGATCTGAAGGATGCTTATTTCCAAATTCATATCTATCCGCTCAAAGGAAATACTTGCGTTTTTCCTTCGAAGGGGTGTCTTATGAGTTCATGGTGCTCCCCTTTGGGCTAGCCCTGAGTTCTCGTGTGTTCACACGTTGCTTCTTCCTCTCCGGGAGAAAGGCGTGAGAGTCCTGGCCTACTTGGACGACTCTGAGCAGCAAGCTAGGTTGCACACGGCTCTAGTGTCAGACCTGCACAGTTTGGGTTTCAATAATAACTGGCAGAAAAGCTCCCTAGCCCAGAACAGAGTGTTCATAGAGCTCGAAAGTCCCGCCCCTTAGTTCCACGTTTCACGGGACCTAAGCTGACCATCTAACAACATGGTAGAGAGTAAATATCTTCTGATCTCAGTCATGATATGCGCTGGGCTACAAATATGCTGTTTAAGAGGCTAGATAAAGATTATTCATGCAGAAGTATCAATGTTTTGTTCCGAGGCCGTCGGCATGAAAAATGTGAAGAAACACAGCTTTATAAAAGTTTGGGGGTTCGTACGAAAAATTAAGCAAAAATATCAGAAACAACATATATGGAGCTCGTGGCACAACTTGAAGGGGATCGAAATATCATTTTAATACCGCCATTGGATTACATGCTACGATTTTCGGCTAAAAACGCCGTTGAGGTCCCATGAAATCGGGGGAAGTGACGTCACTTTCGAGCTCTATCGGCATGTATCTCGACTCCATCACGTTCAAGGCTTACTTGTCACAGAGGAGGATCGAGACGTTCAGAGCCTGCCTAGCACGGTTCTGTGCATCCCGGTGGCTTCCATTCCGCACATTCTTGTGTCTGTTGGGCTTGATGGCTTCAAGTATCTATGTAGTGCCCCTCGGACATCTCTTCATGAGAGACTTTCATAGGTGGGTCAAAGTGCTACACTTGTGCCCTGTCCGACACAGGTCCCGTTTGGTGACCGTGTCCAATAGCTGTCTAAAATTCCTCGTACCATGGAATCAGCCTGATGTTTTCGAAAGAGGTTCCTCCCTAGGGACGATATCCTCTGGTAAAATTCTATGTACTGATGCTTCCCTCAAAAGGCTGGGGAGCGTTGCTCGACGGCCGTGGTATCAGCGGTGTCTGGTCCCCTCAGTTTGCTGCCTGCCGCAATAACTACCTGACGGTGTTCCTTGGGCTGAGGCATTTTCTTACCTGATTCTTACCATCTGATATGCTCTCGCATATCATCTGGGACCTGCCCTCAACCGACGCCCTTCCAAATGAGCCATTTTTTTTTTAACTCTTGCATGTGATTGGATAAAGAATCTGTCCGTCATTTTGACTGACATGCCATTTCAGCCATTCCCATTGGCTCAATCCGTGACGTAGTTCACACCACGCAGGCAAGACTTTTCATCACAACAAACATGGCGGCGGCTGGAAGTAAACTTTCTATAAACGAACATTGTCCTATGTGCAGGGAATATCTAAGGATAAATGGTAATATCTGCAACCGCCCATGGATATTTGAAGAACTTCCCTACGGGAAAGGGTAAACCAACGCCCAGCTGAACTTGATCGAAACTTGTGAAACTTCTCCGAAAAATCCTATCGCGTGCCTGAAATGCCTGCTGTAACTTAACCCAGTGTTCTCAAGGTACGTACTGTAAGTCAACATCTTGAATCATGATGCAATAGTTGCTGTGAAGTCGTGCGCAAGCACAATATGACAATTGTTCATCCATACATATGTTAATATTGTTATTGGATATTGATTGGCGTCAGGGCATCTTCCTCTTAGCCTCTATGCTAATCTAAATGGTTGACTATAACATTGCTATCTGTAGGCACACATGCAATATGATATGCTTGTTTCACTATCATTTGATTTATTTTATTTATTGATTCTTTTATTTATTTGATTTCTTTATAACCTCACTGGAATTATAACCTACGCACATGTCCAATGTCAGAGGTGTGTAAAAGTGTCTGCTTGCACTGTATTACAAACTATCACCATCATTAACAACAAGTCCTCTTCTCACAGATGCAGAAATGCAAAGCAGGGCCAAACATGCTGCATTCAATGGGTACGAAGACTGTGTGAGGAACGACATAACAGCTCTCTTCCTGGTGGCAGCCATGGAGCACCTAGGGGCTTCATAAAGTGTCAGGTACATCTGGAACAAAGATTTACATTACAACAAATGTATGGCCCCAGTTAAAGCTGGTGCCATGACAGTCTGTACATATTGGCTTTGTAAGATTACAGCTAAGCTAACCATACTGCACATTTTGCATTCTCTATCTTTTTAAATGTGTCAACAGATATCCCTGACGGCTTCATACCTGACCACATAACCATGGGCTCTGAAGAGGGAAAAAAAGGAACAGGCTACATCCGGTAGTGGCCCGGGTGGTCGATAAATGCCATTTTCCACATGCAGTCCAGGAGGGAGGCGGATATACGTGTAACTATACTGTAGATTTGATATTTTTACAAGGCCTTTAGCCACACAGTGTGCCCACAGCGCACTGCTCGTAATTCTGCAGGTAAATTTCACTCTTTCGCATCGCTTAGCCCACAGCACCTTAACAACTTGAAGTCATCAATCTGAAGTCACTTTTTCATTATGATAAATCACAAAAGCAGTAACCTGTGGCACAGGATCAAAGCTAAATTGAAAGAGCGCCAAGACTATTATAAAGTTGGTGGAGTAAATGCATGTACTGTAATAATATATGTAAATAATTTAATTGTTTAATGTAACTAGTGTATATAAAATAACCCAGTGCAACTTTTTTATAAGATTCTGTTGTCTTTCTGTGAATGTATTAAAAAAAGCTTAGGGTATGTGGTGTCACTTGAAGTAAATTAAACAGTACGTTCAACACTAAACAGTCTACAATATTTCTTCCTTCTTTAAATTTTTTTTAACATTGCTGTTCAAAGAAAAAAACATGGCAACAGTTTACAGTTCTTCTATACAAAAACAGTCATTCATACAAATTTGTACAACAGCATGTACGAGGTTGCTGCCAAGCACTGCCAAAACACTGCCAGCTACTACGTTGTGGTGATTCACTGTCAAAATAGTCATCCTTTTAATCAACATAACCTGTGATTCCCTGCACATGCAACACTTTGAAAACAGGAGGGTTGTTGGTTATGTACTAGGCCTACTATATGTTAGATCAAAGGTATATGGACTAATGCTCCTCTGTTGCTTCAATAAGCTGTGATCCAACCTAGTGCAAACTATCCTGTTGGGTGGGCTCACTGTTGAATGGCACTCTCTCCATATGTAGCAGCTCTCTGTGTCCCATCTTCTGTGACTGCAGATGCCATTTAAGCCATGACAGGCATGTCTGAAAGACATGGTGCATGATGTTAACAGGTATACTAGACAACCACACTTTGCCTCCTAATGACAATCGGTGCAGGCCTACTTATTTACAAGAGTGACTCACCTTCTTTGCTGTAACGTTGTTCTCCCAACTGAGCAGGAAGGCCTTTCATTCCTGGTGGTCAGAGAAGAGCTCAGTTTAAACAATACAGCAGATATTGAAAATTGTGCATATGAAATCATTGACATGGACAAATGTGTAACGTGTTATGAGTCTGTGTAACATAAGCAGCTCACACAAAGAGGTCAACCCATTCTACTGGGTAGCTTGTTTAGCATAGTGAAACCCTTTGGATGTCAGTTTCACACACCACGAAATAGGCCTACAATGAAAGACAGCAGCAAACGATATCAACCATTTCACACGTTTGCAAAGTCATCTTTCAAGACCAGAATGTCAACTCACAGTTACAAACAAACGCAAAGCAAATGTCTGCACCAGGGCTTCGAACCGGTTCAAGGAACGAAAACGAAAACCAGGAACTTTTTGTATTTTACAGGGAACAGAAACGAAACCGGAAACGTTATTATTTTTTATGTTCTGGAACGGGAACACTTATTTAAGAATAATGGTAACCGGTTAATACCGGTTAATACCGTTCCTCAAACTAAAAAAAAAGTCATTATTTTCCTGCGCACGTTACCATGACGGCTGAGGTTCACGTCCTATGTGACATCAGACATTCTCTGACTGAATGGAGAGAGAGCTGTAGATTACAAAGTCTTCACTCCACATCTTAATTAAGAGAAACCACTGTCATACAAAAGGACAGAGTTTGCATTGCATTATTGTAAGACATTGCAGGGAAGCGCGTGTAAAGTGCACCGACATGTTCGGCGTTATTGGGCATCCATGGCTGCTTCAAATATGCACAAACTCACAATGTCCATCATAGTGCTCCCCGTGACCCAAGTCAGCGTGGAGCGCACATTTTCATCATTCAGGTTTATTCTCTGCTTCTCCGCTTAGGTCGTCCCTGAATGACAAAATTCTGGAGGATATTCTTTTCATCCGCTTGAATAAACAGTTTTGAATGTAGGCTGACTCATTTGCACTTCCGTCTTTCTTGGTTAACGTCAGTTAGGCCTATGGGGAGTAATCAGCTGACAGGAACGAAATTAACCGTTCCGGGAACCATATTTTTTGGTTCTAACCGGTTCGGGAACGTCAATTTATTGGTGGAACGCAGAACCGGAAACGTTATAATTCCGTTTCTGTTTGGAACGGAACGTTTGGAAAAAAATAACGGTTCAAAGCCCTGGTCTGCACACTACAGTATGCATCGGGCACATTTGGGGGAGGGGAGAACCAACACCATTGATTTTACAAGGACAATGTAATATTTACACGGACAATGTGTACAGCAGAGTTAACGGAGTTTTTTTGAAGATCACAGGGGGAAAACATGACGAAACTAACAGACATAATACAATGTTATGACCAAGACTGTGACGATACCTCTCCAAGTTAAGATTACAATGAGTAAACAACAATAAACCTAGAAGGCCAGAATGTGAACTCACAACTAACGCAATACACATGCCTGTGCTTCATAAATGAAAAAATGCATCAGGTTTATCAACAGTAGATGCTTAAACTTACCATTTGTAGGTGACGTGAACATCATCGACAACGATGCCCAGTAGGTTCTTCTGGTAGAGGTCTGAGGATAGCATGGTCAGCCATTTGTCCTTCAGCCACGGCTCGGGGCTACCGAAGACCAGCTGGCCTGGCTACGTCCCTGAATGATGTCGTTGTCGTTTCTTCCTCCCAGTTCCATTGCCGTTAGACCCAGTTTTCCAGCCTCTCTGACTTGGTCCTCCATTAACGCAACCAGGGGAAACGCCACAATAACGACGGGATCCTGCACTTTCCCCATTGCTTTAGCGACCAGTGGAGCCAACTGGTAAATCAAACTTTTGCCAAATCCGGTCGGAAGAAGCGCAAACACATCCTCGCCGCCAACAAACGCCGTCATTTGTTCCTCTTTCAATGACTGAACATTTGGAGTACTAGACAATACAGTGAAAGCTGAATCCATTTCAGCGCACGCACGGTAGGCTAGTGTATAGCGCGCTGCCATCTTTGTTGTGATCTGACTCCACATCCGCCCATAACTCCGCCCATCCATTCAAAGTCCCACCCGCGATTCATGATTGGCTATACACATTTCCCAACTCCAGCGGTCTCACTGCTTTTCAGATGGGGTAGTGAGGCATGGGAACGCCCCCGCGTGACGTAGCCGAACGCAGCCAGATGATGTAAATCAGGTTAGGCATTTTCTGCCTCTCTTGTGAGATCGCCATGTGTTAGTCCGAACGGACAACACAGCAGTGGTGGCCTATATCAATCAATAACCAAGGTGGCTTACACTCTAGTCTAGGCAGTTATATTCCCTAGCGAAGCGATGGCGGTTCTGCACTGGTTACGTTCAGAACATCTATCCTTGCTCTTGGTGGCACCTCTATGGAGCGGCCGGCCATGGTTAGCAGAAATCACTAGCCTGTTTTTGGGCAAGCCTTAAAGTGTACCTCCGGGATTTTGGACACCAGACCTCATTTCCGAGTCAGCCAGGGTGTAAACAATGTGTCCAGAACGTTTTTTTCACATTCCATGCAGTCCTTGTGAATTCTCATGTCCATGTTGCTAAGCTAGCGCAAGTGACCGGGCCAACCGTTGCTCCCAGAGTTGCATTCATACCTCCGTCGGTAAAATTGATGTTACGTAATAAATCCTCTAGAGGGCAGAGTCGGTTGACTATGAATGGACAGTTGCTGTGGCAGATTTGTGTTCATTTACAAATTATTTAGCCCAAATAAAATAGCCAGACCTAGGATTCATGGAGATAACACACTGAAACAACTTTAAGCAGAGCAAGGCCCGTTTATAGTAATCTCTAAGTCCTGTTTCTTTCTTTGCTTTTATCATTATTGGTCTTGTGCAGGGGCAGTAAAAATAGAAAATGGATCTCCTCCTAGGCCTTTCGAGATAGAGACACCGTTCAAACACTAAAACGACCGGCTCGGCTTGGAGATCGCGTACAGTTATAGGCTTCTCCATGTCTCTTGTCGTTTTCCCGTTTTTGGCGATTTTGTGAAAGCCTGGGTCTCCATTGAAAACTATGGTGGAACCTTCATGAACCAAAGTTCCGCCACTCTAGAGATTAGAGTGTAGGAGGCTTTTTCGGTCATAAAACATCAACACTTTCACCTAGAAGTTTAGTTGACGCGTTGTTAGCGAGCTCTATGGGATGTCTCCAAATTGTGAAAGTTTCATCTCCCAACTCCCAATACTTTTTAAATGGCAGGTTTGTAAAAAAACCAGGCCTGGCTCTATGGAGAATCCCAGTCTTTTGAAAAGTGCATTTTTCAAGAGATCAGCGCATGTCCCACACGGAGGTCCATTTGTGCCTGAACCCTTTCACCTATAAACTTAATTCAAAGACTGTTAGAGAGATCACAAGCATGACTCCGATCTGTGAAAAGGACACGTGCCAACTCCTTTTAGTTTTTTTACAACGATGTTGTAAAGACAAAAAACTCATTCTCATTTTCTCCCCAGTTTAGAGCTCAATACTAACTGTCTTTCAGTCAATCACAACAGGTGCAGCCAGTGAAGGATTCCATTTCAACTGTCACTGTCTCAAGATTCCATTCTTAACGAGCAGGTGCGAGCAAACATTCTAGAAGTCTATTGTTCAGCTCTGCAATGCAATGTAATATAGTCTTGCTGGACTATGCATGACAATTAGCTGCTTGGCTTAGTGGTAATGCATGCTGCTGCATTAGAGATATGGAGGTTGAGGGTTCGAAACCCACCCGAAGCCATGTTGATTTTCTAAATTATATCATATGCAGCGTTCCTTGGCTGACTTAAAATGCCATGTATATCATTTAGTATGGATGGCAAATGTGCTGAATTACAGATATTGAGGTTGGGGGTTCGAAACCCAGTCAAAGCCATGTTAATTTTCAAAATTACATCATATGCAGTGTTCCTTGGCCAACTTAAAATGCCATGTATGTCATTTAGTATGCATGGCAAATGTGCTGGATTACAGATATGGAGGTTGGGGGTTCGAATCCCAGTCAAAGCCATGTTGACTTTCAAAATTATATCATATGCAGTGTTCCTTGGCCAACTTAAAATGCCATGTATATCATTTAGTATGAATGGCAAATGTGCTGAATTAGGGATATGGGGGTTGGAGGTTCGAACCCCAGTCGAAGCCATGTTGATTTTCAAAATGATATCATATGCAGTGTTCCTTAGCCAACTTCAAATATCATGTATTGTATGTCATTTAATATCAATGGCAAAGGGGTTGGATTACAGATATGGAGGTTGTGAGTTCTAATCCCGCTCGAAGCCATGTTGATTTTCAAAATTATATCATATGCAGCGTTCCTTGGCCGACTTAAAATGCCATGTATATCATTTAGAATGGATGGCAAATGTGCTGAATTACAGATATTGAGGTTGGGGGTTCGAAACCCAGTCAAAGCCATGTTGATTTTCAAAATTATATCATATGCAGTGTTCCTTGACCAACTTAAAATGCCATGTATGTCATTTAGTATGCATGGCAAATGTGCTGGATTACAGATATGGAAGTTGGGGGTTCGAATCCCAGTCAAAGCCATGTTGATTTTCAAAATTATATCATATGCAGTGTTCCTTGGCCAACTTAAAATGCCATGTATGTCATTTAGTATGAATGGCAAATGTGCTGAATTAGGGATATGGGGGTTGGAGGTTCGAACCCCAGTCGAAGCCATGTTGATTTTCAAAATGATATCATATGCAGTGTTCCTTAGCCAACTTCAAATATCATGTATCGTATGTCATTTAATATCAATGGCAAAGGGGTTGGATTACAGATATGGAGGTTGTGAGTTCTAATCCCGCTCGAAGCCATGTTGATTTTCAAAATTATATCATATGCAGTGTTCCTTAGCCAACTTAAAATACCATGTATGTCATTTAGTATATCCCCAAAACGCAGAGCTACAACACTTTCAAGATGGCTGAATCCAAGATGGCTGAATTGTTTGGCCCATAACTTCTGACTGGGTGGATGGAGTTTTTCCAAGATTTCTTTTAGCTTTGTTTTCTCAATAGTACTTTGTTTCATCTCTGCCCCAAAAGGCAAGCCCGCTTCCAGCATTTTCTGTGAGAATGCATTTCTAGTTTCATTTACTATTTGTGTCATTTTTAGATGTGAAATACTTCTCTTCTTCGTTGAGTTTTGTAAATTGGTGTCTTTTTCACTATACTGCCACCCACGGATTCCTCTGGTATTGCTCCGCTTCATCCGTAGTCACCGGATTGCTAAGCAACGGACAAACTGACGGATGAAACGACCCCCGGAACCGGGTGAAAGCGTCCGTTTCCGTAATTACCGTAGGGTATAAATGGGCCTTAAGAGTTGGCCCTCAGAACGACCTCCTGTCCCAGGCCCGTGGTGAACTCTTTCATCCACACCAAAAGCTGTGGGCGTTATGGGTTTGGCCCATTCAAGCACTAGCCTCGTGCACCATCCTACTTACTTCCGCCAAAAGACTTGGCTCCGCACTACGCCTGGTACCTGTTTTCTGTGGAGCGATGTTGAGCGGCAGGATTTGGCCGGTGTTCTGACAAACGGTTCTACATTGTAATTGTATTTTACGGTAGGATATTTTGTGAGGCATGTCTGTTAGACATCAGATATGTTTGTTCAACAACTTATCCTGATTTTTCCGGAAATGTCCTTCCCGCTTCCTGCAATAGCGTCAGATTAAACAACCCCCAGACCATGAATACGAAATGAAATGATAGTATTGTAGGATGGTCAGGACCAGGCTAGGGGGATCCCACCAGAGAAGTGCAAGTCATTCCTGTCTAAGGGCGTGCAACCAAATGTTGTATATATTTTTGGATGTATTGCACATTTTTTTTAAAAAAATTAAGGGGTTCCAATACTCATACTCGGTGCTGTAGTTACATGTAAAAAAAAAAAAAAAGATGCCACAAAATAAAGTGTTACCTAAGTCTCTTTTCATGATGTTGGCCGACGTTGTATTGATCAAGGTCCTGTAGCTGATGCCTTGTATACTCTGGAGAGGTGTAGTGGTCCTCCATATGAGCAGCACAGTAGGATGCTCTACAGGTTAAACATCTTTTCTCGGCTGAGCCTGAGCACACATCACACTGTGCATAATCAGACGACACACTGCAAAGAAATAAATACAAGAGTTATCTGTCTGTCTGGCCATCAATCCACGATCCAAAGCACAATGCTCCTGAAAATGTTTTAAGCTCAGATGAATCAATAGAGCTAATACAGCTTTCCGGTAATGGAAAGGGAAAAGACCCCTTTTTCATGTATGAAAAGTGAAATTTTCCCAGTCATAATGAATACCTAGAAGTGTATGGTGATGGTAAGCATTCAAGAAAAAGGTAACATTTGTGAATGGGCAGCAGTAATTCTGGAAGTAAGCTACAAAAAATATTACACATCGCACCTTTAAAGTGGTGGTTCACTATTTTAGACATTAAGCCCTATTTGTGTGACTTCTGGGGTGAAGTAGAGATGTTCTCATCACAATTTTGACATTTGGTGCTGAACGGAGCATTTGGGTATTCAAGACTGAGGCCCCCCCACCTTTACATTGACTCCAATGAAGCACTCAAGCAATCGATCATAAAATAACATTAAACTTTCATTTGCAGAGACATGAAACTCACCGAGTTGTCAGAGGTGGGCAGCGATACGTTGGCTCGAAAATCACAGCGAAATACGCTTCCAGAGAAGATATATTATCATTATTGTCCGTCTTCATTGATTGTATTGGTTTGACTAGTATTACTCCGCGCGACCGGAAATGTTTGTTTACGTTAAAGGGACACTGTGTGAGATTTTTAGTTGTTTATTTCCAGAATTCATGCTGCCCACTCACTAATGTTACCTTTTTCATGAATAGTTACCACCACCATCAAATTCTAAGTATTCATGACTGGAGAAATTGCACTTTTCATACATGAAAAGGGGGATCTTCTCCATGGTCTGCCATTTTGAATTTCCAAAAATAGCCATTTTTGACTGCAAAAATGACTGTACTTAGACCATACTAGAAAATATTTGTTTATTACTCAGTTAACTTTCATGTAAAGATCAAATTTGGCAATAGGCAGCCCAATTTCAATAAGCAGCATAGTTGCAGTACCTTTTTTGACCATTTCCTGCACAGTGTCCCTTTAAGTGTTTGTTTACGTTACTATCTATGGTTTGTATGCAAGCTGTAGTTTTTGTAGCCAGTCCCGCTCAAAGACAGCCGTTCTACCTCGCTCCTTGATGTCTACACCAACAATACACTATCGTTACCTACTGGCTGGATGTCTACTACTATTCAACAACGTCTGGGAGAAAAAAAAGTCCTCCAAATGCTAAAAGGTAGCTAGAGGGCATATTTCGCTGCAATTTTTGGGTCAATGTATCGCTGTCTACCACTGACCACACCGAGTTCCATGTCTTTCCGAACAAAAGTTTAATGCCATTTTATGATCGATTGCTTGAGTGCTCCATTGGAGTCAATGTAAAGGTGGGGGGGCTGCAGTCTTGGATACCCAAATGCTCCGTTCAGCACCAAATGTCAAAATTGTGATGAGAACATCTTTACCTCACCCCAGAAGTGACACAAACAGGGCTTAGTGTCTAAAACAGCGAACCACCACTTTAAGGAAAACAACACCCTACCAAAAATCAAGCTTGTTGTCCGATCCATTATATTAGTAAGTGACTTTTGTTGCATCTGGTATGGAGTGACTTGATCTTATCTCAGGTATCATGTTATTTTCCTTTTGTTATTTTGTGTTGCCATTAAATATCCTGTTTTTATGTCCAAGAATGTTTTTGTTTATGTACGTTGGCTTACGTCACTATGACTACGGCAGAGACGGTTTAGATCGAGACGGGACAGATGGCGGCCATCTTGTTGACGCCTTCGGGGTGCTATTTCGCGATTATGTAGACCAGATCTGAGAGTCAATGGGAAAAATGAATGGGGAAACTGAGTATAGGACGGGGAAGAACCCAGCGGTTGTGAAAACCATATGGTTGAAACCACCGTGAAAAACGGATCAATCTAGACATGCTTGGTTGTGTTATACGAGTCAAAACAAAGCTTTTTAAGCCACTTTGCGCCGATGCAGCCAGATGATTGGATCACTGGCACCGCAGCTCAGCAGGCACATTGGCTCTTGTTATCAGAAAGGCAGGAGATGTGCGGGTAGACGCCTTCACCGTTAATTTCTATGTGCGATTACATGGCTGTCCCATCTCACCTTCCTATCAAAATCTTTGACTACGGCTACAAGCCGCGGGCTAGTTTGAATTATTTGACGCTCAAAATGGTCTTACGAAGTTGAAGTCTCATGCCCTCTTGATGTAATACGCAGCCAGTGAGGTATGTTGTTCCTTTTGTGTCTTTGTGTGTTTTATTTATGTTGTGTGGTGTCTGGGTTTATGATTTTCTTACTGATTTTGTTTTGTGTTTTGTTTTGTAGTGTCAGTTTGACGGTGGATGAAAGACGAACGGAAAATGAACATGGATTAAAGAAATAAAAGTAACTAAAACTCGACTCAAGCGTGGTTCCTGGAGGGCGTGATAGTCAAACTCGGACCTGCAAGCGCAAGCAAGTTCAAGCGGAGCTGCAGCCAATTCTTCCTCGTTGTGCCTGCAGTTTCCTTCCTCAAGCACGGTCTGCACGAAGTTGTGTGGGCAAACGTTCACTCTCCCGACCCAGGCTCGTTTGGGAACTTTCTACGGACAAACTTGCGGACTGAACTGGACATTGGTTTTCATGGACCTTTTAGACGAACTCGGAGGACCGATACAACGAAAGAAAAGGACTATCAAACTGCTCAACCAGAGCGTGCCAGAGGACGCAAACAGATAAGCAAATGATTTAAGACTTGCACTTTTAATTGAAGGTTCCTTGACATGTGATATATGAATGATTCGTTTTTAAGAATGTTTTTCTTGGTTGAAGTACATAGACAATATTGTGTAATGGACTAGGCCTATTTACACACTTAAAGCTTAATTTCTTCTGAAAGTAAATTGTTGAAAGTGCATTGTTATTGTGGAGGGAATGCAGGTTTGATACAGCCTGATCTCACGAGTTGCCGTGCACCTAGTGGACACCTAATTTGCACAGAAAAGTGATTTTGCACATGAAAGTATTGCACATTTATGACTTTGAATTTGCACATTTAAGAAGCAACCTGATAATTCTCTCTCCCTTTAACCAATGGTCGATCATTTCATAGCCTAACATTTGTGTATTGCATTTCTCATAATTAAGCTCTGCACAGTGTATGTACACATCTTGCACGGGCAGTGGTGGAAACTGGGTTATTTCACTGACTGCTTAACTCTATAACAAAGGTACCTTTAAAAAACAATGTCTGAAGCAAGTAAAGGAGTTAAACTACTTGAAGAGCAAACTTTAGAGCCATCACAAACAGTTCAAATACCCAAAGAGCAAACTGTAGAGCCACCACAAGAAGTTCAACTATCCAAAGAGAAAACTTTACAAGCACCACAAGAAGTTCAATTACCCAAAGAGGAAAAGGGTGTTCAAGCCCAGGAAGTCGTCCACTCTGAAGAGCCTCGCAGGAGCGATAGAACCCGTAAGTTGACAGAAAAAGGTACGGAATTGCAGAATGTAAAATTGAAGACATTGCTCTCCAGCTTTGAGGACGCCTATGACTGCTGGAAAGTTCTTGCTAATGTAGCAAAAAAAATTCTGTCACAAGGAATGATTCATTTGATCTTCTACAAGATAAAGTGATTCGCATGGAGAAGAAGAGGAAGAATTGTTGAGTCTCTATGAAAAATACAGAGCCACTGACATTCCACCTCAAGCTATGCGGTGCAAGTTGGATAGAAGCACAGCAATTACACAGGCTGTAAGACAAAATGCCTCAGCTCAAATGCAAGGAATACCTGAGCAGATAGTATGGCCTGATGCTGACTCTGTGTTTGCTACAACTGTCTCTAGCCTCTGACTTCCAGCTCATAAGGGCTGTGATGTCAAAGGGGTATGCTACTATTTTGGGGCTTAATACAGTTCAAATCGTTAGCTGGGGCTTATAATAGCTGTAAAGTGTCTTATTTGACACTGAATACGCTCACACTAGGGCAGTTTTAGATATCATGGCTGAACAAGAGCTCTTGCAAGAGAAGCTACAAAAACTTGACGCAGAGAATAGGAAGATAGCAGCTGAACAAGAAGCAGCAGCAAAGTCCTGTCGCCTTGAAGAATAGAAAGAAGAACTTGAACGCAAGATTGAGAAACAAAAACGAGAGGAAGCGCTCTTAAAGAGACAGGATGAGGAGTTAGTGGCCAGAAGGCAGTCTGTAGAATCTAAAGCAAATTTGTTTATCTTGGTCTCAGGAGAGATGAACAGACCAAGGATATGGATCACTGGAACCATGTCGTGTGATCTGAAGAGACCAAGATAAACAAATTTGCTTTAGATGGTGTCAAGCATGTGTGGTGGTAAACAGGTGTGTTCATTGAGAGTAAATAGAATGGAGGCCAAAATTCTATTTCATTGTTGAAGCCAAGTTGGAGCCAAGGTTGGACCCAAAAAGACCAAAAAATGGCCAAATCCCATTCATTCCTATGAGAGACATAAAACCCTGTATCTCCCTTAAATGCCACTCCAGGGGGATCATTTTTCGCTCAACTAGTAGGTCCCCTTGCTCTCCAACTTACCAGGGTGGTGATTTTTTGTGGTGATGTTTTATTTTAGAGAGATATTAAAAGTTAAATTGACCAATGAGCATCAGAACATGGTTTGATTGGCCGTTAGAAGTCTTGTTGTTGTCCAATCAGCACCTGCGTTTGGCGTTGCTAAGGTGGAATGTAAGTTGGAATGTTCCCAAATCTGGCTTCAAAGCGTTGAATGGCAAATAGCGTTGATTTGGCGTCCATTCTATTTACTGTCAATGGGTGAGTTTTACAAAAAAGGTGTATCCTCTCATAAGCCAAGCATGGTAGTGGGACTGACATGGTTTGGGGGTGCATGAATGCTGTCAACATTGGCAATATGAAATACACCTAAAAGAAACATGCATGTCAACATGCACTGTGACTACTGAAGCAGATCATGATATTCTCCATAGGATTGCATTCAAATCTCACACCAATCTATTTAAGCCAGATGCAGACTCAAAATGTATAAGTTCAATGCAAAGAAAGGTTGAAACGCACACTGATGACCTCCCTTGTCATCCCTTTTCATTTCGAGACGATTCGAGCCAACATAGCCCCTTCTCTACCGGATTTTAATCTGGGGTGTACTCACTTTTGTGAGTACATGTTCAAACATTAATGGCTGTATTTTGTTTTTTTCTGAGTGAACAAGAAATTTAAGCGGTTAAATATGTTGTTAAAAGGTCACTAATCATTGTGTCAAAGTGAAATGTCTGTAATGCTTTCCTATGAAAAGATATACTCAAAAATCTGCAAAACTGTGAGGGGTGTATTCACTTTCGTGATATACTGTACGTCGGAGGCGTCGTCAGTGAAGCTTTGGAGGGCAACTTTCTGCTTAACTCAAAGGACTAAAACAATTCAGCCTGAGGACTGCTCAATAATCGATATGGCCAGCCATTTGTCATTGCTAAAGCATTCAGAGACAAGCTGTACACCTGGCCGAAAGTAGGCAATAAAGACAGTAGTGAATTAAGAAGATTTGTGGAGTTTTTACGAAGCTGTAATTGTGCTATGGAAGAGAATGAGAACCTCCATGTTCTTAATGATGCAATGGAGAATCAAAAACTTGCCGCCAAGTTACCTGACTGGCTAAGCCTTAGATGGAATCGAAGCGCTACACAGTACCAGCTAGAGCATGGGCGTTTTCCCAGTTTAAGTTACTTTGTCACCTTTCTTTCACTGGAGGCTGCTATAGCCTGCAACCCGATAACCTCTCATGAAGCTCTACGACCCTGTGAGATAGATAAGGCTAGGAACAAGACTTCAAGCACAGCTATTCCTAGCACTCAAATCTTCAGTGCAAAGACCTTTAACACCAGTTCAAATGAAAGGGGTTCCACCACATGCATTCTCTGTAAGAGAACCGGCCATAGCCTACAAAAGTGCCCAACATTCCTAGAGAAACCACTTGCTGACAGAATCAAATTTGTTCAGAGTGAAAGGCTGTGCTTCGGCTGTTTAAATCATGGACTTGGAAATTTGTGACACTTGTTCGAGACGCCACCCCACTCCCTTACATGAAGACCACCCACAACAAAGACGACAGTTTCAGGTGGTAAATTCCAATGAAGAACAGTCATCCTCAACACAACAAGAGAGCATTGCAGTAGCCACATCTCAGGATAATCACAGTATACAGACGTCAGCAATACTGTAGTACCTGTGTATATTTCATATGGCTCACATAAGGAACTAATTGTTTACACACTACTAGACTCACAAAAGTGATTCTTCCTTTATCCTAGACGAAGTGGCTGATGCATTGGAGTTGGAAGGAGAACCAGTAAAGCTTAAATTGTCAACAATGTCATCAAGGGGAACCATCATATCCTGTAAGAGGCTCAGAGAACTGCAAATAAGGGGACTGTCTTCGTCCAAAAGGATAACTGTGCCAACAGCTTACACTCGTGAGTTCATCCCGGCTAATCGATCCCATATCCCAACTCCAGAGACTGCGAGAGCATGGCCACACCTGAAACATCTTGCACCACTCATTTCTCCACAAATTCAGTGTGAAATCGGCCTGTTGATAGGGTATAACTGCCCGCAAGCCCTGATGCCAAGGGAAGTAGTATGTGGAGATGGAGATCAACCCTTTGCTCAAAAAACAGACCTAGGTTGGAGTATAGTGAGCTACATTCAACATCCTGAACATGGCTGTGACGTAATTGGAGTGAGTCATCACATCATAGTAAAGCAAGTAATCCCTGAAACCAAGCCATCAGTGCACCTTAGAGGACAGTTACAGCCACCAGTCCATCTAAAGTTCACTTTGTTTTTAAGACACAAGTCCAGGAAATGGTCACTCCCGAAGATGTCATGAAAGTGCTGGAATCTGATTTCTGTAAACAAGTAGAAGATGTGACAGTCTCCTAGGAAGATTTACTGTTTCTGACCAAGCTCAAAGATGGAATAAGACACAAGCCAGATGGACATCTTGAAATGCCCTTTCCATTCAAACGAGAGAGGTCAAGGTTGCCTAACAACATGCCCTGTGCTGCCCAGCGTCTGTTATGTTTAGGCAAAAGACTGAGGAAGGATCAGCAATATAACTCAGACTACATAAACTTTATGGAAGATCTCATTCGCCATGGGGACGCAGAGAAGGTTCCAATGGAGGAAGTCAACAACGATACAGCCTGGTGTCTATCACCCTAAAAATAACAGGAAAGATACGTGTTGTCTTTGATTGCTCGGCTAGATTCCATGATACATCCTTGAATGACCATCTTCTCACTGGGAAGGAATTAATAGGATTTGTACAGGAAGGTGTTACATCCTGCTGGGCATTGCTGCCTGTTGCACCTCCTCCGGTGCCCATGGGTCAGCTGCAGGGTCATCAGTCGGGAACCACCGTTTCATCAACGTTTCGCCCCTTTAATCCCAAAACGTCTCCGGTGACGTCTCCCTGTCACCCCCTGCAGATGATAGATGTTATCCCTGCAGCTGTTTTCTGGGGGTTAGTTGTTATTCCCCCAGCTCCTGTCCTTCCTCCTCAGTCAGAGCCAAAAGCTACCTTTTTCTGCCTCCTCTGCCAGCTCCTTTGTTGCCTTCTTTAGCCTTCCTCCAGTGACTCCCACATCCTTCAGAAGGCGTATGGTCGACAGCCCCATAAAGCCTCGGCATCCAACTTCGACTGGATATATGGAAGTCTTCCAGCCCGCCTCCCGGCACTCCGCAGCCAGTTCGGTGTACTTGGCCTTTTTCCGTTCAAAGGCTGCCTCAATCCCTTCCTCTGTTGGTACAGTGAGCTCTATGAGGGCTACCGCTCTTGCCTTTGCCGACCAAGCCACTATGTCTGGCCGGAGAAATGTGGTGATGATCTCTGTGGGAAACTGAAGCTTTCTGTCTAAGTCCACCTTCATGCTACTCTCCTGGCTGGGAGTGAAGTGCCTTGTTGTTTTTTTATTGCCTGATGCTTCGAATTCCTCCTTCCGCAATAAAGATGGTGGAGTCCTCAGGAGGCGATGGTATTCTGCTACCCTGTCTGCACTCCTCCAGCACCTCGGCTAGCTTTCTCAGGACCTGGTCATGGCGCCATCTGTAGCGGCCCTGAGAGAGCGCGATTTTGCAGCCTGACAGGATGTGCTGGAGGCTTGCGCTGGGAGCACTGCAGAGTGCACAACATTCCTCCTTTCCGAACCACTGGCTGAGGTTCCGAGGACAGGGAAGCATGTCATACGTTGAGCGGATAAGGAAGCTGAGTCTTGCCTGTGGAATCTTCCATATGTCTGACCAACTGATGTTTCTGTTTGAGATTCCCTCCCAGGTTGTCCAGCTTCCTTGCCGACCCTGAGACACGGCCTTGATCTTGTAGCGGTCTTCCTCCATCCTTGTCACCTCCGCCACCACCATCTCCTTCCTTTCCTTGCGGTGGGCCTTGGACCAGAAGCGTGGTGCATCTCCCCATCCTAGGCCTGCTCTTCCTACCTGGACTCTTCTAGGGCTGTCCCTAAAGATTATTTTCCTCCCGATTATTCTATCAACTATTTTTTTCGAATAGTCGCGATTATTTTATTATTTTTTTGGAAGGGAAAAACTGTGATATGCCACTTAATTTTGACCTGACAGACAAACAGACAAATAAAGCAGAGTGCACCTAGGGCCTATTAGGACAATGATTTCTAAAAAAAAAAAAAAAAAAGAAAGGAAAGAAAAAAGAAAAAAAGGGGACATTGTATAAATTAGTCATAGACTATAATACATACAGGCCTAATATAATATCTATTTGTTTCAGTTCAAATCAAGTAAGCTTATTAGCCTACATTTACTGATGTATAAAGAGGCCCAAGTTATACAGTATTAGGAAAGTGGAAACAAATATGGGCCACTATAGGTTAGGCTACCAGAGATTTTATGAGTAGCCTGCAAGGAAAGAACGTCGAGGCTACTCTGTCCATGTCATTCTGTTGACGCACCAAAACCCAGCTGGTCCCTAATAACGCGCTATCCCCTTTCTGTCGCTAATATAGACCCAGTTAGTAATTGCAGCACGACATAATTATGACTTATTATATTATTAGAATAATATTACTATTTATTTAGACCTGCAGTCGGCACAAACAATATTGAATAGTGCGAGGTGAACTTCGTGCACCGTCCGTGGAGGAGAAGGGAAGAGACCTTTCTGAATCAGGCATGCATTCCTCTCACTTCTCCACATCTCACGCTGTTGGCCGGAATATGCACACTTCTGTTGTCTTCATTTACTTTTTAACTTTGTATACAATTTCTTCTACAAACACCCCGACCACTGTCACCCTAAAGGTGTTGAATATTGCGTCTATAACAGGCACATTACGAATCATTGCTTTATCTCCCTGTCGTTGCTATGCACGCCGCCAGCATAGCGACAGTATAAAGCAGTGTGAAATATACCGCGCGTCTCGATCTGAAAAACTTTCACTTCCTCAATAAATATAGTCTCCTACAGAAACACAACCAAGTGTTGTGCCTTGTCTTTAAAATATCGCCACACTTTAGATGTCTTTGTCCGTTTATTGGGCTGATAAGTGGTGCCACTGTTACCTTCATCTTTGTTTGACACTGACACTCTCGGACGTGCAGCCCCTGTCATTTTCTCCACTTCTGTTTTCAGCACGTAGGCTACCTCGCGGCTCGCACAAATCACTTTTTTTCATTGGGCTGATTAGTGGTGCCACTGCACCTTCATCTTCGTCTGACACTGACACCCTCAGGCTTTCAGCCTCTGCCATTTTCTTCGCTTCTGTTTAGCATGTCTACCTCGCGGCTCGCGCAAGTCACTTTTTTTTTTTTTTCGCAAATCACGTAAACGGCGGTATGTTGAACACGCCGACTTATTTACGCAATCGACGTAATCGATTACGTCGAATAGTCGGGACAGCCCTAGACTCTTCCCACGATTTCCTTGTATTGCAGCCGACTGACAGCTTGGTCGACCTCTGTCTGGGCATTCCACTTGCGGCCAGTTAGGACCCTGGCATTGGCTTTCCTCACTGACTCGTCTGTGGACTCCCGAAGCTCGAGCACCAACCTGGTCTTTTCTTGCCTGTACCCCAGCTGCAGAGATTTCAGTGGTAGCTGGAGCATGTTTCTCCCGAACAGGCCAGTGTCAGAGAGGCACCGTGGTAGCCCCAACCACTTTCGGATGAATGAGTTGGCTTTCCCATCCATCTTACTCATGGTCGATGAGGGGATCTCGCTCATTTTCAGGGGCCACATTACTCTCTGGCAGAGAGTGAATTGGTAGCACCAGACCTTGTACTTCCCCGGGAGTTGGCTTTGGTCGATCCTCGCCAGGCCATCTGAGAGCTGCTTCATGACAGTTTTCCCCATCTGCTCATCGGAAAGCTCAGCAGTGCACTGCCTCCCCAGGCTTTTGATGGGTTGCTCTGCGAGTAGTGGGATCTTTTCTCCTCCGATGACAAAGGTGGTGCTGTCGCTCCTGACTCCTCTCCTGAGTGACAGGCTACGGGACTTGCAAGCAGGGATTAAAATTAACGTTGTCCCGTCGTCACTGGGCCGTATTAAATTGTCATCGGGACGATCAGAGATTTATTTTGGGACAACCTCGGGACGACGAGAATTTCGGCTGACTGCGTTAAAAAAAAGTTTGCATTTAAAAAAGTTTCCATAACATTTGTAAATCACAGCGGTGCTTGGTCGGAACACATCATTTAGGATATGAAAGGAATGGGACTGGCTGTTGGCGACCTCGCGTGTGCCGTTTTGCGATTGATAGAATTGCCTAATTGTTGCCGAATGCACTGTTTGCGACTCTGCATCACGCGGAAGCAAGGCAGAGAAAATATTACAAATAGCCTACTTTTCTAGCTTTCACACAAGGCTAGACTTTGCTAGTTGGCCTCCGTTACACGAGCATCTTGCATGCAACTGTGTTAGGCCTACCAAAACTAACAACGGCGCAAAGGTGATTAGGATTTCGCCCCTTCGTTCTTAAAAAACAAGGTGCAGCGTTTCCGTTACATAGCGTAGCGCAGTCGGGTCTCACATCTACAAATGCACGACGTGCAGAAAGGGGCCACACACAGAATCCAAGGATGGCAGATTTGCCCACAGAAAGAACAGAATTGACTGCTCCGTTCACGTATTGTGGCTTAGATTGCTTTGGACCATTTCATGTGAAAGAAGGAAGGAAAGAGCTGAAAAAGTATGGCCTTCTTTTCACCTGCATGTGCTCTCGAGCTATACATGTTGAAATGTTGGATGACCTTACCACTGACTCATTCATCAATGCGTTGCGAATATTCATTGCCATCCGGGGAAGTGTTAGACAACTGAGATGTGATCAAGGTACCAACTTTGTGGGTGCAAAAAGGGAATTTCTTAATGCCATGAAAGACCTGGATCAGGAGCAGATTAAGAAATATGGATGTGAGTTTGTCATGAACACCCCTTCATCAGCGCTCGAAATTAACGGTGTCCCGACGTCCCGGGGACCATAAAAAATGTTGTGGGGACACAAAGTTATCATTTCTGGGACAATGCCGGGACCGTCCAAAAATATAAATGAAAAGATTCTAAAAGTAGGCTATTATATTTGCAAAGCCATTACACAGGGACATTAACTCAACACCAACCATCATCGAAAATAGCAACAGAAAACTTTCCGATAACCCTCCGCATTGTGTTCTAGAATGTTGATTAAGATTTCGCAGCTGCGACTGCAAGCGCCTTGTTCTTCGGACTGCTGCTGAGAGGTTGTCCCGTTGGTTATGCCATTTCACCCTGAACTAGAAATGCTCTCAGAGAAAACGGGCTCTGGACTGTTGATTTTGCAAGCCAATAAGGATATATTCCAGTAGACATGGTTAAGCTGTGAGAGGAATGGAGTTCGGTTTTGCTAATATTTCAGGTAAGCAACAGCCCCAAACAATGCGCAGTAGTCTGTTGCCACCTGTCGCGTGCTTATCCGCCCAAAACACCAGAAACGCGAGCTGGCTCTAAAGTAGATTAACCCCCATTCATACATATCAGAAACTGCCTGTAAATTACTTTCCAGTAACAAATAGTTAGGGAAACGGCAAGCAAGCTAACAGAGGCAGTTGTTAGCCAAGAACGTCAAGCAGTTTCATTCAAATGTGGCTGGATATGAAGGCGCTATATTCTGAACATTGTCATACAAACGCAGTTATTTAATTAATGTTGAAGTATCCGTGTTATTGTTTCTGTGCTGGTAAAAGCAGAAATGCCTAGTAGCCAAGGTCAAATTGAAAAGGGAAAAAGTCCACCTTGACTTCTTTGATTACAAGCACGAAGAACGCGCTTCAATTGTACAGCATTGCCAGCGCATTGTTTCTCTCCAATCCCTCTCTTTCTCCCCTCCCTCCCTCTCCCTCTCCATGCTAGCCTCTCTCCCTCTCTTTCTCGAAAGTGAGGTAGGCCTAAGTGTGCGGTCGTAGTTTTTTGTGCATTTATTTTTAGGTTATCAAAATGTCAATGTCATGTGAATTTAAAGCGGAAAGGAAACGTCTTGCAATGCGTTGTCATACTCCTAATGCGGCCCAAAAACCTACCGCATCTTCTTCCACCTAGCCTGATTATCATCGACTTTCACATCTCTTCGAGACTGGCTGAAGCTGTTGCATCACTAGGAGGGCACGGCCTGGCTATCTTCCACCGGCATGCCCATCACAACCAGTGGCCAAAGTCAGACTAGGTTAGACTATTGCCACTTTTTAACTAAAGCTAAACAGACACTGAATTGTTATTGATATGTAGTAGACTAAATGAAAGCTGTTTTTTTTTCTGTAGGCTAAATAGGCTACAACAGAGTAACAGGCTGGCTGCAATAGAGTCTATAATAGCCTACATTATGGGTAGGCTATATTGGTGCATAAGCAATCAGTTTGACAAATATAATGTCATTGAATGCAGATTTCCTCATATCACCATGCTCATATATTCTTGAAAAACGAAGTGCACGGTTACTCAAGGCATTTTTCTATACAAGGCACAGATGTTTTAACACACCCTCGTTTTTTCTTAAAAACCTGAATTCACAGTTGCACTGCAAAAAAAAAAATCATAGTCACACATGAAATTTAACGTGGACATAATTTACCACTTATTTAGGCGCAAAAAAAATGGGGACACTTCTGGTTACATTCGGGACAATACAAAGTGGAATCCGGGACCATTGCGGGACACAAATGAAAAAAGTTAATTTCGAGCCCTGCCCTTCATCAAGCCATATGGGAGGTGTGTGGGAGAGACAGATAAGAATGATCAGGAGTGTCCTGTCAGCAATTCGGGACCGATCTGTCAAAAGGCTCGACAGTGCATCTCTGAGAACCTTTTTGTATGAGGTCATGGCCATTGTGAATAGCAGACCTATAACCATTGAATATCTTAATGATCCTACAACCATTGAACCCCTGACACCAAACCACATCCTTACAATGAAGTCTTACATTTTGTCTCCACCTCCTGGCCACTTTGTGAGTGAAGATCTGTATTTATGCAAAAGATGGCGCCAAGTCCAGTTCTTAGCAAATTAATTTTGGGCCAGGTGGAAAAATGAGTATCTCCTTAATTTACAACAGAGACAAGTGTGGTACCGGGAAAGGAGAAATACAAAGGTGAATGACATTGTTATCTTACGAGAGGGCGGCTCTCCTCGTAATCAGTGGAAATTTACCCAAGCACTGATGGGAGGGTGAGAAGGGTTAAACTGTTGATGGGAGATTCCACTTTGAATCATGAAGGGAAACGTAATTCTAAGCCTGTCTATCTTGATAGACCTGTGCAAAAGGTAGTTGTTTTAATCGAAGCAGAATAAATGAAGGGTTTTAGGTTTAGTGTTTGTTTTTGTGTGTGAAATCAATTAATATGTGATTTGGGGGGAGTGTAACTGTGATAGTTATTTTCCTTTTGTTATTTTGTGTTGGCATTAAATATCCTGTCTTTATGTCCAAGAATGTTTTTGTTTATGTACGCTGGCTTACGTCACTAGTTCATGTCAGCTGATGTCACCTGTTTCACACTATTAAAGCGCCGTACCACTTGGCTAGGTGTGAATGGACTTGACTATGCTCGCGGCCTCGCTACAAGCCGCGGGCTAGTTTGAATTACTTGACGCTCAAAATGGTCTTCCGAAATTGAAGTCTCATGCCCTCTTGATGTAATACGCAGCCAGTGAGGTATGTTGTTCCTTTTGTCTCTTTGTGTGTTTTATTTATGTTGTGTGGTGTTCCTTCTGATTTTGTTTTGTGTTTTGTTTTGTAGTGTCAGTTTGACGGTGGATGAAAGACGAACGGAAAATGAACATGGATTAAAGAAATAAAAGTGATCATCCATCAGTAGGGCTGGGCGATATGGAAAAAAAACAGTATCACGATATGGATTACTTTATATCACGATAACGATATATATCACGATATAGCACAATTACATACGTTTTCAGTCATTCTCTTCATTTCCTCTGTATTTTTTCATGTCGCAAAACAACCTTTCTTTAAAATGCATCTTTTTATTCTTATTTTTACAGTTACATTAACTTATAGTGTGTATTGTGACAACATGAAATGTAATTAAATGATATTCAATTGTATAAAATTGATAAAATTACTATCACGATATAAACGATATAGGAGAAAGGTCACGATATACACGATATATACTGTATTGTCATATTTCCCAGCCCTATCCATCAGTAACTAAAACTCGACTCAAGCGTGGTTCCTGGGGGGCGTGATAACAGGCATCACGCGCATTATCATTTACAGGAAAATGTTAAACACTGTGCAGGAACACTTGGTTTGAGGTGAGGATCATGTTTACTCCAGGTAGACAAAAACCCAAAGCACACATCCAAAAGCACA
Organism: Engraulis encrasicolus; assembly: GCF_034702125.1. Lineage (NCBI taxonomy): Eukaryota > Metazoa > Chordata > Actinopteri > Clupeiformes > Engraulidae > Engraulis > Engraulis encrasicolus. The sequence continues at coordinate 12,573,287 of NC_085857.1, forward strand.
GTGTAATGGTGCTAAAATGTAAATCCTGTTGAAAATCTTGGGGGGAATGTGAATTCTGTCATTAGGAGAAAGAATCCTGTACCTGTAAAAGAGGATGGACACACTGCAATGGAAGAAGGGGGGGGGGGGGGGGGGGGGGGGGGGGGATGGTGTACCACCAGAGAAGTGCAAGGAGTCATTGCTGTCTAAGGGCGTGCAAACAAATATTAAGGAGAGGCGCTTATTATTCCTGCACATGCCCTTTTTCTTATTTTTCTGTGAAAGTCATTAATCCATTAAACACAAATCCATTTTAAAAAAAGATATTTGGATATCCAATTAAAAGATCCTGGTGGTAAATGTTGTGTGTATTTCCATTTATTTATGGATATATTCAATACACTCGCCTCCAAAAGAGTTGTCGCCTATCCATCTGTTTGGAATAACAGCTAATAACCTGACTTTCAATTAATCACTTGGCTTCAGAAGTCACTCATATGAAAGCTACAACCCTCCCGAATGAAAATGTACAGTATGTACAACATGTATGTACATGTATGTGTGTCATTGTAATCATGGAAAGCAACACAATGAAAANCAATGGAATAGCGAATATGTCACCATCTCTCATTGAACTCCATTGATCTTCATTGTGTTGCTTTCCATGATTACAATGACCCTAAACATACACCTAAGGCCAAAGTTGATTTTCTGGAGGGGTGTGAGTGAATCAGTGATTAAGTATGACACCCGATCTACGTATTTGAAGTGTTTTGAAGTGACTTATCTGCACATTTTCACATTATGTTCGATAGGCGACAAAACTGCGAAAACGAAAATCTGTGTTCATTAAAGGGTCAATCTTTCTTTGGTGCATGAAATTTATTTTTGTACATTCATTTTCATTCGAGAGGGTTGTAGCTTTCATATGAGTGACTTCTGAAGCCAAGTGATTAATTGAAAGTCAGGTTATTAGCTGTTATTCCAAACAGATGGATAGGCGACAACTCTTTTGGAGGCGAATGTACTCATAGGCAGTGCTGTAGTTACATGTAAAAAAAGATGCCACAAAATTAAGTGTTACCTAAGTCTCTTTTCAGGCTGTTGGCCGACGTTGTATTGATCAAGGTCCTGTAGCTGATGCCTTGTATACTCTGGAGAGGTGTAGTGGTCCTCCATATGAGCAGCACAGTAGGATGCTCTACAGGTTAAACATCTTTTCTCGGCTGAGCGTGAGCACACATCACACTGTGCATAGGCAGACGGCACACTGCAAAGAAATACAAGACGTGTATGAGTAGGCTACAGTTCCCTTTGTCAAAAAGAAAAAAGTTAGAGCCCGAGCACCGAAGGTGCTTAGGACCCTTTTTTCCAAGACTTCCTATTTAGGGCTAGAGCACCGAAGGTGTGTAGAACCCTGTTTTTTTCCTACGACTTCTTATTGTTTTTCAGATGTTGGTTTGTCTGTTTGTCTGTCTGTCAGCTGGGTAACAGAGTTATCGGAGTGAGTTTGATGAAATTTTGAGGAGTTGTTGGACATTACAAAAGGAACAAGTGATTTTTCATGATCTAGATCCAGGATTTTAAAAAAAAGAATCCTCAGCAATGAGGGTGAATTTTGACGTTCCGATTTCTAACTCCATAAAAACAAGGCAGAAAGACTTGAAAACAATTAGGGTGTAACATAGTCAAATGTTCAATCAAAGAGCTTCCTTGGCAGAGGCCTGCACTCTTGAGTGCATTTCTAGTTATTATTATTATTTGTTATTCTCATTGTTTCTTATTATCACATTACTTGTTCTTGTTCACGCATGTTCGGGCAATTTTGAGTTGTTTGAATGAATGTCAAATGAATCAAATCTGGATTTTATTTCACACATCAGGGGCCTCATGTACAAAGAAGTGCGTGGATTTCCTACCAAGAAAGTGCGGGCGCCAAAATCTTGAAGGTTACTTACGGACAAAAAAATCCGGATGTATCAATAAGTGCGTAACCAGGTTTTGCCGTGAAATCTTGCGCACATGCACGAGCACACACGGGACCAAGTCTCCGCCTTGCCTCCTCCCTTAAATATTCAATATGAATATTCTAATTAGTATGAACAGACCCATTCATGTGCATTCATTGGTTGAAAGAATTGGAAAGGGAACGCGGGAAGGGGAACGCGGGAAATATAGGCCTATTTCATGATGCGAGGTGAAGGCGCTGTTTCGGAGGTAGCCAATTTAAAAGGAAAAAGGCTGCGCGCAATAGGCTAACAAAATTACTTTGGCGTGTATAAAATCAGGCATCGGTAGCCTAATACTTAATGTGAGGACTGCAGAAAAAACTGTCATGTTATACTGCAGTACAATGCAGGTTTCCCAACAATTGATATTTACAAGGCATTACGTCAAAACACATTGCATTGAGGCAGTCGCCAAGGCTTCCGAGAAATAAACATTTATGTCGGGTATAAATATGAAAGATGACACATGTAGGCTACGCCACACGTAGGCCTATGAATAACTTGCAGCCAATACTCAGTTAGCCTATAAAATAACCTGTTAATTGATGGACTAATTTTACAGTGGCCTTATTAAAATAGACCAGCACTGCGGTGAGGACGTTCCCAACAAATGCGAGAAGACACATCGCAGATCCAGAAAATATTAAATGGTTAATAGCTGCCAAATACTTGAAATAATACTGCTGATGGGCATCCAATATCGTTGTAATTCTGGAATAGTTTCAGAGTACGCTTCATTTTAACCAGCTGCCTCAACAATAATATGGTTGAGGTGGTTTTCTTCTTTTTTAAAAAAAAATCACGGGCCTCAACATTAAAATCCACGTTTAACTGGCTGCATCTCTGCAATATTTCCGACCGTGTACAACACATGTAGTTGCGCTGCATGCCTCAGTGTGCCGCCAAAAAGACGCAATGCACCACTTACGGCAACTTCCACGCTTACGGAAACTTCCACAGCAGCCCTGAAATTCGCGTGGAGATCCGCAGTTTTCCACGTCTAGTCTGTTTTAGTACATCTGACCGTGGCCGTGGAAAACAACTTAAGTAGCTTTTTTGTCCGTAAGTGAGCTTCGTACATGAGGCCCCTGGTCACAGCAGCTACAACTACACAAAAATCCCAGCCCTGACGGGGCACAGGGATTCCATAGCGTCCCCTAACGCATGGACGTTCAGGGCTAATATATAGTTAAAGTTACAGACGTACAGAGCTATGGGGGGGGGGGGGGGGGGGGGGGGGGGGGGGGGGTGTATCTCACCAAGACGAACAAAAAAGTTCAATTTGATGCCATGGCCACGGCCAACAGGAAGTGAAATAATTGGACTTTTACAAATTTTACATACAAAGGAATTAAACTTGTCTTAAACCGTGCACCAGATCTTTATCATATACGTACATGAGCTCAAGACATTGTAGATCGGTGTCTCCCAACCTTTTTTGTCTCGAGTACCCCCTAAGCAATTTAGTCATACTATGAGTACCCCCTCGCACATGCTCTATATGTATATCTCTTCCTCTATCCCAATATGATTACCGGTATATTCCATATATTTTTATTATTGATATTTTTCCACGTACCCCCTGCCTTGTGGAGGCAGGGAACTACACAGGCAAAGTCTGTGGAGATTATATTTAAGGTGTTGTAGTCATTGTGCTGTATAATGTACAGTTTCTGAGCACGTCTCTGTAGATAACGATTTACAATGTAATATGCTAATGTAGGCCTACCGTATACGTAGTTGTTGAATGAATAATTCTTTTTAGTATAATCCAAATTTATTGCAAAATAGTTCCATACCTTCTCACCCCCAACATCTTCATAATTTTGTAATGACAAATTTATTAGTACATTCAGTGCCCATGTCAAAGTATACTGGCTCAAATAAGACAATGCTGATAGCGTTTTAGGAAGTATCTGAAGCACTCCAACCACATTTTTGTTTGGCTAAAGCTTGTCACATACAGTCTATGATCACTGAAGAAGGATGGATGGATAACTATTGTATGGCCAAATTCAAAGTCCCTGACATTTGTTTGTTACTTACACAGTTACTTTTTCAAAGAAGGCCAACTTGTCCAACACTTATAATCAGACACACATTACCACACTACCAGTAGGTCAGATTCAGGGGGGGGGGGGGGGAATAAAACTTTATTTTATTGCTTGTTGATAGTACTTCAATGGGTTAGGACTTAAACTCCAAGGCCGTTTAACAAAATCTCATCTGAAATAAACATGGAACGCTTGTCATTCATGTCAGGAACAACTGTCAGTAATGGGGGATGAGCAGATAGAATCTACTGTTAGCTTGTTTCCCATAATTTTTACCATGTAAAACCCGAAATGTTTTCCTTGATGTTGTACCTTTCAACTGATGATGCAGTTGAGTAGCCGTCTTCACTACCGGGGTTGGATATGGCATCCAGCCAGCTATGAGAAGAAGATGATAGTTTTAAAATACCGTACATATTATCGCATAACAGTAACACAGGTGTTGTTGCAGATACTTTACAGTCTGGCTTTCAATTAATTTACTGAAACAGATAGATTTATAGATTTCAGTTCAGTAGGAGATGTCTTGGATTCCTATGTCGCCAGTATATTTTATGAATCTGATTGTTTCATAAAATATCAGTCTAGTTTCTTGTATTCAATGCTGGGATCATCACCATGCTCAAGACCATTCTCATTAATGAAAGATGATTAACTGGCACGGTACTGAGTTTAGCAGGTGACTGGAACTACTGAAGTTAAGGTACTACTTACCCCGCAGAGATCTTGTCTTTTGAGAAGTGACTCTTCAAGTTGGTGGGCAAAGCTTCACTCTTCATGGAACCATACATGGATACAGGGGAGTATCGTCTCCTTGTTAAATTTTCAGTAGAGCTACAAGTTAAAGGATTACAGGAGGTGCAGCATCAGTGAAACACAGGAATCTCTAGCAGATTACCAAAGGCTCTTGTCTAATGCACATGTCACAAGCCTCACTCCTTAGAAGAATTATTTTCAAAAGAATAGTTTGGTGTGAAAGGAAAATNGGCATGCTAAANTAGATTGACGTTTAATGAGGCCATTTTCCCGGTGTGGCAGTCCTCGGGGTCAATGGCGTTTTTTTTTGTTTTTTTGTTTTTTTCCTCTCATAGACTGACCCTCAACATGGGCTAGCCCCGTGGACTGGGCTACTAATAACGTCTTAGAAAAGTAGGGGGCTGTGTGAGGGGCTGGTATATGATAAAAATGCCCTGGCTGTTTTTTGGTCCCTGCCCAGCCCTAGTAATGTAAATGAGACACGCTAAACCATTGCAGTATGAAGTTGAAGATTTTAAACACTCGTGGAAAACAACGTAAATGGCAATGCAAAAGGCAACGCCAGGTTGGTGGGGGGAGACATTTACGAGTGCTCTTCCACGTCGTCCTTCATGACTGAGGTACAGTGAGCATGGTACCGTCCGGTCGCACTGCTCCCTTTCAGGCGGCATTGGTGGTTGCCCCTTTGCACGGGTGAGGCATGAATGCGATTTTGTTGTGTGCTGTGGAGTGCTGTGTCACAATGACAATGGGATTTGGACTTGGGGGGGCAACCCCCATTACGACATATACAGCGCCACTCAGACATACCGCCATTCCGACACTTTTTCATACTGCCCTTCCGACACCAATTTGCTCCACACGCGAGCATACACATTCTGCGTGTCTGGAGCTGCCCAAGTGTGTGGTGCTGAAATCTGTGCATGCTCCAAGGGAAGAATGTTACTGCTTCATGATTTGGGTCTACCGTACAGAGGGTTCACTCACCACATATCTGGGTGGCACGCACTGCACTCTAGGGGCGTCAACGGGCGAGTGCAGACTCCATTCGGAATTAATTGATTGCGCTCTCACGACAGCACCCAGGTGAACTGCAGGCATGGATTGAGTGAGTAAACACTCTGTTGGCCTAACTGTAGACCTTCTGTGGTGCAAGCTGAAGCCGTGCTGTGCCCCTTCTGTGGTGCAAGCTGTAGCTGTGCTGTGACACAGCCTCTACAAACGGCCCTGTTTGTAAACTAACTGTGCACTAGCAAAGTTCTCTATGCCTCGTTTTACATGTCAACAACTCTGCAACTCTGCGGAATGAAGTATTGAGTAACAGTCAAACTAAGTTTCAGCCGCCGGAGCAGCTGACTGAGGGAAGTTTGTATGCTCGACGCGCTCGATGAGATGAATTCCAATGTCCATATGTCCTTTTTGCGTCTTTTATTTAGCTTTTGGTATCAAAGGGTTAAAAGAACAGGTTCACAGTCCATTCTCCAGGTGAGGTTAAAATCCATTAAGTGTGAATTATGTGCAAAATAGCATGCGTGGTGCAGCGGTCAGCAAAAGTTTGGCTTCCCCCATCACCTACTCAGTACTCACTGACTACCAACACCCCGAGTGAATAGGTGAAATACTAATTGATCACCACGTGACCCCATTTGTAGCGCCACTAGACTGTCCTCACTCAAACAAGTCAAAACATTGGTAACACTTTATTTTAGGAATACATCTATTAGCACTAATACTTGTACATACAATATTAATGCCTTAGTAAGTAACTTGTAAGGCATGTACTAAGCAAAATCAGACAGTTGTTAGACATTTATTCGCAAATGTCTTGTTCATGCACAATAAGGGATTTATTACCAATATAACCTTAGTAAGGACCTAGTAGACCTAGATTTCTATTTATGAGTAAGCAGTAAGGGCCAGAATACAATGTGTATAAGCTCCTGGTACACTGTGTGAACAAACCCTGAACAGTGTGAAAACAGATATGGAATAAGGGTCCCTATTCTAAAGTGATGCATTGCTCAGCCCAGATGGCTTAGGGCCCCCGCACTACCTAGGGCCCCGGCCCCAACTCTACCCCCACCCCCCACAACGGTAAGCGAAGAGTTAGGATATTTCTGAATTTGCATTGGTCTCATTAGATGTGTAGATCTTACTTAATCTACACAATGTGTATGAATGAGTAATTGGAAGCATTATATTGCAAGGATTGAACCTAAATTTCTCAATGACGGTGGGTGGTGAGATGTCATTTTTTCATACACCAATTAGTTTTAATTGTAAAATCCCTACAATAAATGCTGAATATAATGATGAGTAATAGTTTGGAAGCGAAACGAAGCTATTCCTTTGTGATAATAAATAAGTTAATGTTTGAGAAACTTAGCTCCAAGAAGTGCAGTGCATGATGGGTACGCCCTTTGTCAGAAATGCAATGAATGGCCAATGCAGCAATGATAATATTTCTGTTGTTATGTACATGGCAAATTGTTTGGATAACAACTAAATTGCACGAGTGAGGGGAGGAGCTAAGGACGTAGGTAGACGCAGAGCCGGGTAGGTTGTCTGTAGGCCTAGATTGCGTACCCATCATGCATTGAACTTCTTGGAGCTAATGTTCAGTTTGTTTAGTTTCGCTTCAAAACTATTATTCTAATGTTGTGCATGTATTTTGGGGTTTTTACAATTAAAACTAAGTGGTGCATGACAAAAATTACATCTCACCAACCCACCGTCATTGACAAATGTATGTTCAATCCTTGCTATATAATGACTCCTGTTACCTCTCATGCAGTGAGATGCACAAGAGAATACTAGATGTCTCTGCTGTTCATAAATTAAGTATTTAATATATCTTTACACTTTGCTGATCAGGGGGGTGGCTAGGTAGTGCAGGCCTGGGTGGTGTTGGGGCCCTAGGTAATGAGGGGGACCTTGGTAGTGTGGGGGCCCTAAGCCATCTGGGCTGAGCGATGCATCACTTTAGAATAGGGACCCTTATTCCACCTCTGTTTTCACACTGTTCAGGGTTTGTTCACACAGTATGTCGGGAGCTTATACACATTGTATTCTGCAACTTATTATTATATTACTAATAAATAGAAATATAGGCTTACTGGTCCTTACTAAGGTTATATTAGTAATAAATCCCTAATTGGGCATGAACAAGACATTTGTGAATACATGCTTAACAACGGTCTTATTTTGCTTAGTACATGCCTTACACGTTACTTACACAGGCATTAATATTGTATGCATTAGTGCTAATAGATGTATCCATAAAATAAAGTGTTACCATATATCAAATTCAGAAACCTAAACCGATATCTGTCCGCAACAGCAGCTTTGAGCCTCATAAATGGGTGGAAAGTAGAGATTTATAACGATGGCTAAACAGATGCCTGTCTATCACAGCATAAGCTAAAAATCACCTAGCTATGGAATTCTGACTAGCGCTCGGACTTTGGCATGTAGGGGACCTATGGAGGCGAGGTATGTAACAAAAGTCAGGGCTCATCATCACGTTTAAACACAACGTAAGCAATTTCACACCGGATTACCCCTTTAACCCCAAAAGTTGCTCCTGGTGGCAGGGTCCTACCCTGCGTGTCTGCCACTACCACCGGTATGTGAATGTGAGTATGAATGGGTGAATGTGTGGCATACAATGTAAAGGGCTTTGAGTGCTCGAAGGAGAAGAAAGGCGCTATATAAATGCAGTCCATTTACCATTTACATTCTCAAAGTCAAGTGTTCTAGGCTTGCTAGAACGTGAAACGTGTAGTAATTGGATTGAATTGAAACTATTTGGTGAACTCCGCGGAGTAATCAATTACAAGGAGTTTCACGTCCTAGCAAGGCTAGAACACTTGACATTGAGAACAAGCATTGAATCAATTTTGCAATGCCAAACGAACAAGGGTAGCCAGGCAACGTGACACAACAGCGAGCCATCACTTTTCATCAACTGAGATTCATAATCTCTCAGGGGCTGTGATCCTTTAAGCTATCGGAATGGTAAGGAAGCCCAGAGGTGACATGGAGGAAAAAAATAGAAAATGCATGTACTAGAGACTAACACTAACTATAGATCTCAAATTTGATTTGCAAGATCTCGACTTTGATTTCTGAATTTGCGGACCAACTAACAATATCATAACATCTGAAATCATCTCGCGGGCCAAATAAAATGACCTGGCCCCCGGGCCTAAGTTTGACACCCCTGCTGTGATGGGTCCGTTCAGCTCTGCAGAGGGGGCTGTGGTGGCAGTTAGGCCTGGGCGATATGAGAAAAACGTAGATTTGGATTATTTCTTTCCAAAATTTGGATGGATTCACATGGATTGTGAAAAATGGTGCAAGGTATGACACCTAGAAAGGACTTAATAAAGGCTGGCCCTGGGAAAATAGCAAACTGCACAGAACTGCACACAGAAATGGATGATCTTAAAGAAGAGACATACACAAGTTTATATTGTATACACAATATAGCCTACAAAATATCTATAAAGGAGGAAAATGCCTAAAGCAAATATCTTTAACCACAAGAGGGATAACTGTCTAAAACAAATATCCTTTACAAGACTAAAGGTGCAATTGCCTATAGCAGTACTCAATTCAAAGTCCCCGAGGGCCATGTATATATGTAGTTTCCATTGACAGGATGGGAGAAAATTCTGTCATACAGGGCCCCAATTTCCTGGGGGGTGATGTGCCTGCCTTGTTCTCATTGCCACCTTTCAGTATTTTTTTAATGACAAAAGATGATCTGTTAGCCTATATTTGCAGACTGCATTCATAAAGATTTATTTCTTAGTGAGAAAACCAACAAGCTTGAAGATAACACTTTTCAAACAGATGTTGCTTATTATGACTTTGTGTATGTAGCTCTCACATGCATAATGAGAATCAGATGCAATAATATGGACCCAGCAAAGAGGATATCTCAGGTTTTGTCAACAAGAAACCAATAATAAATCGTCAAGTTGCTCATAACTTTGTTTGTAGTCTTGAGAGGGGATTAGCATTCCAAACGAACTATTTGGGGACTGTTTAAAGGTGTGAAAAGTTTATCAAGCAACTCGTTTTTTAAGTACCACTAGTTAGCTGCCAGCAGAGCTCAAACACAATTTACCTTCATTTGTGTTAGCAACTAGCTATCGCTACTGCTAAACCAATTTAAAGTCCTTCAACAAACTTTTTGCAATCAAATGTGGGCCATTACTTTAAAAAACGAGGCATAGAGAACTTTATAAATGATTCATTTACAGGCTCTGACACCATCCTTCCCTTGTAGTCTACCTTACAATCTCTGATGCCCAGTGGTGGACAAAGTAAAAGTACTTTTGTGGTGTAATTACAACAGTAGCACATGATATTACATAGCTGTTACACCGTTTACTCCATTTTACCTACCTATTGAGATAGACTTTGTTATTACTGAAAAACAGTAAAAACCCAACAAGGACCCACCACAAACTCAACCCAACCTGTGCAGAATCAGCTTATCGTAAGACAAGTACATTGGTCTACTTTTTACTCAGATAAGTTACCTGTGTTGGAAAGAAACTGTGTTTCTTTTTTTTTTACTTTTACTTTGTCCACCACTGCTGATGTCACCCTCGTAGTCCTACCAAAGAGGCTTGAGACAAGAGGGTGTACTCACGTCATAACAGCGTAGTACGAAATGATGGCGAGGGGAGTACAATTCTTCTACGGTCAGTATTGGAAGCATGGTGAAGTGCAATGCCACTTCCGCGAGGGTCGGAGTGTGGAACAGGTCATAGGACGGCGTGAATGTTTGTCAGCTGTCCTTAACTCATTGACTACTTCCCATGCATTGACTCCCAAAATGGGAAAACCCGTTTTTGAGGTTTTTTTAGTGGATTCTGAATCTACACATTCTAATGCACATTCTGTGTGATTTTCGTAATTATGTGATGAACAGAACTCACATAGATCATGAAAACACCTACAGTCAAAACTCCTACAAAGTCATTATTTGCATATTGTGTTATTACAGCGAATGAAATCATGCACACTTCCTGTTCACGTCACATCAAGGCGCCTGGGTAATCAAAACATACCTAGCTTCCTGTCAGGGCTTTGCTAGCTTATCGTAAACACAGGCCTACAGAAGGATAAGGAGGTTTGCTGTCATCAAATTAGGTATGGAAATGGAAGTTTGGAATGAAAAAACAGCACAACACAGCAGCAGAAACAAACGTGTACTTCGGCGCATCTGCTTTTTGCTATACTTGAATGACTGATATGCCCATCAGAATACACTAGTAACTAGCTCTTCCAGTGATAATATTAGGGTAGATGACGGAAAGGCAGCAAAAAACATTTTTTTCACAAAACATTGTTTATGAGTGAAAAAAGTATATGTCTACGTAGTGCAGCAATTAATCTTTCAAAAAATCCAAGTGGTCACAATGTTGGTCTATTCATTGATTATTTATTTACGTTGATAAAGCAATTTGCTGAAAATATGTCCTTTGGTGTGACGTTAAGAAATAAATATATTAAGTAATGTAGAAATGGCTTGATGGAGTTTTATGAACATTGTTACACTCTTCATATTTATTGCAATTTTTAAAGTCTTAATTTAATGAGAAATTACCATTTAAGTATTTTTTTTCCCATTAGATGTGAGATTATTAGAAACCTTCGAGGAAAAACAGGGATATCTTTCTTTTAAATGTTCAAAATTGTCCGAATTTATACTAACTTTTCAGGGACGATAATTTGTTCTTCCCTAATGCAATATTCAGTGTTTATCAAACATATTGTTTAGCTCAAAAAAATATTTGAGCGTTTAAAACATGTCACACCGTAGGACATTCATGTCACGCTAAAGGACAGAAATGCAAAACTGAGCCAGAAACAAATATATCAACATGATTATTTTTTCTTTTGATCATAATATAATGTTGTAGTCAATATGGACCTACACTTTACACTTATAAGTCTTTGAATCGTCGATTATCAGCCTATCGTAACTCTTAATGACAGCCATGCGGTCATTGAATGTAACCTGCAGAGCTCATAAGACTCATACTGAAGGGTGACCTTGGCATGACCATCACACTTTTGTAGGTATGCTATGACTGTCACACCATTGAACCTGTAGTGTGTAGTGGCCAGTGCCTATTTGGTATCTCAAGCTGGACAGCACATTTATGCTGTATATTGAGCTCTCCACAGCATACTTTATTCATCTATACTCCTCTATATACTTTCTCACTGATCTTTCCTTCACTGTTACCGTTATATTTTATGGTTTCAAAGCACCATTAATGACATTTTATATCATTTGACAGTATCTAAAATCAACAGCAAATATTCATCAACAATGCATCAAAGTATAAATTCCAAAGGCCAATAAAGGAATAAACTAGAATGGGCACTCGGTAGAGCGCAAACCTTCGCCTACGCCACTTATTTTTTTCTGGCCATCTTCAAAGTGTGGGGCATAACATTCTCCAAATTTTGGTGTTAGTTTCATTTAAATCGGACCGGAATATCGTAATATTACATTTTTGGCCCAGTCTTGACCTCTTATTCAATTCAGCATGCACACGTTCTTCTGGCATATAGTGCTTGGCAAAGAAAAACGTTTTTGACCTTTTCATGACCTTGACCTTGACCTTTGACCCAATCACTCCCAAAAAGTAATCGGTTGTTCCTTGGGTCATGACCAATCATCCCACTAAATGTCATAAAAATCGGCTGAATTTACGTTTTGACCTTTTCGTGACCTTGACCTTGACCTTTGACCCAATCACTCCCAAAAAGTAATTGATTGTTCCTTGGGTCATGACCAATCATCCCACTAAATGTCATAAAAATCGGCTCAATTGACGTTTTGACCTTTTCGTGACCTTGACCTGGACCTTTGACCTTTGACCCAATCACTCCCAAAAAGTAATCAATTGTTCCTTGGGTCATGACCAATCATCCCACTAAATTTCATAAAAATCGGCTGAATGTACGTTGTTGACCTTTTCCTGACCTTGACCTTGACCTTTGACCCAATCACTCCCAAAAACTAATCAATTGTTCCTTGGGTCATGACCAATCATCCCACTAAATTTCATAAAAATCGGCTCAGTTCTGTCTGAGTTATACGAAGTACAAACAAACATTTTGACCTTGACCTTTGACCTTTGACCCAATCACTCCCAAAAACTAATCGATTCTTCCTTGGGTCATGACCAATCATCCCACAAAATTTCATAAAAATCGGCTCAGTTTTGACTGAGTTAGACGAAGTACAAACAGACAAACAAACATATTCACAAATAAATACACGGCGGGCAAAACATAACCTTCTGGCGAAGGTAATAATTTGAATACACAATATTTATTTAGTCAAACAACAAAACAAAAAATATATGTACTACCAGTTGTTTTAAAAGCTATTTCTCAAATATCTAGTCCTTTGGTGTGACCTGATTGTCCTTTGGTGTGATACTTCAAAGTGTCACACCATAGGACTTTTACTATCACACCAAAGGACAGGGCTATTCAATTGGAGGCCCGGGGGCCACATGCGGCCCAGATGCAGTCCACATGCGGCCCAGGCAAGGCCCCCAACTGAAGCAGTATACATTTCAGTTTTGTTACTGCAGTACAACACATTATTTGCTTGTGATTCTTCTGCTTGTCTTATACATTCACATTCAATGTGGTTAAGTGTTAGGTTAGAGGGACATGTTTAAAATTTGTTTGTGGACTACTGATTTTAAGTGTCATTTCAGTGGTCGTGATGTCTGAAAATATGCGGCCCGACTGCAGTTCTTGGTTTCGAAATGTGGCCCACATGAAATTCTAATTGAATAGCCCTGCCATAGGACTTTTACCATCACACCCCGCCGTGTATTTATTTGTGAATATGTCTGTTTGTTTGTTTGTTTGTTTGTACTTCGTCTAACTCAGTCAAAACTGAGCCGATTTTTATGACATTTTGTGGGATGATTGGTCATGACCCAAGGAAGAATCGATTAGTTTTTGGGAGTGATTGGGTCAAAGGTCAAAGGTCAAGGTCAAAATGTTTGTTTGTACTTCGTATAACTCAGACAGAACTGAGCCGATTTTTATGAAATTTTGTGGGATGATTGGTCATGACCCAAGGAACAATTGATTAGTTTTTGGGAGTGATTGGGTCAAAGGTCAAAGGTCAAGGTCACAAAAAGGTCAAAAACGTACATTGAGCCGATTTTTATGAAATTTAGTGGGATGATTGGTCATGACCCAAGGAACAATCGATTACTTTTTGAGAGTGATTGGGTCAAAGGTCAAAGGTCCAGGTCAAGATCATGAAAAGGTCAAAAACATCAATTGAGCCGATTTTTATGAAATTTACTGGGATGATTGGTCATGACCCAAGGAACAATCAATTACTTTTTGGGAGTGATTGGGTCAAAGGTCAAGGTCAAGGTCACGAAAAGGTCAAAACGTAAATTGAGCCGATTTTTATGACATTTACTGGGATGATTGGTCATGACCCAAGGAACAACCGATTACTTTTTGGGAGTGATTGGGTCAAAGGTCAAGGTCAAGGTCACGAAAAGGTCAAAAACGTTTTTCTTTGCCAAGCACTATATGCCAGAAGAAGAGGTCAAGACTGGGCCAAAAATGTAATATTACGATATTCCGGTCCGATTTAAATGAAACTAACACCAAAATTTGGAGAATGTTATGCCCCACACTTTGAAGATGGCCAGAAAAAAAAAAGTGGCGTAGGCGAAGGTTTGCGCTCTACCGAGTGCCCATTCTAGTTATTATTATTATCTTTGGCCATAGATGTTTCTAAAAACTGGTACTGGAAAAAGCTCCTCAATTATTGATCTAATTGTGTATGTATGTTATAGAATAAGTTTGGATGTTTGATTGGATCTAAAATAAAATTAAATAGAATACTAGCTTTTAGAGAGCTCTTGCTTTCTTACCTGCAGCTTGCCGGGCCAAATAATGGTCTTTCTGGGCCATAAGAGTCCTCTGATGATTCACTGCTGATTGACCCCAATGGTATTGACAGCCAAAGATTCCAGAGCAGGGAACACAAAAAAAGGCAGCTCAAGAAAATATCGTAGCCTCTTACTGCAGATGGGGTCGCCGGCGGGCCTATTCACTATTTGCTGAAAATGCTCAACTACATCATAACAACATTGCTATGACAGTGCAGAGAGCCTTAAGTAACAGATTAAGACATAGACATTACAATTTTGGTGACAGTAAGGTTATAACATATTTCTATTACTGAACTCCTTTTAACACCAAAAAGCACTCCTATATTTTTTACAAAGCGGATTCCAAAAAAGTTGGGACACTTATTATTTTGTGAATAAAATCAAAATGCTTTCATTTTTAAAACGATCAATCTGTTAATAAGATAGAGAGCATTGTGCAAAGACAACAATCATATCAGTTGTAAAAGCGAAGCAGAATTATTTTGAAGAAAATATGTGCTCATTTGAAATTTCACCCTTGCAACAAATCCCCAAAAAATTAGGACAGGGCCAATAAAATGCTTTTAGCATGGGATAAGCATTGGACAAGACAAAGGAGGAGAAGTAACAATTAATTAGTTTGACTCTTGGCATTACTACGAGGGCTGAGACTTAAGTTGTTAATTTCGATAAATTAATTAACCGCGCAATTCGATTAATTAATTAACACGATTTTAAAAAATTAATCACAGTATAATATTGCCACATAGTTCTGGATTAGACCAGTGGAGGGCAGTATTATGCCTGATGGTGGACAGCCTGCTGAAATTGAGAAGAGTTCTCTCTTTTAAAAATGAATATGTTTAGATGAAGCTTATGTATTGTAATTATTCCAAATCCATGTGAAAAAAAAATATTTTAGTAATAATTATGTAATTATTAATAGTAGTTCTAAAGTCAGATATTTAAATGTGATTCAGTTCATCAATTAATTTCAAAGCCTATACATTAATACAATTAAATTAAATAATCGAGTCCCAGCCCTAATTATTATTTTTTTTTAAGTTATTTTTCTGTGCAATACATAATTTCTGCAGCTCAACTGGTAGGTGTATTCTTCATCTTGTTTTACTTTTTGTTATGCTTAATATATCCTGACTGCAAGCCAGGCCATTTTATCAACTGTTTATGATGGAACAACACTGTTGGAACATAGTACAGAGTGCAATTTTCCATCATTATGGGGCAATATCTAAAGGCTGTGCTGGAAAATATAATGCCTTGGTAGCTATGCTTACTGTTTAAAGTCTGTATATCATTCAGCATTCATTTTAATGCTCCACATGAGTAAGAAGACCATAACCAAGGTACTACTGCACCCCATTACCACCATATACACTGTCCTTTAGATTGACCACTAAAGCTAGCTGAAATATTCATCCACAGACGACGACAG
This sequence comes from Engraulis encrasicolus, assembly GCF_034702125.1. Lineage (NCBI taxonomy): Eukaryota > Metazoa > Chordata > Actinopteri > Clupeiformes > Engraulidae > Engraulis > Engraulis encrasicolus. The sequence continues at coordinate 12,589,497 of NC_085857.1, forward strand.
AGAATACACTACAGAGAAGTAGAGCTGCTGGCCAGATGGTGCAAAGACGACAACCTCCTGCTGAATGTCAACAAGACCAAGGAGATTGTTGTCAACTTTCAGAGGGTCCAAAAACAACTGCCACCACTGACCATCGACGGCGATGCTGTGGAGAGAGTTAGCAGCACCAAGTTCCTTGGAGTGCACATCAGCGACGACCTCTCTTGGACCACCAACACTACATCACTGGCGAAGAAGGCCCATCAGCGTCTCTACTTCTTGCGCAAACTAAAGAAGGCAAGTGCTACACCCTCCATCATGACAACATTCTACAGAGGAACCATAGAGAGCGTCGTGTCCAGCTGCATCACAGTGTGGGGAGGAAGCTGCACGGAGAAAAACAGGAAGACACTCCAGCGTGTTGTGAACACAGCGAAGAAGATCATTGGAGTACCACTCCCCTCCCTGCAGGACATTTACACCACACGCCTCACCCGGAAAGCACTGATGATCATCAAAGACACAAGCCACCCTGCACACAAACTGTTCAGCCTCCTGCCCTCTGGAAAGAGGTACAGGCGCCTCCGTTCCCGTACCACCAGGCTGGCAAGCAGCTCAATGCACCAAGCAATCAAGATACTGAACACTCAACCCACTCTCCCTCCACTGTCAGCCTCTAGCCAGCAAGGCCACTGACAACCCCCACCCCCCTCATCCCCACCACCATATCTGCGACTGAACATTCCACCTGCACTACTATATTTGTGACTGAACTTTCAACCTGCACTAACTCAAAACATGCGCACGCACGCACGCACGCACGCACACACACACACACACACACACACACACACACACACACACACACACACACACACACACACACACACACACACACACACACACACACACACACACAAGCACACTGCACTTTCTGCACTAAACCCAAACATACACACACTGACACACAACACACACACACACACACACACAGACGCACATCGCACTTTCTACCTGCACTAAGCACACACACACACACTCACTGCTGCTGGTGTACTTGATAGACACTTTTTAATATATTTTAATTTTTCTTCAAATGCTACTATTACTATGTCAGAACGCTACAAAGGACTCTTAGGAAAAGCACAACCTCCTCTTAATGTATGTTCTCTACAAGTCTTCTATTGTCCAGTCTTGCACTTTAAATGTCTGTATGAGCACTGTCTATGTCCATACTGTCTTATGTCCATGTATAAGTACTGTCTATGTCTATACTGTCTATGTCCTTACCTAGATTAGTCTATGTCTGCATGGGAAAGCAAGAAATGTAATTTCAAATTCTTTGTATGACCAGTGCATGTAAAGAAATTGACAATAAAACCTACTTGACTTGACTTGATATTTTGCGTCACCTGGAGGGTGCATCACTTCATGATTTTAAAAAGGGATGAAATATTTTCCATTCTGTAATCAGAGGACTGTTTCACATGTCTTCTGGGTCCATCTAGAATAGAGGTGGGCAAACTCAGGGGGTTCATATGCCTGCAGAGCCTTTACCTTTGAATCCATTTTCAACATAGCTACCCAAGTCTAGGTCTTGTAGGTTTGAGATTAACCATGTAACATAGGCTGCTGTATTCATATCTTAACACATTTCAATATAATGTGCAGGAATGAAATAGTCATCAAATTATGCCAGGGTATATTATTTTCATTATTAACACTGGCAAATTGCCTATTATATCCGGCCATTCAGTCAATAATCTGAACCCAATGTGGCCCTCGAGCCAAAATAATTGCCCTTGATCTAGAATGAGCTTTGCCACAGGCAACATGGTCAAATGATGGTCATTTATTTGTGCATTCATGTTTTTAGGCTATCAGTTTAGTTCCTTTTAAATGATTTAATATTTCTGTGTTCTATTTTTCCATGATATTTGTATTTATTTTTGTTGTTATTTATGTTCACAATGTGGTGTTGTATTGGTCTGCTACGGTTGTGATCCTAAGCACAGCACAACACCATCATTAAATTTGCTGACAACACAACCGTGATTGGCCTGATCTCTGACAACAACGAGACGGCCTACAGAGAGGAGGTGGAGCAGCTGGCACGCTGGAGCCAAGACAACAACCTGGCCCTGAACTCCAAGAAAACGAAGGAGGTGATCCTGGACTTCAGGCGGTGTGGCCAGGGCAACCACTACCACAAACCCATCAACATCGGAGGGGAGCCAGTGGAGGTAGTACAGAGCTTCAGATTCCTGGGTGTGCACATCAGTGAGGACTTGTCATGGAGCACCAACACCTCTGCAATGGCTAAAAAGGGATCCCAAAGGCTATATTTCCTGCAGACTCTAAAGAAGGTCCAGCTACCACGAGATCTGCTCACTAATTTCTACAGGTGTACAATTGAATCAGTGATTACATACAGCATTACATCTTGGTACACCAGCTGCACACACGACAACAAGAAGATGTTACAGCGCATTATTAAAACAGCAGAGAGAATCATTGGATGCCAACTATCCACACTTGAGGAGATCCACCATACACACTGCACAAACAGAGCATTAAACATCCTTAAAGATCACACACACCCTGGTCACAGGCTCTTCGCCATGCTACCATCTGGCAGGCGCTTTAGGACTCTGCGTGCCCGCACTACGAGAATGAAGGACAGTTTCTATCCTACTGCCATCAGACTTTTGAACTCAATACGTCACCTGCCCCCCCTCAATACTTCAGGACTCTCTATACTGTGAGATGCATATGGACTTTTATATATTATTTATTTACTGTTAATATATCTTTTATTTTGTGGCCATTTGAGGGTTGCTTGCAAACAGAATCTCACTGTATTTATATAGTGACAATAAAAGCACTCTACTCTACTACTCTACTCTACTACGGGAGTTATTGGAGCTTATTGATTAGGGTTGCCTTTTGGAATGTAAAGAAGAGGGGACATTTAGAAGGGAGGACTTCCGTTTTACCTCAGGGAATGTTTTCAGATGTTAAGTTGTTGGTCAGCCGAATAAATATTATCATCTGAACTGGAGTGTCTTATTGTTGGTAACCAACTTTTAAGGGTTACACAACTATTACAACATGTTTTGGCCCTGTCCCAAATTTTTAATAAACATGTATTAATACTTTAAAGTATAAATACTTTAGACAGTTGATATGTTGACCTTGTGCTATTGCCCATATCCATGTGATTGTAGTATATTGGTATCTGCGCCTTTAAAGCAGTATCATATTTCAGTGGTGTCCCGTGACTGATGGGGAACCAATCATCAGTATTGCCAGTATTTTAAAAGCACTACACCGGCTACGTGGCGGCGGATTTCATGGTTACGGTAACTTGATCAGTTTGGTCCATATTCGCGTAGGGAGTTGGGGACTGTGGACCTACACTCCATGGGGATGTGGAAGCCTTGGCAGAGACGATCTAAAGAATCTTTGGCCTTGGTGTCTGTCTTTGGTCCCGCTGTGCGTCTCTGCCAAAGTTCTGACTGATTGCTGGGTCTGGCACCCGTCGTGTATCCTGGTAGGCCATTTTACGGTTTTACCTTATATTTAGGCTACTTTTTATCTAATTGGCTTGCGCATCTTATTCACTGTCATCACCTCGTGTAGGCATCAGGCTGGTGTCGGTGAATCCCTACCTATCACCTCTTTTGGATGACTTATCCGCCTCGCCAGTCGTAGGCCCCTATGTTATGGCTACCATTCGCATCGATTATGGATCCTTGCATCCGTTTATTTATGGCTTTGCTGATCGCTTACTTTCGTCCGCAGGTAGGCTAGTCCACTGAAGTCCGTGTGTTGAACCATTGGCTGCTGGCATAGCCTAGGCTACTACTGTTTTGTTTCTGGACAGTTTGTGAACAGAGTGAATGAGCGCGTGCGTGATTGATACCTGTGTGTGAAAGAGCATTGCTCCTGTCCAATTCTGTTTGTTATTTTTGTTTACTCATATTTGATAACGTGAGCTTTGTATTTCCTTTTGTGTTTTATTACCTGTGTTAAGCTCCCTTGTTCGTTATTGGTGATTGGGTCTACACCACGATTTAATGCAGCATGGCACCTGGAATAATCCCCTGTAGTCTTCTGCTTGCAGCTTATGGTGCCTAAAGGTACTCATGCAGTGTCATTGGTGTGGCTCGACTTAATAGCGTGATTTATTTTATTCTATAGTGTTTGCTGTGCATTGGGGGTGATTTGCAGTGACTAATGGCTCGTTCAGAAAGTCGAGAATCCCAAGAAAGACGACCTAAAACCTCAGGAAAGTGGGCGTGAAGATTTGGTGACGCAATGTCAGATCGATAATTAGCAATGTCAGATCGATAATTATCGAGGTTGATCTCAGGCGGAAGTATAGAACCGAGCTTATGTTTTGTATGACGACACACGCATCATCAACATGGCGCCCATGCATGGAACTAGCATGTAAACAGTATCAAAAATGCTAAAATATCATCTTGTAATCACTATCAACAACACCAGTTGATGTAATTCAACTGCAGATGTACATATGTCCTAAAATGAACGCAGCACAGTAGGTCTATTGCTGGTCTCTGACTGTTTCATTTAGATTACTAGCGAAAATGATATGTCGTGGGTGAGGCTCAAGATGAGGTGAAAAAAAGAAAAGAGGGCCAAAACAAAACAGGCATGATTCTCGATTGCTCCGGGATCAGTGGCTTTCATGCGCCAAAGTCCAGAACTCGGTTGTCACATGAGCAGTGTCGAGGTCCCGAGATCGTGAAGGCAACATAATTGTAGCCTAATTAAGGGGGAAGTCCATTGGCCATTCTAGCAGCTACTTTTGTGTGTACACCTTCACCCTTCACTACCCTGTCTTATTTTAACGATTTGTAGGCTATAATAAAATAAGTGATGTATTAAAAGAATGTCTACCGTTTGCCTGCTCTATACCCAGTCTCGGATGTTCTTGACTAATCTCTGTGCCTTGTGCAATAACTTTAGTGTCTAGAGGATTCCCTCTGGTAGCGTAGTCGGGATATAGCTCAAAACTAAGACATTAATATTTTTGGTTAAAAACCTGAAAGGTCCACTTTACTACCTTATGCATAGATTGAATGTATTGAAAATGGCAGCATTTTCACAAAATACCAAGTGTCCCCACTTTTTTGGAATCCGGTTGCACACTGTAAATGTAATAATTAATGCGGTAGAGGGTTAGACACTAACAGTCCAGAAAGTGACTGGTGCATTGTGTGACTCAATCTGCTGCTTACCTGTGATCTCCGGTCCGGCTAAATAAAGGCTCATTTGGGTCATCACTAGCCATTGATATTGCCCTTCTGGATGAATAACGAGAGCATGGCGATCCCGTTCTTTGATATCCATGAGAGGTCAAAGACTTACTGGAATGGGTGCTAGAACAAAAAAATTAAGAGCAAATAGCTAATTATACTGACATTAATTAGATGACTGACAGGTTGGTGTTACATCTATTAGCACTAATATGTTAATGCCTGTAGGCCTATAAGTATTCAAAGTAACGTCCCTGTGCACAACCACTGTCCAGGTGCTGGTGATGTGCAGTAAGAGTAATCCAAGTAAATGAAGGATGAATCATCGCACACTGGTATCTTTGCTGGTGCGGTGTGTGGTGATTCATCCTTCATTTGCCTGTATAAGTATCTTGTAAGGCAGTGGTTCTTAACCTGGGGTGCGGGCACCCCCTGGAGGTGGGCCAGAGATTTCAGGGGGTGCGCAGAATTTTGTTTGTGTTGAGGTTGTGACCAAAATTCTGCTAGTGAACATTATAACTAGGCCAAATCAAAACCAAATTAAAACTGTTTCGGTCCCCAAGTCAAAAATCATTGTAATTAATCACTTAAATCAGTTTTTAGTGTGTATAACAGACGTTGGGAATGGGGGTGCCCGGCTTGTCTTGGGTACAGGTAAGGGGGTGCCTTAAGAAAAAAGGTTNAGAACCACTGTTGTAAGGCATGTACTAAGTGAAAGTCTCACCTTTCAAACAAGCCATAACATGTTTCAGTGGCCCCATCACACAATGCTGTGGGACTCAACTTCCTGAAAACAATGCTGGCACTCAATGAGTTAACAACAGCAACAACAATAATAATGATGATGATGATGATGATGATGATGATGGAGCACATTTCAGCACACTTCCTGGTGAGTTTGAATTACCTTAGGCACTTGTGTGATCCACCTGCCAACTCTTGCTCCAGTCCAAAGTCCTGCTCCTCAGGCGAACTCATTGTTCACAAGCCCCTCCTGCTTCTTTGTCTACAAGGGCTTTGAACTCTTACCTGAGATCAAAGGAAAAGTTCATTTGCAGTATGTAAATCTATGAGAGTCTATGTCTGTCTATGTCTGCATGGGAAAGTAAGACACGTNATTTCAATTCTTTGTATGACCAGCGCACGTAAAGAAATTGACAATAAAGCCGACTTGACTTGACTTGTAATGAAGACTGTTACTTCTTTTAAAGACCTTGGAAATCATGATAGACATGAAAGACCTAACTCGCAACCCTCTGCATGCGATTTTATCTGTGAAAAAATCTTTCTTCTTAACCCATTTTAGCCCAAGGCACAAACGCCTGCTGAATGCCTAAGCCCTTTTTTTGGAAAAGATGCCCTCAGCCTATGAAAACCTAAATATCTCAGTCGCCAAAGCACATAATAACGTGAAATAATTTGCATTTAAAAGCTGGGACCCTCATCTTGCATTGCAATGTGTTCATTCAGCCCACATTTTTAATGATAATAATAAAAAGCTCAAATCTCAAGAGCCTGAATGCAGTGTATTGCTCCAGGTGCCAAAGGTCAAACAACGTATACGCAGCATCAGGCTAAAATGGGTTAAAGGTGCATTGTGTAGGATGGTGGCCAGTATTGCAACTATGCTGCTTACTGAAACTGGGCTGCATATTACCAAATATAAAAACAGAAGATGCTTTTTTCGCGTTTTTGACTAGTTTTAAGAATATGCTCACAATATGTATCTATAATTATGTTGAATTATTAAAGCAATTCTTCACTAGTACAGTAAACGGGTAGATGAGGTGACGTGTAAATTTTGCTGTTGCAGGCTCTTAAAATTAAGTCAATGCTTAAAATTCAAAATTGTCAATGCTTTAAATGATTAAACTAATGTCGTTGTTGTGAAAAAGTAATGTGTAATAAATCCAGAGCTTAAATAAGTATACTTAATTTTGAGTCAAATGTCACATTTGTCCTATGGTGTGACTGAGGCAAGCCTGGTTTTTCATATTAAAACATTTTTAAATAAATAATCAAAGCTCAGTCATTTGTCTAAACAACCCTGGCATGTTTTTCAAGGTGTCTATTTTAGCAAGTGGCAATGCTTAATTTTTTTCCTGTTTTTCTGAGACCGTATGGACTTATGAAACTTTGTCGCAGAAAATAATGTCCTGTGGTGTGACATCATTTTTTTGTTTAATTCTGTGGATAATTATCTATTGTTGAAGCTCCAGCGGTACATACATTGTGACTTTAGACCCTTAAGAAGCCAATGGCAAGGGTGGATTTTAGATTTTTCTCTCAGAGTTCTTCAGTCAATCAATTATGTTTTGCTACCACAAGATGTATTAGTTTTGTAGTCCTTTGGTGTGACAGCCATAAAATACATTTTGACAATAGTGTATATTTTTCATATTTTTTTCTTATGTAGATGTATGAAAATGCATCTTACTATAGGTGAAATTGTATTTCAGTTGGCAACGACATGGCTTTAAATTAACTCAAAAGCCCTATGGTGTGATGGTAAAAGTCCTATGGTGTGATGGTAAAAGTCCTATGGTGTGACACTTTGGAGTATCACACCAAAGGACAAACAGGTCACACCAATGGACTAGATATTTGAGAAATAGCTTTTAAAACAACTGGTAGTACATATTTTTTTTGTTTTGTTGTTTGACTAGATACATATTGTGTATTCAAATTACTTATTCCTTTATTGGCCTTCAGAATTTATACTTTGATGCATTGTTGATGAATATTTGCTGTTGATTTTAGATACTGTCAAATTATATAAAATGTCATTAATGGTGCTTTGAAACCATAAAATATAACGGTAACAGTGAAGGAAAGATCAGTGAGAGAGTATATAGAGGAGTATAGATGAATAAAGTATGCTGTGGAGAGCTCAATATACAGCATAAATGTGCTGTCCAGCTTGAGATACCAAACAGGCACTGGCCACTACACACTACAGGTTCAATGGTGTGACAGTCATAGCATACCTACAAAAGTGTGATGGTCATGCCAAGGTCACCCTTCAGTATGAGTCTTATGAGCTCTGCAGGTTACATTCAATGACCGCATGGCTGTCATTAAGAGTTACGATAGGCTGATAATCGACGATTCAAAGACTTATAAGTGTAAAGTATAGGTCCATATTGACTACAACATTATATTATGATCAAAAGACAAAATAATCATGTTGATATATTTGTTTCTGGCTCAGTTTTGCATTTCTGTCCTTTAGCGTGACATGAATGTCCTGCGGTGTGACATGTTTTCAAATTCGATTTGAGTGCCTTGAACAATTGGAACCAGTTGCTCCCAAAATAAAAACTGAACGTACACCGCATTGGAACAACAAGAACAAAGCTAGACGGCAGCTGCCTGCCTCTCCTACAACACTTGTTGTTGGTGATCTCAGTGTAAAAAATGTCGAAAATGGAACTTTTAAAGTGTCCTGTCTGCATCCGTACGTGAGACCAAGGATAGTATCCCACAATTGGTGTCTGATCACAGATTGGGGCAATCACTGTGGGGCAGCGGATCTGTTCAAAGAGCAAATAATTGTCCGAAAGGATTTTAATGACTTATTTTCAACTCTAAAAGATCTGAAAATTCCATCCTTCATCAGCGGGCCAATACCAGCACCCTGCTATCGCGACTTTGCGTTCTCCAGATTAAATTCTTTAAACACCTGGCTGTCAAGGACATGCAGATCCAACGGTATCAGCTTTGTTGACAACTTCGACCGTTTCTGGAGACGCTCTGTACTCTTCAAAAAAAACAGTGCAGAACTGAGTTGGACCGGCGCCAAAGTGTTGACAGACCAGTTTGTTTACAGCATTGAGACCTTGGGCGCTGATAAGCGACCTGTATCTGTATCCACTCAGACACATGGGCATTTCAACAAGCCCTCTGTCCCTGCCAGTGTGCAAACTGAGCCACAGACTGGCGAAAGCACACACACAGATGACGTAGCCAAGTCCCTCTCTGCTCATGTGGAAAGAAACGACATGACTGACCCACCAACACACAGAACTCGCCACAAACTGAACCAGCTTTCGGAACAGCTGGAAGACCTGTCACAGAAACTGGCAGCAAACCGCTCGCCGGAGATCAAGTGTTCACCTCCTTGTCGGACTGGCAAAATGCCATCGGCATCACCAATTCCACCTCCCAGGTCTGCCAAAAAGCGACTGTCAACACAGGAAATAGGAAATGTGGTTTCCTCAAAACCAAACTCACCCCCCAGATGTGGCGAAACGCAGCCACCAGCATCAAGCCCTGGCAACGGCGACAAAATGCAATCACCAATGGAATCACAACCTTCCCGGAACGACGAAACACCATCTCCATCTCCCAGACTGAGATTTCCAGCAACTATGGCGAGACTACTCCCCTTTGCCAGATCTACCTTTTCTACCCCCAGACATTCCTACCAAGCCTCCTATGCGGATATTTCTCAAGGTCAACCTCATTATACCCCAAAATCTGAAAGAATACTTCCATCCACGACTGCACCCAAAAAAGGCAGAGCCCCACCACCACCTGTCTGTGCTCTGGAGTACAATAGTATCAGTGATGATGACCTTGTTGAAAGCACAGTCTGATATCAACTGGGTCCCTACCCACATAGTAACAGTGGTTTTGAAAATAAGCAGATAAGGGGACCCGTGGACAATCTTATTCCAGTTCTAACAACCAAGCGAAGCCTCTTGAGGACACGTAGGCCTATACATTACCCCAAGAGGGCAAGCATGGAATATCTCAGTGCTGTCCCAAAAAAACTCACTCAGAATACCACAGTGGAAATGCCTCCAATGCTCAATGTTAAATTAGCTTTACAGAATGCCAGGTCTCTAAGGAACAAGCCTTTTATTGTCAATGAGTTTATCTGTACCCACAACCTTGATTTTTTATTTTTAACTGAAACATGGCTGGAAAAATCCACTAGTTCTATCACACTTATAGAAGCAACCCCGCCACACTTTAATTTCATTAGTACAGAAAGGCAGAATAAACAGGGAGGGGGGATAGCAATTATTTTCAAGGCACTGTTTCAATGTCAAAAGACAGCACTAGGTGAATTTTCATCTTTTGAATACTTAGCTGCAGTTCTAAAATGTTCTTCTGACATACTGTTATTAACTATCTACAGACCTCCAAGACTTTCTGCACCACTCTTCTTAGAGGAATTTGGTGAGCTGTTGTCGAATGTTTGTGTGGACTATGAAAGCCTTTTTATAACAGGCGACTTCAATTTTCACGTGAACGACTTAGAGAATGTCTATGCTAAGGAATTTTTAAGTCTTATTGACATTTTTTGCCTTACACAGCATGTAACAGGACCAACACACAACCAAGGTCACACTCTAGACCTAATAATAACAAAAGGCCTCAATGCTTGTGCTAGTGTCAAAGACTATGGCTTTTCTGACCATTACTGCATTTTTTCTGATGTTTCTATGTACCCTCATGTTCAAAGGGAATCTGTTACAGTCAAAAAACGTATAATCAACTGTGAGACAGCCTCACTCTTTCAGCAAGCACTTTCAGAGATCCAAAGTCAAACTTCAGAGAATGCTGATGATCTCATGGTTAATTTTAATGCAAGGATGACCCATATTATGGATGTTATTGCCCCCGAAAAAATCAAAACAGTGGGATATAAAAAAGCCCCTTGGAGAATGAATACCACAGTTATATTGCTAAAGCAAGAATGCAGGAGGGCTGAAAGACAGTGGCGTAAATCCAAACTTGAAGTCCACTACCAAATCTATAAACACACACTCTCGAAATACAACCAAGAAATTTCTAAAGCTAGACAATCTTTTTTCTCTGACATAATTAACAGAAATATTAATAATGCACGCGTCCTGTTTGGCACTGTGGAAAAGCTAGCAAGGCCCCCAAATCAAATGCCCTCTGAGTTCCTCTCAGTCAGCAAATGCAATGAGTTTGCATCCTTTTTCAAAGGTAAGATTGAAAAAATACGTACAAACATACTCACACATGTGCAACCGACCCAAGATTCGGACCAACTTGTTACGGTGAAGTTAAATCCTAACCTCATGAGAAATTTTAATTTAGTTGATGTGGACATTCTTAATAGAACGGTACAAAGTCTTAGCTCCTCTACATCTGACTTAGATATTCTACCAACAGCCTTCTTCAAATCCATCTTACACCTAATATCACCAGATGTACTTCAGATCATCAACACCTCACTACAAACAGGCATATTCCCAGGCTGTCTGAAAGAAGCAGTTGTGAAACCCTTACTGAAAAAGAACAACCTGGATGCACTGGTACTAAACAACTATAGGCCCATATCCAATCTACCATTTATGGGTAAAATAATAGAGAAAATTGTTTTTAACCAATTAACTGCCTTTTTAATGTCTAATAGCTATTTTGATAAGTTTCAATCTGGTTTCCGTGCCTACCACAGCACTGAAACAGCTCTTATCAAAGTTATGAATGACATAAGATTGAATTCTGATGCTGGCAAATCATCCGTCTTGGTACTACTTGATTTAAGTGCTGCTTTCGACACAGTTAATCATTCTATACTACTACATAGACTGGAACACTGGGTTGGCTTTACGGGCATAGTGATCGACTGGTTAAAATCGTACTTACAACAAAGAAGTTTTTTTGTCGCCATTGGAAGACATACTTCATCACCAATGTCTCTGGATTGTGGGGTCCCCCAGGGCTCCATTCTGGGACCACTACTGTTCAATCTGTATATGTTGCCACTGGGACACATTATCGAGAATAACTCCATAAATTACCATAGCTATGCGGATGATACCCAGCTCTACTTATCTATGTCCCCCAATGACTACACCCCCCTTGAATCACTCTATCATTGCATGGACCAAATTAACAAATGGATGTCTCACAATTTCCTCCAGCTGAACACAGAAAAAACTGAAGTAATTATATTTGGGAAAAGAGAGGAGAGACAAAAGATTGCTACTATCCTTGAAACGAAGGGACTGAAACCAAGGGAAACAGTTAAAAATCTTGGGGTCCTCATTGACAGTGACCTAAATTTCAACAGTCACATGAAAGCTATTACTAAGTCTGCATTTTATCACATAAAAAACGTCTCTAAATTTAGGGGCCTGATGTCTAAACATGATCTGGAGAAGCTAATACATGCCTTCATTTCTAGTAAAGTCGATTACTGTAACAGTCTGTTTACTGGCCTCCCAAATAAGACCATTAAACAGCTTCAACTGGTACAAAATGCAGCTGCAAGGGTTCTTACAAAGACTAGGAAGCTTGACCACATTACTCCAATTTTAAGATCGCTGCATTGGCTCCCAGTAAGCTACAGAATTGATTTTAAGGCAATGCTACTTGTATTTAAATCATTAAATGGAATTGGACCCACATATCTACTGGATATGTTTCAGCTGTATGCACCGACCAGGTCACTAAGGTCAACGGAGAAGAATTTGCTGGTGATTCCAAAAGTCAAAACAAAGTGTGGAGAGGCAGCCTTTAGCTTCTATGCTTCAAAGCTTTGGAACCAGCTTCCAGATGACGTAAAAAATGCACCCACTATTGATAGCTTTAAATCTAGACTCAAGACAAAGCTGTTCTCAGATGCTTTCTTAAATTATTGAATGAAAAGACGGTAAAATAAGAGAAGACAAAACCCTGACAATTCTAGACCCTATCAGGTAAACGGAAAAAAGGAGGCCAGACTCCTCTGTCGTCGAACAGTTAAAATCTGAAGACTGCGTATGTTTTTCAAGGTTTATGTTTATTTATGTTTTATTTTATTATTATTTTTACCTTATGTTTTATCTTAATGTTTTAAATGTTTTTTTGACTCTAATTCATTTCCCTGTTTTCCTTCCATTTACATTTGTTAACTTTGTGAAGCACATTGAGTTGCACCTGTGTATGAAATGCGCTATATAAATAAACTTGCCTTGCCTTGCCTTGCCTTAAATGCTCAAATATTTGTTTGAGCTAAACAATATGTTTGATAAACACTGAATATTGCATTAGGGAAGAACAAATTATCGTCCCTGAAAAGTTAGTATAAATTCGGACAATTTTGAACATTTAAAAGAAAGATATCCCTGTTTTTCCCCGAAGGTTTCTAATGATCTCACTTATAATGGGAAAGAAAATACTTAAATGGTAATTTCTCATTAAATTGAGACTTTTAAAAATTGCAATAAATATGAAGAGTGTAACAATGTTCATAAAACTCCATCAAGCCATTTCTACATTACTTAATATATTTATTTCTTAACGTCACACCAAAGGACATATTTTCAGCAAATTGCTTTATCAACGTAAATAAATAATCAATGAATAGACCAACATTGTGACCACTTGGATTTTTTGAAAGATTAATTGCTGCACTACGTAGACATATACTTTTTCCCCTCATAAACAATGCTTTGTGAAAAAAATGTTTTTTGCTGCCTATCCATCATCTACCCAAGCATCTACCCAAGCATATTTTTACTAGTAATTGCGTCTGAAGCTGTTGACAAGGTAAACGTCTATTTTATGAAACGTGTAAAACATGGGGAAAACCTGTTTTTGCCACATTCTCAAGAATCAGTAGTAGACAATAAGTAATGAAGAGGAATAGTGAAAATTCTGGAGTATGATTGATATCATGCATGCGTTGCTCTTCATGCATGGTGTGCCCCTCATTTATGTGCACACGTCACCCATCAGATAAAAAAATGTTCTCTTATTCTAACGTCCCCTATCGGCCATGTTGCAAGACTACATGGCAATTTGGTGTCTCCTTTGAAAGGTCAAGGCTGCATCCGAAGCCTGTGGTAGGCACTGGCGTCCTATCAGTGCCCTGACCTAAGTAGAAAGCCAGCCACTGGTAAGCACAAATCGGACGTACTACAGCACCATCAATTACATAACCTTTGAATTGGATAGGTCGCTGATGGCATTAATGACCAATGGCCGTACCCACACTGACTTCTAGGATAGCGAAGTAACCATCGTTTGCCTACTTGCAAATATGACCGAATACGGACTCATTCTGGTTGAAAGCTTACAAGGGTTTTTAAAAAATATATATTTTTATGGGCTTTTATTTCGGACAGGACAGTGACGGTGCAACAAGAAGTGAGTGTGGAGAGAGGGGATAGGGTAGGGTTGGGAAATGACCCCGTCTGAACTCTAACCGGGGTCCCCATGGGCATGCAAGCCCAAGTGTGGGGGGCTTAGCGCGCTGCGCCACAACGCCCCCTTACAAGGATATTATGATTTACTATATGCACTTCCTGATTTTTGGCCCTTTGGATGCACCCCAAGTGTATCAAATTTGTTTGTGATAGGCCTACATCAGAAGGTTGTCGAGATATGAGCTAACTTCCACAAAACACATTTTCACTAATTCTGGCTCCCTTGTGGCTGATTTGTACCAAATTTGGTGTGTTTGTCCTGGGGTTTGGGGGTATCATGTCTACCAAGTTCAGTTTTGATACAAGTAGACGTTGCTGAGATATGAGCAGAGCTCGCTTCCTGTTTTGCATCTTCAATGTGGGCCGAAAAAGCACATTTTTGCTAATGTAGCGCAGGAGACATGCATATTTGTATTGACAGTTGGTACTCTGTGATGAAAAACAATCACACCATGAGGAGAGGAAAAAATATGGTGTAAAGACGGTGTAAATTTTCAGACAGGCAGGCACTTTGTAAAAGCACGCAAACTGCAGAGGGCAACCTTAAGCAAACAATTGTTGCCTTTACTCTGAGTTTGGTGACCAAAGGCTGATTGTCCATATTTAATGTGTTTTTATTTTAACAAAAATGAAGAATACATTGTCCATTTGTGTTAAGTATTCTAGTTTATCTCTCTCTCTATTCTCTTTTGTTGTTGGGTTAGCCTGCTGCTGTGAGATTCTGTTCAACTCTAAGCTTCAGTATTAGTTATCAAACTGTATCTGATTAATGGCGGGCATACACTGTGTGATTTTTGCCCCGATTTGTCATTCACACAACTTTTTAGGAATCAAGCCGATTTCTTGCTCAAAGGTCGATCGTGCAGGGCCAGATTAATGCACAGACAAGATATGGCAGCTGCCTAAGGGCCCCCACCTGTCAGGGGGCCCCGATTGGCCAAAAGTCAAAATGTGCCGAATTGTGACAAGATGTGGTATTGAAAGATTTGTCTGTCATGTTGAGTACAGCTTTAAATCTTGTTAATTCTCCTCTCCAGTTGGACAAATCTTTTTTTCTTAGCTCGTAATTATGACACCGTCTATGGACTTTTGTCGCAGAATTTGCCTTCTGAGGGGGCTCCACAACAACCAGAGGCCGCTCTGCAATCGTGAGTCTTGGATTGTGTAGTGTACATGGGGTAAGTGAATCGTATGGTAATGAGCCATGACAGGGTTCGGCTAAAACCAATTGGAACTTAATACCTCAGAATGTCTAAGGCGTGTGCATAAATGCGGGCACCCCAAAGAAGGTATACCATTAATATGATGGAAAGCTCACCTTTGCTGATCTAATGGCCTTTGGATACTTGCTATACAAGAAGAGAAGTTCCAACTGCTACTGAATAGCTGCCAATTATTCTATCCAGAACCTCTCTAATTCAGTCAGGTTACTCATCTGTCTTCTTCAGACATCCTGGTTCAAATAAGTTCATTCTTTTTCAATAATGGTGATATTTCAAGATTGGTAAGACCATTTCAAGATATTATACTTGTTCTTTTGCATTACCACATTGTTTGAATTTTGATCAGTGCACTGCAATCACTGTCCTGCTGGAAAGTCCAAACTCAGCTCAGTTTTAATTTTGTGATTGACACGTGAACATTCTTTTGAAAAATCTGCTATTTGAAAGGAATTAGTGAGGCCCTCAACTGTAAAAAGTTGTATACGCGAGCCATGCAGACCTATAACTCAACAGAAATAAAACCCCATTCATTTTCAATGGGGTTTCATTTCTGTTGATTTAGAATTAAACTGGTGAGTTAGCGCCAAAACGTGGTATGGAAATCTACAGGGTATATTGAAGAGTGAAGTGTGGGACACCAGGTCAACAAACAAGAACAGCTGACAGCAAAGCATCAAGGACATAGAGGTAGAAAATAACACTAGAGAGGACACAGCAATTTGCGACAGCACTGGGAAATGGCAGCTGGAGCTTCCCAACTTACGTAGGTAGTGTAGGTACTTTCAGGCAATGCAAGTCAATGGAGAACACGCCCACCCCTGTCAAGAAATTAACTAAAACTGTGTAAATATGAAGTAACACTTTAATCAAAGACCAGATTTGAAATGTCAGGCTAAATATCTACTTAAATCATATGAGTCGATAAAATACATTTAAAAATCAAATAATATATTTTATGGACATAGTTAGCAACACACTTCAACTATTGTCCTTGTCAAGGGCGAAACTTTGATTTTGACATTGGTGGGGACACAAAAGTGCTCCAAGACAAAGATTCCAGAAGCTTTTTTGCATTATCAATCATAGGTTCATGTCATGCAGATGTAGGGCACGGTCTATGAATATGGTCATTGATCCACGTCGATTTATAAGCACGAGCGGTGCTGTCCCCATAGCCTATTTGTTTCAAACGTGTATGACGCGCTATGCCGATTTAATGTCACGCTTTCAAAGACGTTGATTATTGAGAATGGAGAACGAGACACGGAATAGGTTAGAGGTAGGCCTAGGTGAAATTAATGTGGAGAGCATGGTCTATGAATATGGTCATTGATCCACGTCGATTTATAAGCACGAGCGGTGCTGTCTCCATAGCCTATTTGTTTCAAAAATGTATGACGCGCAATGCCGATTTCATGTCACGCTTTCAAAGACGTTGATTATTGGGGAAACGGAGAACGAGACACTGAATAGGTTAGAGGTTGGTGAAATTCATGTGGAGCGAGAGAAAGAGAGAGAGAGGGTGGGCAGCACCAACCCTTTGGATGCAGTGATGCACGCGCAACCGAAATTTAAAGAAAAGACAGGGAGGGACGAGAGGCAAAATGGGAGGCGCGGGTACTCAGACCTCCAGACCTATCCCCTTCTGAATTCTGCCTTTTTTTTTGTTTGTCATTATGCTAAGGTGCCCGCCGACGTTTTACAAAGGCGCCCTCGTGATAAATCTGTCTCGTGTTATGTTGACGAGGAGTTATTGTGTCATTGTCACAAACATTCTATCATTTGCAGGACATAATGCAACATTAACATATTGACAGCTATTGGATATTCAACTGCACAACAGTCTCTGCAGTTAGTTGTGTCATCGTAGACAACTTGATTCATAGATAACGAGTTTGCCCTGCTAACGGGCTGTGTTCCAAACGTCATTTCATTAGCGAGTGATAGTGTGACTTACAGATTTCTTTGAAAAGTAGCTCCGTATGTCCACTTTTTTTCTTTTGCCTGCCATCTCACTTGGCAGTCATGTGCCCGTGTCACCCACGTTGCACCAAAGATTCTGGAACGTTAGCCTGCCAGAGTAATTTAATAACGTACCGTGTGGTAACACCACTGATAAGCGCAGTGATAGAACCTACCGAAAAGACCTCAGCTTCTTTTTTTTTTTTTTTGGCGCTCCTGCCTCCTAGCAACCATACACAACCTAGAGTCTCACGTGAAAGAAGGGGAAGGCACAGCCAATCAGATTGGTCGTCAGCCTTTGGCAAAGGACTTTTGGTTAACCCTTTCTTCGCCGCAATGCGAATGAGACGGGAGACCGTTTTCCCCCCCAGCCTAGTGATCAAATTGGTGCGGACAAAACGATAATCGCTGGATATTGGTGGGGACGCGTCCCTTATATCCATTCCGAAATTACGCCCATGGTCCTTGTATAGTGTGTTGATGGACATTTTCACATGATTAAGCCATTTTTGACAGAGCTGAGCCTCGTTCTCCGTTAATTTCCGTTTCTCTGATCTACCTACAGATAATGGCCGCTACAGATTGCCGTAAAAAGGTGGGCGGGGTCCTCTCTAGTGTTATTTTCTACCTCTATGATCAAGGATATCTGGGCTTCCATAACTCCGATGCATTGTTTCTGCCAGAGCTGTACAGTAATTCATAGGATAACGTCATGCATTTATATGCAAGTTAGTGTATCATCATAATGTCATGAAGAGTTGAACAGTAAAATAAATGTATTTGCATTGTGAAAATATTTTCAACAACTCATCTTACACTAGTTTCCAATTACAAGAAGATTAAAAATTCAACATTCTAAATACATGTTCTATAGGAAATGTAGTTACCGTAAGACAGTTATATATCTTGTTATATATGCAGCTTAATTAATATAGACACAAACATTGTAACACTAATGGAAAAAAAACCTATGAAGCCTATGAAAATAATTTTGAAAATTGAAGGTTGAATTAAACTGAACAGGCCTATGCGTGGTTTGCTGACCAGCAATTGCGCAATTGAAGTGCTTTGGGACCAAAGTCTACAGTTTGTCCAAGTACGTTTTCTTTCAGATAAAACATAACTTTTTTAAAGAAAAAAAAAAACGTGTTACCTTTAGAAACAGAAATGGTACTGTAGTATTTCTTGCAGTGCCTCTGAGGTCTGGTCACCTTGCTTTTAAGATGGCTCCATACATTTGTCAATACAGTATTTCACTGTGTACAGCATGTTCTGATCTGTATATTTATACTCACTATTTAAAAGTACAGTACAAACAAACGTACCGTAAAAGCTCTCTTTCTCTGAGTAGGTTTGAGTGCACTTTGGACCGAACAGAGACATGACGATTTCTTTAAACGGTGGGCTATAAAAATATATATTGGAGGTTAATGTTCACTGAGATATGTGTAGTACCACACCTACAAAGCCTAGAAATCTAGATGTCCCTAGCGGCCGCAAATTGAATTTGATGTAAACGCCTGCGATATGTTGTTGAGTAGCCTAATTGTCTGCGATTGGATGAGAGCTGTCCAATCATTTCAAACCAGAACTGAGTGCAAATTTCTCACTTCCCGCAATCGCGTCAAACAACTTCCAGACCATGAATACAAAAAGAAATGGTGGTATTATGGGATGGTCAGTACCCGGCTAGGGCTACTTAGTGATGACAGAATATCATACAAATTAAATGGTCTGATAACCAATCAAATGGGCGTATGGGTTGCTTGGGTGGTTGCTTCATTTAAAGAGCCTGGGTGATTTTAAATATCGTGGCTGCCACTGATTGATGCACTCTGAACTTATTTGACACGAATAGAGCACTCCATATTAGGCCTACCATTTGATCACTCGAGGTTTTAAAATATGATCTATCATTTGGCTTACAGACAGTTGAACAGAAGGACCAGACAGTGAAGACCATGGACAATCGGAGCGGAATTTCAAATGTTTTAAATTTATTTAATCTCTCTCTTCCCAAACACTGAGTAGCCCCTGAACGGACCAGGTAGACCAGGTGCCCAAACAGAGCACATAATATAAAAAAACTCTTCGGACTCTTCATGACCTGAACCAATCAGTGGTTCTTTTATCTTGATCAGAACCAGTCAGAACGACTCGAGGTCAACAACGTTACGATGACATCTTATTTAGAACTTCCAAGCACCCAAATCCATTCTCCCCTCCCCTCCCCTCAAATAGCACTGGACAACATAACATTTAAGGCTTCAACTGAAAATACACAAGTCAACTTTAAGCAGAGGAAAAAAAAAAGAAAAGCAAATTATTCAATAAAATAAGTACATTATAATCAAAAGTTAAAAGGGGGGAGGGAATAAAGGACAGACAGACACGGATTTCTTTCTACTCCTCAGCATAGTAGGTTAATGGCGAACAACAGAACCTGAGTGGGCATGTAGACGGAACCATTTGAGGCAAACCGGTAATGAACCGCAATAATAACATGAAGGGAAAAAAAGAAAAGAAAAATCACTTAAAGGTTTGGGGTAAATGAAACTGTGCGAGTGTGTATGTTTGAGGGGAGGGGGTGTTGTAATGTGGGTAAAGGTAAAGTGGGATTACAGGACAGGACGGGGGCTGTGAGGGCACTGAGAAACAGTTCATTAAAACCTGGTAGTGGTGGTGGGAGAGAGACACTGGCGTCACCCTCCAATGCAGACGTGTGGCGTGAGGGTAACGTTGTATGTGTGCATGTGTGAGAAGAGTGAGCTGTAGATTGGGAGGGAGGGAGGGGGGGGTAAGTGGTTGCGGCTGATGGCTCATTTGAGCTGTACTGTAGTTTGGGGGGGGGGGGGGCAAGAGGCTGTGGCAGATGGATCATTTTAGCTGTACTGTAGGTTGGTTTATAAACAATAGGGAGGGGGGCAAGAGGTGGTGGCAGATGGGATCAGGCAGGTTTGTTTATACACAAGATGGAGGGGGGGTTGGGGGGCAAGAGGTTGTGGCAGATGGGATCATTTTAGCTGTACTGTAGGTTGGTTTATAAACAATAGGGAGGGGGGCAAGAGGTTGTGGCAGATGGGATCATTTGCCCTCCACTGTCTGTCTCCACTTCCACAGATCCTCCATGGTCTGTGGAGAAGAGAAAAAGGGAACAGGTTGTTAATATTCAAAAAGGAGGGGGAAAAAATATACACATCATTGAGCCAGGGCACTTCAGTTGATTCAAAAAGTCCAAAACAAAATCAAGATTCACCCTCCAAGAGCACCAGATGTTTTTGAGGATACTAGCAGCGCTCTACCTACAGGGTTCCCACTCCTTTTTCATTAACAAATTCAAGCACTTTCTAGCACTTTCAAGCACCACATTTTCAGTTTTCAAGCACCTTTAAATAGGTCGCCTACTAGTGGGAGGGGGATGTAGGGGTCCTCCCCCAGAAAAAAATGTGTTTTTAAGATGCAATTTTCCTGCATTCTAATCAATTTTAAGGTGTCGAATGGCAAATCTCACTCCCTCAGATTTTTTATATACCTAAACAATTTACTTCTAATATTTGGTTTATTGAGTTTGACTTGACAAATTTCAAGCATTTTCAAGCACTTCACAGAAAACTCAAGCATTTTCACAACCTTGAAAACACTTAATTGAAATTCAAGCACCAGTGGGAACCCTGTACCTACTCCTCTGCAGGTTATTAATAACATTCAAAAGTAGGGATGCAAATTATCAATTAATTAATTAATCGTTAGTTGATTGCCATATCGATCAACTTACGATTAATTGATAAGCAGTGTTTTCCCCCCCGAAATCTCAATGTTTCTAAAAAAAAAACCTACTAAATCTAAAAATTAATTGAAAATTCAGATAAAATTCCACATTTAAATTAATTCTATTTCAATTCTTTAATCCAAACGTGATTAAAATATTCCCACTATTCACACCCCTCTTCACACACACTCTTCAAATGCCCATATCACCTGGGTCTCTTGTCAGTTGAATATTAATGTTTTTTAATCGATTAATGCATTGATCGATTAAAGTCGATTAATCATTTGCATCCCTATTCAAAAGAGATTAAGTATGCACATCCTGCCTCACTGAGGCCAGGTGCAAGGACAGGTTATTCATATTATTCAAAAGAGTAGAGATGCACCGAAATGAAATGTTATGGCCGAAACCAAATAATAATAATTCAATATTGCAATTAAAACATTACCTTGCTGTCGGTCACTTTGAAGGTGTTCTTCATGTAGTTCTCAAACTTGGGCTGGAGCTTTGGAAGCGAGACCCCCTGCAATACAACATGAAGGCAAAAATACTGAATTAAAATTGGGTGCCCATTATAATACATTGTATGTATCGGATAGGGTGCCCTTTCAGATGACTGTGTTCTGGGCCCAGAAAAAGCTGTCAACGGCCCTGCTCTTATTACTCATCATCATCATCCAGGTAACTAACGTTTCGACAAAAATACTGAATCAAACCAAGA
The DNA here is from genome assembly GCF_034702125.1 of Engraulis encrasicolus. Classification (NCBI taxonomy): domain Eukaryota; kingdom Metazoa; phylum Chordata; class Actinopteri; order Clupeiformes; family Engraulidae; genus Engraulis; species Engraulis encrasicolus. Next base: position 12,611,612 of record NC_085857.1, read on the forward strand.
TATCGCAAAACACGCCCATTCAATGCAAAAGCGTGTGCTCAAGTTGGGTCTCCTAAGGGAGCGTTGTCCCCTACTACTTCTCTTTTTGAGGTGTTTGCGCAAGACGTGCGCTACCGCCATCTACAGCGCTAAGGGGACTTCATTGATTCTCAACCTCAGGACTCCAAAGGTCTCCTAAAGGGGCGTTCACCCGACATAAAGTGGATACCGGAAAAGAAACAAAATGACGCTTCTTGTTAGATCCAGCTCATAGAGGTAGAAAATAACACTAGAGAGGACACAGCAATTTGCGACAGCACTGGGAAATGGCAGCTGGAGATTCCCCACTTCCGTAGGTAGTGTAGGTACTTTCAGGCAATGCAAGTCAATGGAGAACACGCCCAACCCTGTCAAGAAATTAACTAAAATAAATATGAAGTAACACTTTAATCAAAGACCAGATTTGAAATGCCAGGCTAAATATCTACTTAAATCATATGAGTCGATAAAATACATTTAAAAATCAAATAATATCTTTTATGAACATAGTTAGCAACACACTTCAACTATTGTCCTTGTATAGTGTGTTGATGGACATTTTCACATGATTAAGCCATTTTTGACAGAGGTGAGCCTCGTTTACAGGGCAGTCATGGGTGAGCGGTTAGGGCGTCAGACTTGCATCCCAGAGGTTGCCGGTTCGACTCCCGACCCGCCAGGTTGGTGGGGGGAGTAATCAAACAGTGCTCTCCCCCATCCTCCTCCATGACTGAGGTACCCTGAGCATGGTACCGTCCCACCGCACTGCTCCCCATGGGGCGCCACTGAGGGCTGCCCCCTTGCACGGGTGAGGCATAAATGCAATTTCGTTGTGTGCAGTGTGCAGTGTTCACTTGTGTGCTGTGGAGTGCTGTGTCACAATGACAATGGGAGTTGGAGTTTCCCAATGGGCTTTCGCTTTTCGCTTTCGCTTTCTCCGTTAATTTCCATTTCTCTGATCTACCTCCAGATAATGGCCGCTACAGATTGCCGTAAAAAGGGGGGCGGGGTCCTCTCTAGTGTTATTTTCTACCTCTATGATCCAGCTTCTTTGATGAAGGGCAACAAGAACGCCATGATTAACAGGAAGTCATCCCAATGACCAAACACCTTTGGTCTCTGTAGTCTTCATGGCGCCTGTCGACATGCCTGTCTGAAAAGCCCCCAACCACAAGATCAGAGAGATTCTACAGATGTGACGAGATTTCACTCGTGACTCTTCCGGGTGGTACTGCACTTTATGGGACACCAACGGAGGAGTGCAGACTCCATTCAGAATAAATATATGCTGCACTCGATCGACAGCGCCCCCTAGGTAAACTGCAGGCATGGGTCGAACAGCTAGTGTGGGGGCTGTTTGTAGACCGGCTGTGATAAGATCTTTTAACAGAGTCTTAGGAGCCCATTCCACGTAGCAGGATTTTTTGAAATGTGGATATTTTTTCTCCTGATTACATTGGTTTCGGCCTTCTGTTTCCACGTAGCAGATTTAGAAAATCCAGATATTAAAAAGCAGGCTTTAAAATACCCCATTAAGAGGGCTGAAACACATGCTACAATGGAGTATTTATTTTTATCCACATGTTGCATTAACACCTTAACAGGAGAAAAAAATAGCAGGCTTTAAAAATAGCAGGCTACGTTGAAACGGCACCTTAGACCTGATGAGAGGTGGCTGTTCTTAATTCAAGGACCTCTTTCAGGAACCATTCTGCCTAACAGAAGGCAAGCACACTTTGCTTCCTACCTGCCAATTAGGGCTGTAACGATACACTCATCTCACAATTTGGTTCGTATAATGATTTTTTTTACCTAGTATTACAGTTTGAAACACCCCACGATTCTGAAATGCATCTCATTTGTAGCTTGGAAGCATCATCAGATTGAATCACATGGTTGTTTTCTGGACTGAAGAATAACAATACTCTGAAAGCGCATCACGATACTGCCTCCTTACATTACGATTCTAGCCTGATAAACCAGACTAAATGTGGATGTCTAATTCACCCGTAGACAAAACATTTTGCCGTCCAGCGGGTGGCGCTGGTTCACCAGGCTATTACGATTCAGTATTTTGACAGAGTATCACGATTCCTCGGTTCGATCCAATATCGTTACAGCCCAACTGCTAACGGCAGGCGTAGTTAGTATTCGTTATGCTTGTACTGTTCATACTGAAACAAGAGCTGTGTGTACACACACACATATGGAGAGACATAATCTAGCAGCTCTACAGCCCACCTTCTCAACGAATCTAATGACCATTTTGTTCTTGCAACTTGAAATCAGGCACCGGACAAGACTACCATCAGCCCTGCATAACGTCTCGTTCCTCACGCCTGTTTTTTGTAGACCGACTTATTATATTATCCAGTAGCTCTGCCACCCACCTTCTCAACGAACGTCATCATCTTGGCCTTGATTTCGGCCGTGGTGAGCGGCGTCTTGGGTGGCTGGGGCGTTTTCTTGTTGGGCGTCTGGCCGCCTTTCTTCTGCTCCCCGCTGCCTGGGGTCTTCTGCTGCAGAGCAAATATTACAGCAATTATAGTAAATAATGGTAACAGACAATTGCATATCAATGCAACATTACTCAAGGAGGGCCCATTCACGACCTACACTCACCGGCCACTTTATTAGGCATACCTGTCTAACTGCTCGCTCACTCACTACGTTTACATGAGACATTTAACTGAATTAACTCCCTTTAACTCTGAATTGTGAAGTGTTTACTTGACATTTTCAATGTGTAATTAAGCTTTATTCAGAGTGAAAAAATGAAAGATCAAAGTAAACTCGACCAAACTATTTAATTCAGAATTATTTATTCGGAATTAAAAAACGCCATGTAACCGTAGCCATTGACTCAAATGCCACAGCCTGCATGAGTATTGTTGCAGACGGTGAGTGTGTTTATATGCAGTTCAGTATCTCGAATGTGAGGCATATCCCGGTTATGATCGTATTCGGAATAAGGTGTTTATATGAGCACAGACCGTTATATCCCAGTCTACATTCTTGGCTGTTATTCTATGGGAAGCCCCTGTATTCAGGATAAGGTGTTTACATGCGTCAGTATCCTGACTGAAAACTCCACCTAGCATATCCTGATTTCTCAGTATCCCGAATAAGGGCTTACTCTGGATACTGAAGTCCGGAAAAGGTGTTTATATGCTCCAACGCTAATTTGGGATACTTAATATCCCGATCATATTCGGGATACTGAACTGCATGTTAACGCACTCAGTTATGTAAATTCTGAAGGCAAAGGGGGCTCCAACAATTTTTGTTGTAATTAATTACAGCAGTGATTCTCAAACTGTGGGCCGTGGCGGTACTGCAGGTGGGCCGTGACTCGAGAGGTCCTAGAAAAAATAATATTGACTCACATGTTTAGATAAATCGCCACATGTTCTTTAGTCATCTTATGTCTTGTGTGCGTCCAGAAGCGTGAGTACACTTTCTTATTTGGTGTTCTTACGCGTGTCTTATGTTATGGTGTACTACTATTAGGTAGGATCAGAGCCATGCAGAGAACAGTGTTACGCGATTGGAGGACCAGGAATTAAATTGCAGCCCCGCCTTTCAACTGTGGGGTAATCACCACGAATATGTAAACCATCAACTGTCTCGGTGGTGATAATCACAACAGTTTTACCACCTGTGATGTTTATCTGAAGTTATTACTACGAACATCAAGTCTAGAAAAAACAACATTAAAGAACATGTGGTGATTTATCTAAACATGTGAGTCAGTCATCTTATGTCTTGTGTGCGTCCAGAAACGTGAGTACACTTTCTTATTTGGTGTTCTTATGTGTGTCTTATGTTATGGTGTACTACTATTAGGTAGGATTATTAATGTTAAAAACAGCAGCAGTGTGAGGGCATCTTTTTTTTAAAAAATATGTGTCCCAAAGTCAAGTCTGATTTCCTCATCTCTTCAGCTGTTTTAAACCGGGCATACACTGTGCGATATTTTCACTCGTGGGTCTTAAGCTTCTGCTCACACTGCACGATGGAATTTCACTGTTTTAAAGTTCACAGCTCACGACTCATGTCCTCACACTACACGAGCCGACAGTCGGATGCGAGCGAAATTCTTCCACCGCACGACGCGACAGGCATGTTTCCCCGGTATGCAGAGGAGGGAACATGCGCACCTGAGGTGGAGATGAGGTCGCGCTCAACAGCGAATCGCACGGCCCTATTAATTTGTGTGTGAAGTGTCAAATCGGGTCATAGCACTGCTTTAACTGTGCAATTTCCGCACGAGCCACGACCAGAATTTCAAACCGTTTTGATTTTCTTGCGACCCTGCGATTGCATGGTCGTGAGGCGAAATCGCTTGTTGTTACCCCATGTACACTGCACGATGCGAGACTCAAGATTGACCTGCGATTGAGCAAGAAATCGTCCAGACTCTCAAAAAGTCGTGCGAGTGCCAAATCGGGGCAAAAGTCGCACAGTGTAAGCCCAGCTCTAGTGAGATCTGAATATCGTGAAGTCACTGTGAACCACGGGGAACACGCACAGCAGTGTGCAGGTGTGCTTTCCCTCTGAACGTAAAGCTCGATTTCCTCACCTGTTTACTAGAGGCAGGGCCGGGCTTGTGCTTGCCGTTCTGTGCAGGGGTCTGTGGCTTGGACGGTGCCTTCTTTGGCTGAAACACACAAGCATAACACCATTTCACCATTTAATTTCTTTAAAGATCCAGTGGGTGCGTTCCAATATGCGACCTTGCGTCCTCCACTTGTGCTTGTGGCCTCATACCAGGAAGTAATACGTCATGATGACATCACTGACATCAGCATTATAGTTCAATAACTCACAAAAACTCAATTTTAAAGTCATTTTCTCATTTACAATTGGGATGGTAAATGAAAAACAGTCCCCCATAAGTTGTTTTGGCTAGGCTGACAGCTGGGAAGTTTTATTGTTTTGTTCACGGAGGAGGGGCCAGGAGGCGGGGCGAGGCCACAAGCACAAGTGGGGGTCGCATATTGGAAGGTCCCCAGTGTGAGCAGCCCCCCCTCCCTTTCCATCCATCCATCATGGCGTTCTGGCTTTCTTATGACAGAGAGAGAGTATGACATGAAACAAGTGGTGGAGAGATGGGGCAGGTTGAGGATATGACCCAAGTCAGACTTTAACCTGGATCCCCATAAGCATGCAAGCTCATTTAAGGGGAAACTTTGTTTGCCTACCTTATAAGGTGACTCTTCCATTTCCTCCTCGTCTTCATCATCGTCGTCGTCATCATCATCATCCTCATCGTCGTCATCGCTAATATAATAAAGCACACACGTTAATATCTAAAAATAAGAATCTCCGAGACAGTTCACTAATCTGTATATGCCACTACACCCGTTTATCAGAAAACTGTTTTTTAGAGGGTTTGCACATCAAGTTGGTCAGTGGACCTGAAACGCCTTTATCCAGCGCGACACACAAAATACACAAAACAGAGACATACATAGTCAAGCCTCTGTACTCCAAAATGAATATCCTCATAAGATTAATACACGTTTTTAAGTGTAATGTTTTATTTGCTCATAAAGTTCCCTACTACAGGAAACACGTTACATCATATGAATTTATTCAAAGTAATGCAACTATTTTAGGGAAAAGGCAATACAAATATATCTTTTAAAACTTGAGACGCATGAGACCAACACACACAGACGCAACAAATAATACTTACTCATCGTCCTCGTCATCATCCTCATCCATCTTCATCTTTTTCTGAAAATAACAATGAAGTCAAGACATTAATTTCAGTGAACATGTGAATTTACAGGTTAGAGTTCCTGATCCCTAAATAAGTAAATACTTGGCAATTAAATTAAAAGAAGAAGACTGTTGAGGTCGAAACGTTATCCTGCCACTACAGTTGGCCTTAGTCCTGCACCTTTCCCTGGGATGTGCACAATCCTCTCCTTCAACTGAATTAAATTAAAACCCACATGCATGCACATGCTGCGTTGTTTGTCTTCTGCATAGCGCATTTAGTAAAGGGGTGATTGAGCCTTTCAGCATTAAGAGCCATTATAACTTTTCAAAGCAGAAATTTAAGGTTTTTTTAAGTTCATGCTGCGCATTTGCAAATGTGATGTTTTCATGTAGATTTACTGGTCTGACCAAAGTACAGCAAATTTGGTAGCCAAAGAGGACTATGACTAGCAATTCAAAATAGAAGACATGGAGAAGATCCACCTATTCAATGCACCAAAGTCCCAAATTCGAAGCCATAAAGCATACTTAGCAATTGAAAAGTATTCATGACAGGGTTCCCACTCTAATTCAGATTGATTCCATGATTTTTCATGACTTTCCAGACCCAAAAAACTGAATTTCCATGACCACTTCCGTAAAAAGAAATAACGTTTAACAGTTTTGAAGTGTGAAAACTGAAGATTATCTTCACTCCTAGAGCCGACGCAGAGTCACCAACAGACTTAGGTGGGCTCATTGCATTCTAGTTAAACCAAAGCGTCTCTGGCAAAGCGTTCTAGCATAACCAGTAAGAAACAATGTTATACACCAAACAAAAAAGTTTTTGCTTCCACACAACTGTGTAGAAAATTCCATGATATTCCATGATTGTGCATGCAAAATGGTAAAATTCCATGACTTAAAAAAAACTTATGAAATTCCATGATGTTCCAGAAATTCCATGACCCGTGGGAACCCTGTCGACCTAAATGCGGTGGTTTCCACACAATGAAAAAGATGTGAATGGGCAACATGAATTTAATGGTGGAACAGGGATTCCTTCAGTGATCCAGGAGGTCAGTCGCTCAGTGAAATTACAGCAACACGTTAACGACCCCATGTACACAGGCCCAGTTCTCTTTCCGAGAACTGGATCCCCCCCATTAACATTGAATGCGTCGAAGGGGGGGACCTTTCAAACGGCTTTGTCCTGGGCCCACTCAAGGCCGTCAGTGGCCCTGCACGTACACATAGAGTGCGTTTTAATATGCGACCTTGCCTCCTCCACTTGCGCTTGTCTCCTCGTCCCGCCTCCTGGCCCCTCCTCCGTGGAGAAAACGATAAAGTTTCCACGCTGTCAGCCTAGCCACAACAACTTTTGAGGGACTGTTTTTCATTCACCATCCCAATTGCAAATGAGAAAAAGACTCTACAATTGAGCTTTTGCAAGATATAATGCTGTTGTCAGTGATGTCATCATGACGAGAAGCAAGTGGAGGAAGCAAGTGGAGGAGGCAAGTGGAGGAGGCAAGGTCGCATATTGCAACGTACACATAGCACCACATACCGAAGCCTTCATGAGTCCAGGTCGCATCCTCTTCAGTGAGACGCCCTCCTCCTCTTCCTCCAGATCTTCGTCATCTAGGTCATCCTCATCAAAAGGCGGCATCACTGGGGAAGGAGCAGCACATTAGTTAGTAAGAAAAAAAAATCTTACCAGACATGCAGGACTGAGTAACAAATATTTTTCAAAAAGTATATGAAACCGGTAGATTGCGGAATGAATGGAAACTTGATTCCTTGGTGGCAGTCAAACCTACATATTACGAAAGCCCACCTGGGAAAATCCAACTCCCATTGTCATTGTGACACAGCACACAAGTGAACACTGCACACAACGAAATTGCATTTTATGCCTCACCCGTGCAAGGGGGCAGCCCCCGATGGCGCCCCAATTACTCCCCCCACCAACCTGGCGGGTTGGCAGTCGAACTGGCAACCTTTTATTTGGGCTACAAGTCTGACGCCCTAACCGCTTACCCATGACTGCCCAGTCTACATGTTAAACCTTTGGTTGGCTCCTCCACCATTATGGGGTACCTAAGTCACGCCCTCTACTTCCTGGTTCATGGGGCAGACAGTTGCTAAAAATTGAATGGAAGTGAACGAGGCGAGTCGTGTTGGACTTGTGGTGCATAAGTGGAGGTCCAAGGTTTGGATTGTTGTTGAAGAACCACTCATTTCAAGCCCAGTACCGTAATTATTTTTTTATTCCCTCTGCCCCATGAACCAGGAAGTAGAGGGCGTGACTTAGGTGCCCCATAGAGCTTTGAAAGCATCTTTTAACACTTGCACAGCCAGCAATCTCTGCGTACGGTTACTTACTGACTAAGTGCTGTCCGCTGATGTGAACTGGCCCCGTGCCTGCCTTCAGCCTGAACGTGACCGGTGGCGTGATCTCAAACCCACCCACGCACACCTGTTGGGAAGGAGAGGAGCAGAAAACAGGGTTTCAGTTTTTTGTTTTTTTAATGGATTTTTTTTAAAATAATCTTTTTCGCATTTATTTGAGACAGGACAGTGAAGAGCGACAGGAAGCAAATGTGGAGAGAGAGAGACGGGGTAGGGATGGCAAATGACCCAGGCCGGATTCAAATCCTGGGCCCAACTCCAAATGTGGGAAGCGTCCCTGAAAACAGGGTTTCAGATTAACAATTCAATAAGAAAAACAGAGATAACTCTGTCCTTGCTTGGACAATTTGGATTTTAAAAGGACAATCGAATATGGTGTAATAATGAAAAAGGAAAAAGTTTACCGCACACTTGTTTGACTTTATGCCCTTTTATTTAGAGCACACTTAGTGGCTCTAAATAAAAGAGCATAAAGTCAAACAAGTGTGCGGTTAACTTTTTCCTTTTGAAGTATTACATATTCCTGCTTTAACCATCACCTACAAACTGTGCATGGATCTTTGAACTGCTGCATTGGTGTAATAATGCTTGGGTGACTTACGCTTGGCACGGTAGAGGGCCTGAGGGCGGCCAGCACGGCTGTGACCTTGTTGCCCTCGGAGCCGACCCCTTCGACCTCCACCAGGTGAAGGTCGTCCTTGGTACCCGGGTCCACGCATACCTGACGTGGAGAGGGATTTTTTTTTTTAAAAAATCAAATCAAAACAAAATTCAGGACCCCCACTTTTAATGACGTTTTTAAAAGAAAGTTTCCATTACTTTTCCATGCCTTCACGGCACTGTCCGTAAGTAAAACTTTGCATACCTCTAGGGCGAAATTATATTTTGACCCTTTCCACTCTCCCTACCTCAGTTCTTAAAGGGACACTGTGTGAGATTTTTAGTTGTTTATTTCCCGAATTCATGCTGCCCATTCACTAATGTTACCTTTTTCATGAATACATACCACCAGCATCAAATTCTAAGTATTCATTATGACTGGAGAAATTGCACTTTTCATACTTGAAAAGGGGGATCTTCTCCATGGTCCGCCATTTTGAATTTCCAAAAATAGCCATTTTTAGCTGCAAAAATGACTGTACTTGGACCATACTAGAAAATATGTGTTTATTACTTAGTAAACTTTCGTTTAAAGATCAAATTTGACAATGGGCAGCCCAGTTTCAATGAGCAGCATAGTTGCAGTACCTTTTTTGTCCATTTCCTGCACAGTGTCTCTTTAAACATTCAAAATACTATACAAGGCATCCACTGTAGCATGCACACGCACGCATTTGCAGGATTCACACTCATTATCTGGGACATTTCCGGGTTCAAAAAAGGTTTGAAAAATACAGTTAGAGGAACATCAGAGGGTCAAAACAGAAATGCAACCCGTTCAGTTCATATATGGAGCCATCATTTAAAACATATTACACAAATGGAAGGGTACACATTTTTTATATACAAATACTTCACATACATTTCCACCAAATGCCAGGACCATGTACAGGACCTACAAGACAACCCTCTACATTTCCAGGACGAGTCGGAACCCTGCATTTGGAAATAATTGAATAGCCTGATGATAACAAATAGAAGGGCTATAACATCATCCTGGTACACATTAGAAATGAATCCTTCTGGTAGATAGATGTTCATGGTGCTTTTGGTGCACCTGACGTACCATTCGGATGGACAGCTGGTGTTCCACGTCGTCCTCATCTGGGGCAAACCTCACCTCCTTCCCAGCTGTGAGCTCACATCCTAACGGGTTAAAAAAGACAAAATAAGGAATTAATTCATGTATTAATTTAAAATGTCATTAAAGGTACACTGTGCAGGAAATGGTCAGGTACTGCAACTATACTGCTCATTGAAACTGGGCTGCCTATTGCCAAATTTGATATTTCCATGAACGTTTACTAAGTAAACTAATATTTTCTAGCATGGCCCAAGCAGTCATTTTTTGCAGCTAAGATGGCTATTTCTGGAAATTCAAAATGGCAGATCACGGAGAAGATCCCCCTTTTCATGTATGAAAAGTGCAATTTTTCCAGTCATAATTAATACTTAGAATGTGATGGTGGTGGTAAGTATTCATGAAAAAGGTAACATTAGTTAATGGGTAGCATGAATTCTGGAAATGGCCAAAAATCTTACACAGTGTACCTTTAAGCTTAATTGACATTCACATACAAATCATGTATGTAGCGGAGGGCTTTGCCTTGCCGTCAAAAACGTGGCAGCAGCGGCCGGGGTCATGTCAGGTAACAGGGGCGGCAAGAGAAACTCAGTCGCGGCTGGGAACCCACGTGGTGGTGCGTGCGTCATGATGATGGTGGGGGGCATTCCAGAGTTGTACCGGTAACTTGTGCCCAGTTGACAGGACTTGACTGCCCACTTAATTTCATTTTGAACTATACATCTGTCTAAATCTGACTCAAAACTATCGGACATAGTTTTAATAAAGACCAAGACGTATGTGTTGGACAAGAGGACTCCACAAACAGAAGTAACACGTTTCCCCCTCGACAAATAAGGCCTATACCAAGCTAGCGTATTGTACATTTGTTCAGATCGAATAGCTTTACATGGGAATTTACAACGTATAACCGATCTTGAAAATCACCGTGTCAAACAAGACCAAGGAGAACTGAGATCATCACGGCGAAATCATCTACTTCTACCACTGTATCCATTTTCTGACGCGTCACACGCGGAGCAGCAGCAGCAGCAGCAGCAGCGTAGCGCTGCATTCAATCTTTCCATATTTTTATCCAGTTCACGTTTTAGGGATTCTGTGTCCTCCGCAAACTCCCCGTTACCATAACTGTCTGTCTCAAACGTAACGTAAAAGTAGAGCTAGTTGAAGCTACATCATTTGGGAATCCTAGCGCACGGCACGGCCTTTCTTGCTAGGATACAATGCGCAGGCCTGAACACACGTGTCCGCTTGCCTAGTTCAAAGGCATGGACAAAAGACCTGGGAAAATGAAACTCATTTTCCACCGCATTAGAGCTCTAGATATATACATCGTCTTGAGTGGTAAGCCTCAGAGAGTGTGGTAGACACACAAGCAACTTGACATTGTAGTGTACTTACAACCATACATCAGCAATTGACTTGCTGGGGTGCTAACTGCATTGCCATGCTTGCGACATGGTTGTTAGCGTAGTGGACAGGGGCTAACTCCTCTGCTGTGCCTATGAAACAGACATTTACCTAACTAATTCACATGCAAGCCCAATTCTAAGTCGCATTGTGGTGTGTGGGGGAATATTGCCATACAGTTGTCGTTTTGCCTCGTTTTTAACAGTGCCTAGCAAGCTTATGGCTCAGTAGCTAACTGACTAACCTGACTTGGGCTCTTCACACAAAACCTACGAAGACATTCATGATTTTATCGGACAAAAGACTGAACGACATTGACATGTTCTTCGTGTATTTAACCAAAATAATTGCATCTACGTATGTTTTATAGTTACCGTAGATGTAGGTCTGTGGTGACGGTCCTTGGTCCATGTCCATGCTGCCGGTAAAAGCGTGATGAGTCCTCGGGAACTGATGAACTGGGTGCGCGTGGGCAGGTACCTTCTGAGATTCTCATGTAACCACGCCCCTCACCCCGATAACTAAGATTGGCATCAGTGTTGGCCAATAGTTGTTCTGGAATCAACAGGTTAGGCGGGACATGGGAATTATACGGCTGTTATTGGTGTAAAAGACAGCCACAGAGTTTGCCGCGTGCAGGGCCGTAACTTCATGCGCAGCGCATGCACCCACAACACTTGTTGCAGGCGCTGGCAGTCATCCACTGCGCTATGTTGGAAGAAAGCCGTTTTGATATCTTATTTACAAAATACTTTAACTAAGAGCTACAATATACGATTGCATGCGACAGACTGAACCATTTTCTTATCCCTTGAACAATGGAGACGGAAATACCGATCATAAAATTGAAAGTGATCACGGACAGATGCAGACTGTTCAAGGAGTCAAGGATATTTAGGCCTATTTGTCATGTAGGCCCTACATAGACACTTTCGTGTCACTTGTAATGAAATGCATGGCCGGTGCACAACAGAAGAAGAAGGGTGAAGAAGAAATCACATAAAAATAAAAGTTGTGTGTGTGTGTGTGTGTTCAATCAAAGTAGGCTACTTAGGAGGAATTCAGTAGGCCTAAGCCAGTGTTTCTCAAACTTTTTCAGACCGAGGACCACTTTGTCCCCCTAAAAGATTATCGGGGACCACCTGTCAACTGAATTGGCAGTTGATGGATGCTAATTTGACACTGCTAATTTTTATGCAGATCACTTACTTTTTATTTACATTATAAGCCTGTTTTGTTGTGTTGAAAACATGAAAATGTCACAAATATAGCATACTGGTAGCTTATCTTGGAAAAGTAGAAATCCCCTCGCGGACCACCTGAGCTCTGTCGCGGACCACTAGTGGTCCCCGGACCACACTTTGAGAATCGCTGGCCTAAGCAAATGGCATGAGGAAAAAAGCTTTTTCTCAGTCTCTCAGTTCTAGCTCTGTGACAGCACAGTCGCCTTCCAGATCTCAGTTTTTCAAATAGTCCATATCCTGGGTGTGATTGGTCTTTGAGAATGTTATGGGCCCTCGATAGCACTCTCTTTTGTATAGATGTCTTTCACGGCTGGCAGAGGTTGACGAATAGGCTACAGCGCTCAGCAGAGCGCACTAGGCCTATCCTTTGTAGTTCTTTCTGTTCACTCACTGTGACATTTCCGTACCAGGTGATGATGGACCCTGTTAAGATGCTCTCCACTGCTGAGGAGTAAAAGGCTTTTAGGATGGGTGTGGAAACTTTGAACTTTTTCAACAGGCGCAGAAAGTACAGTCTCTGCCTGGATTTCTTAATGATATTGTGTGTGTTGTTTGTCCATGTTAAGTCATTTGTGATGTGAACACCAAGGTATTTAAAGCACTTTACCCTCTCAACAGGTTGTTTACAGTTGGAAAGTGGAGTGTAGTTTCCCCTCTTTTTCCGAAAGTCCACCACCATTTCCTTAGTCTTGCTTACGTTTAGTGCCAAGTTGTTGTGCTGGCACCATTGTGAGATGTTATAAACTTCATTTAGGCCTATGTATGCCTGTTCATCATTATTATTGATCAGTCCCACCACTACAGTGTCATCAGCAAACTTGATGATGGAATTCTGACTGCTGCTGGCTCTGCAGTCATGGGTGTAAATGTTGTAGAGATATTAGGATTTATTTTGTGAAGGAGTCTTAGAAATTACATTTGCAATACAATTCAGTTATATTCAGGGCACCTATAAGGTGGGTTTGTTGTAAAGGTGTCTGCCTTCAATATAGGCCTATAAAGTGCAGGGGGAAATCCTGGTTTGTGTAGCCTAGTAGGCCTATGGCACTCGGAGGAATTTGAAGTGGCCCCTCGAATGAAAAAGGTTCCCCCACCCCTGGCCTACAGGATATGGGTGGGAGACGTGACGCCTTGTTTTTTCGTAACATTGGTTAAAAACCTACAAAACTGTTATTTTCCTTTAAAAAACAAATGTCAATGAAAGAAGATGTGGTACATTATGTTTCATATTAGTCTTAGATGAGAAGAAACATTTTTGTTAAGATTTATGTAAAGGTTTATATATCAAATTTCCTGCGGTGTGACTGTAACATTAATGAAACAATATATAATAATATATATATAAATTAACCAACAACATTTTGAATAATGTATGAAGCATTTGGCATGATTGCATAAATCTTAACTTTAGATTAAGATATGTGAATGTGGAAAAAAACTCAAGACAGTAATATTAACTACAAGTTCAATTTCGTAACACAAATTGCGTCCTGTGGGGTGACATGTATGTCAATGTTTGTGAATGGGCAGCTGCAAGGCCAACTACAAGGGTCTTAAAGACTGGCTCCTAACCAGTCAGTACCTCAGTTATTGGAGAGTGCTGTGGAAGTTTAAGGTGACTCTTAACCTCTTAATATGTCTTCATATTGCAATCTTTCTGTCACGCAATGCTTAGGTTCATTTTATGGTGTCCTGTGGTGTGACTGCTCTTATAGGAGGAAAAAAAAGTTATTTTATTAATGAAAACACATATTAAGATTAAACACAATATCATTATCAAGTTAGCATGAGCTCAGATGTCAGTCATGTATAAAACAGGATTTAAATGGCCATAATGCAGTGAATTCCCTGTGGTGTGACTCCATTTTCCTGCGGTGTGACATGCCTATGCTACAGTGGTGCTCATATGTTTACATACCCCAGCAGAATATACACTTTCTTGGCAATTTCTCACAAAGTATGAAGGATTACACAAAACCTTTTTTTTCACTCATTGCTAGTGACTGGCTTAAGATATTTATTAGCAATCTTCTGTGTTTACTCTTTAAAAAGCATGATCACAACCCAAACTACCCAAATGACCCTGTTCAAAAGTTTACATACCCTAGTTTCTGATGCTGAATATGGCCCTGTTTAACATCAGGGACCGCTCTAAATTGTTTTTGGTAGCTGTGGATAAGGCTCTTAATGTTCTCAGATGACAAAACAGCACATTCTTCCTGGCAGAATGGTTGTTTCGTATAAAATTATTGGGTGTCTTGCTGGAACCTCACATTTGAGGTTTCCCCTGAATGGCTCAATGATGTTGAGATCAGAGTAAGCCGGTCACTCAAAAACATCATTTTATTCTTTCTGAAGCTAATGACGGGTTGATTTGGCTTTCTGTGTTGAAATATTGTCATGTTGGCATGTCCAAACAATGGACCATGTGCAGTTTCAAGGCTGATGAGTGTCAAGTTTCCTCCAGTATTTTCCACAGGGCAATGCATTCATCATTCTGCGAGTATGGACCAAAGGTAATAGTGCATTTGAAGAGTTCAGATGCAAAAACCCCTAACTCCATTTCTGAAGACGTGCACTTCTATATTTTTAGAGAACCCTGTTGTTGGTTTGGTTTACATGTATGTACTTGATAATACATATAAATAGTTATATTAAATAAATAAAATAAAAAATATGCAATTTTGATAGCTTTGTATTAAATAAAAATGAATAAAGATTATTTTCTGAAAAGGCACTTAGGGGGTTTTGCATCTGAACTCTTCATTTGTAACTCAGATGTCCCCATGACATCAGTGGTCCATGACCATGTTTCACAGAAGGGCATGGTGTAACTTTCATCATAGGCTCCGTTGACTGTTCTCCAAATGGTACTGTTAATAGTGGCTGAAAAAAGTTCCATATTGATCTAATTTATCCAAATGACTTTGTCACAGGCATTCTGATGCTTCTCACTATGCTATTTGGTGTATCATATGCAAAATAACATGTTTGCATTTTTGTAGTAATGGCTTTCTCCTGGCAACCCCCAACAGCCCATCTTTCCTCAAGTGCCTCTTTGCTGTACAGTTTAAAACATTTTTTCATGTTGTCCTATATTTCACCTAAAGTTATTTTTTGGTTGTCCTATGCCTCCTGAACAATTTCCCTTGCAATGATCATTGCAATGCAATGATTCCCTTGCCCAATGGCTTGATTCCAACCAAACCCCCTCATTTCTGAATTGAAATTCCAACAGTGCCAACATGACAATGTTTCGACACAGAAAGCCAAATCAACCCGTCATTAGCTTCAGATAGAATAAAATGAAGGTTTTTGAGCGACCATCTCACTCTCCTGATCTCAACATCATTGAGCCACTCAGGGGAAACCTCAAATGTGAGGTTCCAGCAAGACACCCAAAGATATTATAGGAAATAACCATTCTGGCAGGAAGAATGTGCTGTTTTGTCATCTGAGAACATTAAGAGCCTTATCCACAACTACCACAAACAATTTAGAGCAATCCCTGATGTTAAACAGGGCCATATTCAGCATCAGAAACTAGGGTATGTAAACTTTTGAACAGGGTAATTTGGGTAGTTTGGGTTGTGATCATGCTTTTGAAAAAGTAAACACAAAAAAATGCTAATAAATATCTTAAGCCAGTCACTAGCAACGAGTCAAAAAAAGGTTTTGTGTAATCCTTCATATTTGGTGAGAAATCGCAGAGAAAGCGTATATTCTGCTGGGGTATGTAAACATATGAGCACCACTGTATGTGTTGATGCAGGACACATTTTTCCAAAAATGGCAAAAATAAGGTGAAATTCCACAGACCATTAAGTGCTTTTCTATTTTTTTCCAATTTTTATCCATCAATTTTTTCAGGAATTTGAAAAACTTTTTTTTTTTTTTGCGTTACGCCCTTAAACGTCAACCACCCATATATCTTTTCCGTGCATCACTTGGATCAGATGCAGAATTCAGCACCACGCGCGTGGACAGCTCTGGACACACCGTTGAAGGTCTACGCTCGCGCGTGGACAGCGCCCCACAAGAGTAACCTGGTGTCGGAATGGCGGTATGAAAAAGTGTGGAGGTGTGTCGGAATTGCGGTATGTCGGCGGTTGCCCCCCCTGGACCGCACAGGTGCTTTTCTTTGTGCTCAGTTGCACTTGAAAAGAACACGTCTTCTGGTTCTTGCTTTGCAATAGTTTGAATTTGGTGAACTCTGGCAACGGTTTTATTCATTTAGCTGTCGATGTTTAGATTCTTTCCCACATGCATGTGATTCTGACATGACGTTATGGTTGATACGCAATGTCTGGTAATTTGACTGGTAGCCTAATGAGAAGGGGGGGCGTTTGGGCAAAAAAGATTGAGAACCACTGACGGACGCATATTGTCCGCCTATCGGACTTGTTTACAGCCCTGGTTGGAACGGGATGGCACAAGAGTGAAAATCCACTCAAAGAAGGTGGAGCTACTTTCCAGATCCACTTTCTTTGATCCACTCCCGTGTCATGCTCTGGTTTACATCTCCATGAATCGGAAGTATAGCGAATTAGGGGCGTGACTTGATGCTGAAGAAGAGCACGGCTGCTGGCACAAAGACGTCCTTCTATCTTATTTATAGGCTAAAGTCTCTGACCAAGAGCTGTAGTATAAGGTGTATGCAACCGATTGAACTGTTCCCCCTTTACTCTCTGTAATCAACTATGGAGGACGAAATACCGATCATGACATTGAAAGTGATCACGGAACCAGATGCTGACTGTGTTCATCTGTTCAGTGATGTTGAGAGAGAAGTTGGGTTTTCTTCTCCACCGAAGAGTAAGTAGCCTATCAGCCATTTCTAACCATTTATGTAAAGTCAAAATATTGTCTTTCCCTCTAAAGAATTTAATGTGATGCATTTACTAACGTTAAGATATTAGCCTACATAGCCTACCCGCAAAAAGCACAAAGCACAGGGAAGTGTGGGTAAATTCCAGTCAGGTCAGCTTTTGGCCTATTGCCAGTTTCTTCACAGATCATAGCCTAGGACAATGCTCTCCCTGCAAAGACATAAACCTAGGTATAGCCCACCCATAGACATTAAAAAGTGTTTCAATAACCAAATATAGGCTAAGTAGTAAATACCCATGGAAACATATAGGCCTAATTTTAGGACAGGCCGGCAGATGGGACTAGGCTTCAACAGGAGTCAGTTATGTCTATATTCACATTCATTACATATTCATTTCTATATGCAGACCGATGTCTCCTCTGCTGTGTCAATGAAGGCCTGTCGCCTAATTCATTATCATGCAACTGTAAAACAAAGCCTGGGGAGTGTCAGTAAACTCATCCCAACTGTCCCTTCTCTGAAGGTTTTTTATTGCTCCCAAACCCAAGTTAACTACAACAACTTGACTATAGGCTTTTGATCCCTCTGTCTTTCAAGCACTCATAGTTTCCTCTATAGGATGCATTTACTCTAGGAGGAAAATGCGAAGGAAATCGTTTTTCAAATCGTTTTAAAAAATAAAATAAAAAAAGTTTAATTTTTTTTTTTTTTAATTTCGGAAACTATGGCAGCCAAATTTAAACTATGGCGGTGCGCCATAGTTTCCTCTATGAAAGCAGTGTTTCGCTTTCAGACAGACTTCCGGGGCGCTCCCTCGCGTGCGACCCAGCAGCCCGTGTCTCTGTCTTTCAATGTTTTTATTCATTGACTGATGGAGACTGGGACCGCAAACTGAATTGCCCTTCTGATGGGACTAATAAAGTTATCTGAATCTGAATCAAATGGAGGCCCTTGGGGCCAGATGCGACCCTTGGATGGCAAGGTTATGCCCCCCACAAGGTCTGACCAAAATAAAAGCAAGTAGGCCTATCTGTGCTATCTGTGATCTTGCCTAATTTTCAATCACCAACATTTCAGGTCCTTTGCATTCACATGAGAGTGAAATCCTATCTAAAAAACAGTCCGATAAATAAACCATAAATAGACCATCATACGGCTACTAAGAAATAGCTCTGGAAAGTTATCCGCTTGTTTCACACTTAATGATATAGCTATACGCCTACAGTACCTGAAACATTTTTAAATCAAAAGGCGCTAATGCCTGCAATGGCAAAAGAGAAGGGGCATATGGCCTACTCAGTGAGAGTAAATATTTACTCACTTGGCCTACTTAATGCATCACTGTGATAAGCGAGAGTGGTCGAGAACAATGTGCTCTACCAAAGTAGTCACCAGGTCACCATCACCTGTGCACACAGACATTTGGGGCGGGGGGGGGGGGGGGGGGGGGGGGTATGGCTGGGATGTTGGGGGGAGAGAGAGACTTGTTGTGTATTCTGAACTAATGCTTGTGCTATTTTGTGTGTGGGTGTCTTCAAGTCTTTTTGACTACAGGCCTGCCTGTTTGCACTTTGTTCAGCTGCTTTTGTTGTTTCAAAAGTGCACTACAAAGAAACTTTGACTAGACTTGACTTGTGGGGGACTTTCAAAAGGGCAATTTTTGTCACAAAATTCTAAACCATGCTACAAAATTCTACACAGTTCTTCTTTTGTGTTCAATTAAGATTGACTTGATCGACTGGGTGTTTTTTGAAAATTTGAATTTGAAAATAGTCTTACCATCAGATGTGACGTGTTGTGACGTCAGATGTATCGACAGCAGCACTGTAGTTACATGCAGTGCTGCCAGAGAGAGAGTAGATAAGAGAGAGGTTCCATTGGCCCATTGTTTCCAGGTTCTACTGTGGCAGGGGGGGGGGGGGGGGGGGGGGGGGGGGGGGTAGGCAGACCATTTTGGTTATTATGTGCTTCAGACCACTTCAAATGTTCACAAGGGTGTCTGATGCTAAGGAAAATGTAAAAAAATATGAAAAGTGATGATGATGAGACTTAGATCAGTGATTTTTGGTCAGGCGTACCTGTCAGAAAACCGGTGCCATGGCAACAACAAAAATGATAAACCTAATCTTTTGGTATCACACTGTAGCCAACTTAATTTTAGGAAAAGTCACAAAGTTTCGTAGTCATAGCTTTAGTCATTCAGGATTAATACGTCATCAAAGTTGGTGCGGGCACTTTTAGCCCACCCTACTTGACACCTTCATTTCCCTCGGGATCAATAAATGATACTCTACTCTACTCTACTCTATTCCACTACTCTCTTTACAGTGGAATCCACCCATGTAACCTGTACAATTTTGCTGCTGTTCTTGTCTAATCCTCTAGGTGGAGCCAGCGTCCCAGTAGAGCAGACCACCTCGTCATTTGAAGACCTCAATGCTGAATGGCTGCTGGTACTGTAGGAGGCCCCCTCTTTTCCAACCTCCACACACACAGGCATTTCTCAAAACCAGTGGTGGACAAAGTAAAAGTAAAAGTGAAAAAAAAGAAATACAATTTCTTTCCAACACAGGTAACTTATCTGAGTAAAAAGTAGACCAATGTACTTGTCTTATGATAAGCTGATTCTGCACAGGTTGGGTTGAGTTTGTGGTGGGTCCTTGTTAGGTTTTTATTGTTTTTCAGTAATAACAAAGTCTATCTCAATAGGTAGGTAAAATGGAGTAAACGGTGTAACAGCTATGTAATATCATGTGCTACTGTCATAATTACACCACGAAAGTACTTTTACTTTGTCCACCATTTCTCAAAGCTCTAGTGCACACACTTCCAAGTGTATCAGCCTAATTAGTCACGCCCAGTGATTGGATAATCTTTGGTGAACTCTGTGGTGTATCCAATCACTGGGCGTCATTAATAAAGAGCATCCAACCTCCACACACACAACCATTCTTGGACCGTGGCTCCCAAATTGGGCCCCAGGAGCCCCCTATTGGGGACACAGAGGTACTGCAGGGGGGTTACAAGGAGGAGGAACTGCTTGCAGGTCATTGAGCCCGTTTATATGCACATCAATAAACCGTTTATGATAAGGTATTTGGAGTAACCAGTTTATTCAAGTGCTCGTACAAACGGAATTAACAGTTTATGATAATAGTTTTTTTGCTGTTATCGGTTTATGAAAAATCCGATCTGATCCGAAACTGATTTCTCAAGACATTTATCTAGCATAATCGGGTTATAATCAGGGTATTGACATTCTACAATAATAAGTAGATAATCATAAGCCTTCAATTTCAGTTTCGTGTCACACACTTGAGTGGAACACATGCAACCGAGAGACTGCATATAAACGACAATAAACAGTTCACTTCAATAACCTGTTTAATATGTGGTGGAATATATGTATTATGTTATATAGAGTGACAGAGTAGTTAGTGCTTGCACCTAAAGGACAGTAAAACGAACCATATATTATACTACTTGCATTATATTTATATTACTGTTATTACTTTTATATACTTTTATTTCTATTATATTTGCATGTTTCATTTCTTACTTTTAATACTTTAATTCTTATATGTTGAACAGAGACACAGAAACCGGAGTGTGTGTGTGTGTGTGTGTGTGTGTGTGTGTGTGTGTGTGTGTGTGTGTGTGTGTGTGTGTGTGTGTGTGTGTGTGTGTGTGTGTGTGTTAGTGAGGGTAGCTGCGCCTGACAGAAGAACAAAGTCTGGGCAGTCTGCCAAATGCAGGTGGTATACATCACTGTTTTGACAGGGAGGCGTGTGTGTGTGCGTGCCTTAAATTACATGCCTATGCCTTAAAATAAAGAGAATAAAAACATATTAATTAGTACATTAGGTTGACGTTAAATTGGTTTTATATTAAAGCTCTATTTATGTAAAAAGATAAAGGTGTTTATCCCTAGATGTGACCATATACTAATAGAGAGTCCCTCTCCACATACAATGTGACTGACTCAAAGGGCAAGTCATGCCAGACCGCCGTTGGGAAGTTCCCACTGTAAGAGACCAGGTGCGCGACGACCTGGAAGATTAGGGAGTGAAGATGCCTGGGTGCCTAGGACCCCTTAGATGTTCAGGAGGGTGACAGCTATAGAAATACGACTTTAGCAATTAAACTGCTTTTGATAGTGGCCTATGGTCCTACCATACCATAAAGTATCTTCATGACAGCTAGCAACAGGTGTTGTTAAACCGAAACTGCCTTACTTGGGTGCATTGGGTGCATCCGCGTGCCCGCGTTAGGAGAAGGGGCTACGGTGGCTCCAAAAGAACAAAACAGGAGTGTCCCTATCCATGTAGGATCAAACATAAGGTACATATTTCAACTTTGGTAGTAGATAAGGTTTGGACATAAATTATAGATAACGAAGTCTAGGTGTTTTAATGAAGAAAATGATTTAGCACCTATCAAAATTTCCTGTGAGAGATGTCAATGTTCAAAACTAATCAAAAACCCAAAAAGCTCTTTGAAGATACTCTTTTTGGAAACTCCCGTCAATAAATCCACGATTGTAAAATTTCCAGACATCTCATAACGTCATCTGATATTTGATTGGCCAAAAGGTGGTCAGGCCAGATGGACAAAGGACAGGGATTGGTCAGGTGTACAAGATGCCCCAGACCTGGGAGCATAATGACGGCCAGTCCAGAGCTCGGAAGGACAATTGCCCACGGAGTCCCAGAGACAACCTGACGCATCTCCTCAGTTGATCAACTTCGTGGTTTGCTGTCTGGCTTTGCAGTAAGTAATTCTCGACTTTGGTTTTGTGGGACTTAGTTTTTTGAAAAGACTTAGCCTCCGGAAAAAACTCTGGTTCTGGGAAAAACTCAGTCTTCAAAAAAGACTTAGTCTCAGAGAAAAACTTTGGTTCTACAAAAACTTGTTGTTTTGTTGAAATGTTTCAAGTGTAAGATGTGTTGCATTGGAAACTTGTACGTTGAACTTGCTTCTACAATGTCCCTAACCTGAGTCGAGTTAATAAAAGTCTCCATCAACAAACTATGCCTGTGTATTTGCCTATTGAATGATTTGTCTCCTAACTTATTCTTATTTTACCCCATATTCACATGGCCTGGTGATTGACACATCGATTGGAAACCACAACAATTCCAATAACCTGATTATTGCGGCAATAGAGCTTGAAAGTCCCGCCCCTTAGTTCCGCGTTTCACGGGACCTAAGCTGACCATCTAACAACATGGTAGCGAGTAAATATCTTCTGATCTCAGTCACGATATGCGCTGGGCTACAAATATGCTGTTTAAGAGGCTAGATAAAGATTATTCATGCAGAAGTATCAATGTTTTGTTCCGAGACCGTCGGCATGAAAAATGTGAAGAAACACAGCTTTCTAAAAAGTTTGGGGGTTCGTACGAAAAATTAAGCAAAAATATCAGAAACAACATATATGGAGCTCACGGCACAACTCGAAGGGGATCGAAATATCATTTTATTACCGCCATTGGATTACATGCTACAATTTTCGGCTAAAAACGCTGTTGAGGTCCCATGAAATCGGGGGAAGTGACGTCACTTTCAAGCTCTATGTAAACGGGCTCAATGATGTTTTCGTAGTAGCAGACAACCGGGTGTTTCACATCAGCTAATGCCACTATTGTATGGGGTTTTTGCTTACAAGAATATCCAATACGCATATTTATTGCCTATAGATACATGTTTTACCAATTATAAGAACTACCGGTGATTCATTTATGGGCATTAGCTGTGGTTGTATCACCTGTATCACGTCCCTTCGATCTGCCGACAAAAGTCTCCTCCACGTTCCCCGGTCCCGCCTCAAAACCAGGGGGGACCGTGCATTTGCTGTGGCAGCTCCTCGTTTCTGGAATACTTTGCCCCCTGACATCAGATCTGCTCCTACAACCACTACTTTTAAATCCAGACTTAAAACTCATTTCTACATATTGGCCTTTGCTCCCTAGTTTTTCCCCCTTATTTTTATTTACTTATTTTTCTTTACCCATGTAATTTTTATCTTATTCACTGTGGAAGGCCTTTTGTATCTCATGTGTTTTATTCTTACTGCTGACTTTGTCTTGTTTTTAATCAAATTCTTAGTATTGCTTAATTTTAGTATTTTAGTCTGACACTGTACAGCACTTTGGTCAGTTCTTGCTGTTTAAATGTGCTTTATAAATTGAACTTACTTACTTACCTCACGTCTGAGCCCCCAAAAAACTAATTGACCATGTTTTTTACATTGCAATTTATCCATACAGAGGACGTGTTCGACAAGTCAAAAAGAGACTTCCAGCAAAAAATCTTTGAGAGCACTTTCTTTTACGTGGTCTACATGTAAGAATGACTGACACGTCAGGATCACACATTAATAATGTTTATGACAGTTGTCATAACGTGTCATTCAGTTTTTGGAATGCCTTGACACTTCAAACAACGTCAAATTGACATTCCAAAAAAACTGAGTGAAATGTGCAGCTGGTAGCTAGCTATTGTGTCAAATGTATCGTTTTGTAAATGATTGTGATGTAGTGATCATCCTGTCACCTTCTCATGGGTTTTAGGAACAAGATGGAGAATCAGACATGGATGCAGTCCTGAACTCTTCTGAGATGAACCATCCTCCTCCAGATCTAGTGTCTCGGTTCCAGCTGAAGAGACTTTCAATACAACTGGTCGACTACCGTACAAAACGAGGTCAGGAAGGAATAAATGGAAAGAGCAGCGAAGATGGAGAAAGTCCTCCAGATCTAGCGTTTCAGTTCCAGCTGAAGAGACTTTCAATTCAACTGGTTGCGTGCTGGACATCCGCAGGTCAGCGAGGGCCACAAAGAGGAAGGCCCAGAACTGGTAGGTTTATGACAACTCCTTCATGGGTCATTCCACAACGTCATCTTCCACAGTCTTGATATGGAAATACTGTACTAATGTAACCATGCCAAATATACGATACATTTGCCGGATTTTCATCAACCTTCAGATCCAAGATTCTGGTCTGACCAAGAAGATAATGAATAATGTTGCCAAATGGCATGGTTAACCCACCTTCCTCGGTTTGTAACTGGGCGATGCCAGAAAGGGCTGCGCCAAAGTTTAAACCAAACCTTTCCTTAGTCCCAATAGAACGTCTCTGCTTAAACCACGTAACTGCCTTGAACACGCCTCTACCGGGGCCATTAAAGACGCTCAAAGTTGATTGGTTCCAGACAAAGTGGGTGGAGTTCCCCAGCCCAGTGGAGCTCAGAAAGTACTTGAACGAGTTTTCCTGACTAATTTCGCAAGGCCAAAGGTGTTGCGTCATTAGGAGAACGTACCCTGGCTACGATATATAGACTTGTGTATACAGTAAATGTACAATGTACAGTATGTATACGTATACACACTGTATTCACAGAAGTATTTTCTAACCTGCCTTGCCTCACATGCTGTATGAAATTAACTGCCATCCCATTCCTAACCCATAGGGCTCAGTATGACATCAGACATGACTCCAGTCCTGAACTCCTCTGAGATGAACCGTCCTCCTCCAGATCTCGCGGCTCGGTTCCAGCTGAGGAGGTTATCAGTTCGACTGGTCGACTGCCATCCAAAACAAGGTCAGGAACAATGGAAAATAACAGAAAGGTCATAATAACATTAAATATTAACTATTTAAGAAGGAGGAAAAATCTGGTGCCACACGGATGTCTATTTTCTGTTGTTTATTTTTTCATTTTAGCATCTGGGAGAGAGCTTCCATTACAACCGAATTACGTATTACCTACTGATCAAAATGAACCAGTGGCAAATTCAACTTCATTATTAGTAAATAATCGATTATGATTAAATTATTGAGTAGATCTATGCATTATATTGTGAAAATAAGTATCACGATACATTGTCATGAATCGATGCAGTATATCATCAAAACAAGTATTGTCATGGCGATTTGTTTGCACACCCCTAATGTAAATAGGGCTTGGGCGGGTTTTTCTGTATGTCTAGAGCAGTGGTTCCCAACCTTTTTCTTAGGGGACCCATGTTTTTACTATTGTAAGCTTTGGTGACCCAACCGCGCGAGCGCCCGCACGAGAAGGAGTCACAAGATGCCCTCTGTTTCCGGTGGAAACTCATTTTAGTTATTTTATTCCTCAATTCGTCTTTGATCAAATATAGAATAAATGTTTAATGTAGCACTTACAATTTGTTGCTTCTATGCATTTATTAGTTAAATGCTTTGTCTTTTATTCAACATGGGCTATATATATTTAAAATGAAACCCCTTAAAATCAAGAGGGCTCCGCGACCCCCTGTGGATCTTTGGAGACCCATAAGGTGGGTCCCGACCCATAGGTTGGGAACCACTGGGTTAGAGCATAGACTGTATATAATAAATGGAGACTTGGTTATGTGTAAAATGTAAAGTATTTAGTGCAGTGTTTTACCTTTCAGGCAATGGAGAACTCGCAGTGAGTGAGCACATTCACACTGGAGAACAGCCGCACCACTGTCAACGTTGCGGTGAAAGTTTTACACTGGAACAAGATCTCCGTTCACACCAGCGCATTCACAAAGGAGGAAAATCTTATGACTGCACATATTGTGGGAAAACATTTTCGTATCGATCTAAAATGATCCGACATGAGCTCTCTCACACTGGAGAAAAGGCTTACAGCTGTCAGCATTGTGGGAAAAGTTTCTCACAAGTCTACACTCTCCGCAAACACGAGCTCATTCACACACAAGAAAAAGCCCACCCCTGTCAGCATTGTTGGAAAAGTTTTTCACGAGCAGACCATCTCAAAGCACACATCCGCACTCACACACGAGAAAAGCCCAAGGACTGCATGTATTGTGGGAAAACGTTCTCGACTATAACTAAAGCTGTTCTACACGAGCGCACTCACACTGGAGAAAAGCCTTACGCTTGTCGTCATTGTGGCCAGCGTTTTGCAGTGTCGGGAACTCTCCGTACACACGAGCGCATTCACACAGGAGACAAGCATCACTGTCCGCATTGCGAGAAAAGTTTTTTACTGGCAGGAGATCTCAAATCGCACATCCACACTCACACTGGAGAAAGACCTTACCATTGTCGGCATTGCGATAAAAGTTTTTCAAGCAAACGAGCTCTCAGACCGCACGAGCGCACTCATGCGGGAGAAAAGCCATACCATTGTAATCTTTGCGGGAAAAGTTTTTCACACGCGTCAAGTCTCAAATCGCACATCCGCATTCACACCGGAGAAAAGCCCTGCCGTTGTCATCATTGTGGAAAAAGTTTTACACAGGCGGGAAATCTCCGTAAACACTTGCGTATCCACTCAGGAAAAAGGCCTCACTGCTGTGAGCATTGTGGGAAAAGTTTCTTATGGGCAAGCCATCTCCACAGGCACCAGCTCACTCACACTAAAGAAAGGCTGTTCAGCTGTCAGCTTTGCGGGAAACGTTTTTTACATGCAGAAGGTCTCAAAAGACACCAGCTCGTTCACACAGGAGTAACGCCATTCCCTTGTCATCTTTGTGAGAAAAGTTTTTCATTGGCAGTAGTTCTCAAAGCGCACATCCGCACTCACACAGGAGAAAGGCCATATCATTGCAAACAGTGTAAGAAAAGTTTTACACAGTCAGGACATCTCCAAAGACACCAGCGCACTCATCAAGCGGTCTAATGATGTGTGTGCCCTGATTGACGCTTTCCAAGAGGCAGGAAGTGTCAAGAAGCAGTAGTTGTTGATCTGCATGCAGGGTTGCCAGATTGGGAGATTGATGGCCATAGAAATCAATTGATTTTTTTTCAAGTATTTTTGGGGGCTTTACAAGCCTTTATTGGTGTTTTAAATGACAGGACTGTGAAGCAGAGACAGGAAGCAAGTTGGGAGAGAGAGACAGGGAAGGACTGACAAAGGACAGCCGGTAATCGAACCCGGGTCGGCCAAGTAGTAGACGATTATCCTACCATTAACCCTCTGAGGTCTAAGGCTTTTCAGAGGCTTTTAGGCTGCTTGCACCACCCTGACATTTTCAAGTATTTTCATTTCATATATACAGTCCCAGGAAAAGTTTGTACACCCTTTGAAATTTCTTACATTTCTGTCAAAATTGATCATAAAACATGGTCTGATCTTCCCGGAAATCTCAAGAAGGAACAACCAGAGTCTGCTTTAATTAATTCCACCCAAACATTTACATGTTATCATATTTTTATTGGTCATAAGGCCATAACATTCACAGGAGAGCAGGGCATAAGTAAGTACACCCTTGCATTAAGTAGGTTTTAACCCTCAGTTAGTTGCAATATCATCAACCAGACTTGTCCTGTAGTTGCAGATCAGATTAACAAAACAATCTGTTTGTATCTTGTCTCCCTCTTCTTTAGAGAACTGCCTCTCGTCAGCAAGGTTTGTGGGATGTCTGGAGTGCATAGCTTTCTTGACTTCATGCCATATAATCTCAATTGTTTTTGTCAGGGCTTTGACTGGGCTATTTCAGAATGTGTATTTCATTATTATGAAGCCATTCTAAAGTCGATTTGCTTCTAAAGTATGGGTTGTTGTCACATTTCAGGACCCATACTCTTGTGTGTTTTAACTGTGTGACAGACTTCCTCACGTTTTTTTCTGTAAAATATCACAATCTATTTGAGTTCATTGTTCCACTGATAATAGCAAACTGTCAAGGGCCTGAGGCAGCAAGGAAGCCACATATAATGATGCTCCCGCCACCATACTCAGAAGAGGAGATGTAACCAAGAATAGCTAAAAATGGGATTCATTCTGCCAATCTAAAATTAATGGGGTTTCTGACCAAAAAAATATTGCTGCACCTTTGAGGTTTGCGAAAAAGCATTTATATGCTTCATAGAATTACTGCAAAAAATTCTGTAGACCAACGTTGAAACCAAAGTTGAATTGTTCAGGGGAACACACAATGTCATGTTTGGAGGAGAACTGGAGAACCACACCTTCACCAAAACATAATCTCCACCTTTGAGTATGGTGGCGGGAGCATCATTATATGCGGCTACCTTCCTGCCTCAGGCCCTTTTCAGTTTGCTATTATCAGTGGAACAATGAACTCAGAAGTTTATCGAGATATTTTACAGAAAAAAGTGAGATAGTCTGTCGAACAGTTGAAGCACACAAGAGTATGGGTCCTGAAATGTGACAACAACCCATACTTTAGAATCAAATCGACTTTAGAATGGCTTCATAATAATGAAATACACATTCTGGAATAGCCCAGTCAAAGCCCTGACAAAAAACAATTGAGATCATATGGCATGAAGTCAAGAAAGCTATGCACTCCAGACATCCCACAAACCTTGCTGACGAGAGGCAGTTTTCTAAAGAATAGGGAGACCAGATACATCCAGATTGTTTTGTTAATCTGATCTGCAACTACAGGAACCATCTGGTTGAGGTTATTGTGACTAACTTAGGGTTAAAACCTATTGAATGCTAGGGTGTACTTACTTATGCCTTGCTGTCCTGTGAATGTTTACATCTTATGGCCAATGAAAATATGAAAACTTGTAAATGTTGGGGTTGAATTAGTTAAAGCAGACTCTGGTTGTTCCTTCTTGTGATTTCCGGGAAGATCAGACCATGTTTTATGACCAATTTTAACAGAAAGGTAAGACATTTCAAAGGGTGTACAAACTTTTTCCTGGGACTGTATACATGTATATATTTGGAACCTGGAAGGTCTGAGGTTTCTAATGGTGTGACTTATATGTTTCAATGACAAAAACTCACAGAGTTACAGATTTGTTTTTGGAGACCAATTGCCCTCTGAAGGGCACTCGGAGTGTTAAGCCACGGTATAGGGCCAGAAATCAATTAAGTTCAAATTTGGGGGGCGTGCTATAAATGAGTTGCATGCCCGTGGGGAGACAGGTTTGAATCTGGCTCCAGGCATGTTATTTGTAGGATAATTGAACCGAATAAGTTGCATGCCCATGGGCAGTCATGGGTGAGCGGTTAGGGCGTCAGACTTGCATCCCAGAGGTTGCCGGTTCGACTCCCGACCCGCCAGGTTGGTGGGGGGAGTAATCAACCAGTGCTCTCCCCCATCCTCCTCCATGACTGAGGTACCTTGAGCATGGTACCGTCCCACCGCACTGCTCCCCAAAGGACGCCACTGAGGGCTGCCCCCTTGCACGGGTGAGGCATAAATGCAATTTCGTTGTGTGCAGTGTGAAGTGTTCACTTGTGTGCTGTGGAGTGCTGTGTCACAATGACAATGGGAGTTGGAGTTTCCCAATGGGGCTTTCTTTTTTTTCACTTTCATAGGGAGACAGGTTTGAATCTGGCTCCAGGCATGTTATTTGTAGGCTAATTGGACCGAAAATCTTCAGACCACCCTGCAAACATTTGGCAATCTGGCAAAATTAAAGGATAACTTCAGCCAATTTCAACATGCAGTTGTAATGTTCACACTACCATGGACTTGTCAGTACCTGAGATTTTTTGTTCCTTCTTCAGCCTTTTCCGAGATTCTGGTCATTGTAATTGGGGCAGGTGTTTGTTTACATTTCAAAAAGACATCTTGATTTATTCCCAAAAAATGCAACATCAGCAGACAACTAGCAAACAGCGATACCATTTGGGAAAATATTTGGAGTAGGCCTATGTTCATTTTTTTTAAAAAAGCTGCCCCCATTAGAATAGCTCATATCTCGGAAAGGGCTGAGCCAAAAAAAATGCAGCATCACCAGGTACTGACAAGTCAAGGGTAGCGTGACCAATACAACAGCATATTGAAATTGGCAGAAGTGGTCCTTTAAAATAAAGGGGGTAAAACAACGAGAGAGAGAGAGAGAGAGAGAGAGAGAGAGAGAGAGAGACAGAGAGACAGAGAGACAGAGACAGACAGAGAGATACTGTAGGTACTAGTGTTCTTTTTGTATTTTTTTTTATCCTGTATTTTTTATTATTTATTACATGTTCCAATGATTTGGCAATACAAAATATATGTTGTCATGTCAATGGAGCTCTGATGAATTGAATAGAGAGAGAGAGAGAGAGAGAGAGAGAGAATACCTGGTGTTGTGCAGCAGTCTTACTTATGCATGAAAAGCCTGTTTTATTTCCTTTGGTTATTTTGTTGCTACAGACAACCCTACAGCTCCAAAAGCATTTCTTTCTTTTTTTGTCATTGTTTTGAAAGGGTATTTATATGGGTTTGGAATGGGATGGCAGTCATGTTCACATGTGAGTAAAGACAGGCTAGCTCGCGAATACTTGTCAGTGTTTCCTGCAGAATTCGCGTCAGTCAAGGTGGTGGGGCGTTAGTCAGTATCAGAGACAAGTCACCGTCATCAGTGGACAGGCTGTGCTGTACAGTTCGATTTGAAATATGAATTGAAAACGTGTAAAAGCATTTTTTTTGGTTAAGCAACTTTAGAAATTAACATTCACAACATGAAATCTTTATCTTGTCAGGGGACCTAGTCAAGGTAGGTGCTTCTTGTCAAGGTGGGCGCCTTAGCAATAAAGTGCTGGGGAAACCCCTGCTTTTGCTAATTTAGTGTATATGACCTAGGCCCAGGGAGAGAGGGGGAGCAGAATTGGCTCTGCTCCACATAGTAACATTGTACCTTTGTCATAGGGCCCAGCCAAAGCTGTCAGCGACCCTAGATGGAACATGTAGTCCAGGGCTATTCAAATGGCGGCCCTGGGGCCAGATGCGCCCCTTGGATGGCAAGGCTCTGGCCCCCCACAAGCCTCTTGAAATACAGAATTGTTTTTCGGAATTTAGAAATAAAAATAAGGGTTCCGTATCGAGCTTTTTGTAGAGCTATGTCTCCAGTTTAATAGAGTCCAAAGCTGTTTACTATCTAGTGAAGGGGTGGGGAACCTATGTCTCGAGGGCCCCGCTGTAATTTTCATGTTATTCAGCTTCACATGAAATATGACTTATTTTGTAAAGGAATCTTAGAAAATGCATTTGCAATACAATTAAGTTAAATTTAGGGAACCTAGAGAAGGTGTTGTTTGTTTAAAAGGTGGCCTTCAACATAGGCCTAAAGTGAAGGGGAAAATCCTGGTTTGTGTTTATAGTACGGCCCTCGGATGAATTTGAAGTGGCCCTTCGAATGAAAAAGGTTCCCCACCCCTTTAGCGTATGGCTTCAGCTTAGACATGAAAGGAAGGTAGTTGTCCAAGCTGTCTCTGTTAGAGCCTGGTCTGCACTGCCATCTAGTGTCTCTCACGTGTAAGTACAGTTTTTACTTTACTTTAGCGTAGGAGAATATGACTGAGAGGGGCTATTTCAATACAGTACTTCAGCAGAGTACAATCAGTGGTCGTACTGTATAGGTTGGATCCTGTAGTATAGATGCAGTATATACAACAGTGGTTCCCAACCTATGGGTCGGGACCCAACATTTGGGTCGCCAAAGATCCACAGTGGGTCGCGAAGCCCTCTTGATTTTAAGGGGTTTAATATTAATACCATATCTAGCCCACGTTGAATAAATGACAAAGCATTTAAACTAATATATGCATAGAAGCAACAAAATGTAAGTGATACATTAAACAGTTATTCTACATTTGACCGAAGACAAATTGAGGAATAAAATGATAACTAATGAGTTTTCGCAGCAAACAGAGTATCATGTGACTCCCTCTTGTGCGGGCGCTCACACGATTGGGTCACCAAAGCTTACAATGGTAAAAATATGGGTCCCTGAAGAAAAAGGTTGGGAACCACTGGTGTACAAGATGTGAAGGGTAAAGTGCAAGGCATGGTGAAATAAATGTTCATGGAATGTTCTTCAGTGTCTTAACTATCTTTGAAATGTTCATGTAGTTTTCATCAGTGTGTTGAGGAGTCTGACAGCTTGTGGACAGAAACTGTTTCCCAGTCTTCTTGTGCTGCTCTGCACACTGTGGTAGCGCTTTCCTGATCACAGTTTATGTGCATCGGGTGAGAGGGGTCTTTGATGTTGTTCATTGCTCCCTTGGAACAGTGTGAAGTGTTACAGGCCCAATGGCTGGTAGGGGTGGTCTTATGATCTTTTCTGCTGACAAACACAGGCTTGACACAGGTTGTACATTATGTGTCAAGCCTGTGTTTGCCAGTGAATCTGAGGTCGAGACAGTGAATGAATAAAAAGAAAAAAAGAACTTAAAGGTAGACTGTGTAAGATTGTTAGTTGTTTATTTCCAGAATCCATGCTACCCATTAATGTTACCTTTTTCATGAATACTTACCGCCACCAACAAATTTAAAGTATTCATTATGACTGAAAAAATTGCACTTTTCATACATGAAAAGGGGATCTTCTCCATGGTCTGCCATTTTGAATTTCCAGAAATCACAATTTTTAGCTGCAAAAATGACTGTACTTGGGCCATTCTAGAAAATATTAGTTTATTACTTAGTAAACTTTCATGAAAAGTTACCTTTTTTGACCATTTCCTGCACAGGGAACCTTTTAAAGGTGCACTGTGTAAGAGTTTTAGTAGTTTACTTCCTTCTAGTAAGTATTCATTATGACTGGGAAAATTGAATTTTTCATACATGAAAAGGTGGATCTTCTCCATGTCCGCCATTTTGAATTTCCAGAAATGACATTTTTAGCTGCAAAACATACTGCATATTAGTAGTAGTAGTAGTACACTTTCAATGAGCAGCATAATTGCAATACCCATCCTGGCAACAACCCTACACAGTGCACCTTTTAAAGTAGAAAAAATCCAAAGGAGTGTGCAAAAATTTTAAAAAAAGCAAACATGAAGCATCATGCAAACCTTTTATATTTATTTATGTATTTATTTTGTTCTTTTTGCCTTTATCATTGAGACGGAACAGTGACACATTTCTCATCCAACATCTGGCAACACTGGTGATGACGCTGTCAGCATCTGGCAACACTGTCTGGTGGTGACGCTGTCAGCATATGTGTTATGTATGTGAATATGAATGCAGCGCTTGTAATTCTAATGTGCGTAGTGAACCCATACGCCTGAACACAAGGCATGAAACACATTGCACACATGTTGTAAACTTTCACAAAGAAGTAAGTGGTGGAGTGGTGGCTGTTTCATCAGTGTGACCATAAGCCAATGCATAATGCTGATTACCGGTACATGTGAATTTTGCGAATCACTGATTGTTATCACTACAAGCTAGTGATCTGATTAATCTTATTACTCAGAGTGTCTTTCATTTTGTAGCGAAGGGGAGTAGAGTTGCCTATAGCTGGAACTCAAACCCAGACCTTCTGGGGTAGTAGTAACCTGGGGCTCTGAGCGCTACATCAAAGAGCCAGGCTCGTTGGCGTGACAGTCAGAACACACCCACAACCTTAGTGATGGTCACTCCATCACACATTTGAACGTTGAACATTTGAATGTATGTATTGTATGTGGTTAGCCTTGAGTCAAAGAGGAGTGACTGTCTAAAAGATGTAAATTCAGGTCACTCAGTCATAGCACTGTTCTTTTCAAACTTGAGACTTTCTATTCACTGAAATGTGCCTCTTGTGACTGGGT
The DNA here is from genome assembly GCF_034702125.1 of Engraulis encrasicolus. NCBI lineage: Eukaryota > Metazoa > Chordata > Actinopteri > Clupeiformes > Engraulidae > Engraulis > Engraulis encrasicolus. The sequence goes on from NC_085857.1 coordinate 12,645,473, forward strand.
TGTGCTGTCATGGGCTATCTGTTTTTAAAAGTCACGTACAATAATACCAGATATGTGTATATCTTAAGTACAAAAATTTGAATTGCATGTATCCCCCCCCCATGTGTTGCCTTTTCATTTGGGTTTTCAGACAGTCAGGGTTTTTAGAGTATTCTAACAGTGTAATCAAATCCTTTCAAGTGTGACTTTTTGATATATAATCTTTGGACCTGTGATGTTGCTTTTACAAGTAATGGCATGTTTTCCACTACGTAACATACCTAATGGTACTTTGCAAAAATGCCTAGGCATACCCACATTTAAAATTGTAGAGATCACACATTTTGAGACATTGTAATGAAATTGGAAATTAAAGTTCTCAAAGACTTTGTGCCTTTGTTTCATTCTGTCTGTAACCCCTTTCCTCACAGTTAAAGGTCTGTTTAATAGATATATATTTTCTTTTCTTTAGGCGAGGGTAAAAAAATACCAAAAATTACAACAATTACTTAATCTACAGATTTCACCAGAACAATTTACAGTGAATCTGACTATATAGTATATATAAATGAGAATGTGTTTTCTTTACGAAAGCTATCTTTTTCCACACACACAAACACAGACACACACACACAGACACACACAGACACACACACACACACACACACACACACACAGTGGGTAGATTCCAATATGCTGACTCCCTCCTCTGTCTGTGCTTGTGGCCTCACGTTTCGCTGACTCCCCGCTGTCAGTAGCCACAACAATTTTGGGGGACTTCATTCACCATCCCGTGTGCAAATGAGAGAATGTCATTAGAATTGGGCTTTTGTCAGATATTGAAATACAATGCTGTTGTCGGTGATGTCATCAGAGGCCACGAGGAGGCAAGTGAGCAAGGAAGGACGGGAGTCTGCATATTGGAATGCACACACAGCCTCACACACTCTTACTTCCTGTCTCTCTTCACTCTCTGGCCATTTCCCAGAGTGCATTGCAATATGCGACCTTGTCTCCTCCACTTGCGCTTGTCTACTCGTCCCGCCTCCTGGCCCCTCCTCCGTGGAGAAAACGATAAAGTTCCCCAGCTGTCAGCCTAGCCACAGAAACTTTTGAGGGACTGTTTTTCATTCACCATCCCAATTGCAAATGAGAAAAAGACACTACAATTGAGCTTTTGCAAGATATTGAAATATAATGCTGTTGTCAGTGATGTCATCATGACATATTACTTCCTGGTACGCGGAGAGAAGCAAGTGGAGGAGGCAAGGTCGTATATTGCAACGCACTCCCAATGTCTAGTGTGCCTCCTTCAAAGTGTATCAGCCTTCGTAATCACGCCCAGTGATTGGATACTCTTTGGTGAACTCTGCGGAGTATCCAATCACTGGGCGTGAGTAATTAGGCTGACATTGGGAAATAGTCTGTGCGTTCCAATATGCGACCTTGCGTCCTCCACTTGTGCTTGTGGCCTCGTACCAGGAAGTAATACGTTGTGATGACATCACTGATAAAAGCATTATATTTCAATATTTGCTAAAGCTCAATTGTTAATTAATTTTCTCATTTTCAAACAGGCTGGTAAATGAAGAATAGTTCCCCAAAAAATGTTTTGGCTATGCTGACAGCAGGGAAACTTAAAGGACCAGTTCAGTCAATTTCAACATGCAATTGTAATGCTCACACTACCCTGGACTTGTCAGTACCAGTATATATTTTTTTTCCTTCTTCAGCCTTTTCCGAGATTCTGGTCATTGTAATGGGGGCAGCGCTTTGTTTACATTTCAAAAAAACATTTTTATTTATTTCCAAAAACATCCAGAAGGTTAAACAACATCAGCAGACAACTAGCAAACAGCAGAACCTTTTGGGAAAATATTTAGAGTAGGCCTATGTTATTTTTTTGAAAAATGTAAACAAACGCTGCCCCCATTAGAATAGCTCATATCTCGGAAAGGGCTGAGCCGAAAAATGTGGCATCACCGGGTACTGACAAGTCAAGGATAGCGTGAGCAATACAACAGCATATTGAAATTGACTGAACTGGTCCTTTAATTGTTTTCTCCATGGAGGTGGGGAATCAGCAAGACGTGAGACCACAAGCCCAAGTGGAGGACGCAAGGTCGCATATTGGAATGCACATAGTATCTGTAGCTGTAGGAAAGGTCCAACACTGGCATGAATATTTCTTGGGAAAAAAACAACAAGCCCTCTCTCCCCATCCTCTCTCATGAATGAAGTAGCCTACCCTGGGTGCAAGTCTAACAACTTCCTCCCGTCCCTCTTTCTGTACACGCATTTCCTGAAGCAAGCATGTTCTCACCCTGGGGCAACTTGTCACCCTTTAGACTAACAGGTTACACATGAGTGGAATTCAGTAGTGTGCATTGTGCTCTAATCATGGTGTACTATGTGTCACAATGGCCACAAAACACAGGGGGGTTTGATCAGCTTCCCACAAAAAAACTTGATGAATGACTGCGATGATTGGAGTCACCAGGAATTGACTGTCTGCTTAGGTCTGCCTGCAAGTTTCACAATCACCAAGTCATTGTGTTTCAAACTTTGTGAAAAATATTTGAATGTCCATTAATCTTTGTGGAGGGCTTAGCAAGGTGACAGCACTGTTGTGTTAAGGCCTGCTTAGCAACTATTTTGTTCCCGCGATGATTTATCGCCATGTGACATGACTGCGGCGCAGAGGCCACCCCCATATGCTGCGTCTCGGACAGAAATTCTAACCGGGGTGCTTCACGCGGACACAGTGGGCATGCTCGCTGCCTAGCAAACTTGCTGCCTGGCAGAAAAAAACGGCATCACAAACGACCTTAATGTTTGATTCCACTGTTTACAATTCAACCCCACACACCGACACCAGAGATCTTATAGAGAGAGAGAGTTCAGGCTAGTTATTTTCCGAAATCCATGTGATGCCGGGTGAACGCCCCTTTAGGAGACCTTCGGAGACTTTCAGAGTCTTGAGGTTGAGAATAAATGGTGTCCCCTTAGCACTGTAGATGGCGGTAGCGCACTTCTTGTGCAAACACCACAAAAAGAGAAGAAAAAGGAGGGGACACCGCCCCCTTAAGAGACCCAACTTGAGCACACTGGGTGCGTTCCAATATGCGACCTTGCGCCCTCCACTTGTGCTTGTGGCCTCACGATTTGCTGATTCCCCGCCTCCTTGGAGAAAACAATGAAGTTTCCCCGCTGTCAGCCTAGCCAAAACAATTTTTGGGGGACTATTCTTCATTCACCATCCAGTTTGCAAATGAGAAAATGACTTCACAATTGAGCTTTTGCGAGATGTTGAAATATTGTCAGTGATGTCATCTCGACGTATTACTTCCTGGTACGAGACCACAAGCACAAGTGGAGGACGGAAGGTCGCATATTGGAACGCACTCATTGTTTATAGCACATCATTGCCAGAGTGCGGGGGTAACCAAAATTGTTTGCATCCCCACTTTTGTGCTCCCTAATGAGGCTTTCTCAACTTGTACTGCAGACAAATGAGTGCAATGCAGCAACAGTAACATTGAAATTAAGAATCATAAAAAAAAACGCACCACCACTTAAGAAGTCGTTCAGCTGCCCATGAGTCCCTGAGCATGACACCGTTCCCACACCACAAAATTACCCTGGAGGTACAGTACCTGTTAGGCTGTCACCTGTGGCACTGTTGTGTTGGAAATTACTGGAATTCAGTTGTGTGCATTGTGTACAGGGCTGGGCTGGGGGAGAAATAGGTCCCGGGCACATTTGGCTTAAAGGGGTCCCTCATAATTAGCGGCGCAGAACTGACTCACAGGTGGACCCCGCACTCTCGTGGGCCCCTACTTTTTTAAAAATGTAAAAAAAAAATGTTTAAAACATTTCACATTTAATATTTCTGAAAATAGAGGCCCACGAGGGTGCGGGGCCCACCGGGAAATGCCGGTTATGCCAGATGGCCAATCCAACCTGATGTGTACTTGAGTGCACAATGCACGTGCTGTGTGTCACAATGGCTAAAAAAATACGTCTTTCAAGCAGTTTTACAGTAAAAGACTTAATGAATGAATGATGTCACCAGGACAAGGAATTGATTGACTGCTAAAGTCTCCCTTAAAGTTGCACAGCCAGACTTGTATTTCCGCAACAAAACAGTGATGAATAGCCTACGCATTTCAACTCTTTGGAAAATGTTGCCTGTTGTGTGAGGTTTTGTATTTGTGTGTTGAGAATTCGAGACACGATTCCAGAAATTGTGTGTAAACTGTAGGCCTAGAAAAGAACAAGAGCACAAATTACTATGATTAAATGCTTAAACAATCCAAATTACAATGATTGTTTAAACAGCAAGTGGCACAGCCACATTCAAGTAGAGTCAGCCAAACAAAGCATGCCAAGGCAAAGAATGTTTATTTGTAAAGGTGCGTTGCATGCACAGTGACATCTCAATGGGTTTAACCTTTAAGAGTGTGGGTTTTTGAACATTCTATAAAAAGAATGTGTTCTAACAATGCAAGATTCTAAAATTCCAAATTGTATTGTATGGCACCCAGAATTCTATAGAACTTTCGCTGCCCCAACATTCTTGTCACACCGGTGTGACGATACACTAAATAAGGCAGGCAAGGCAAGGCGAGGCAAGGCAAAAGGCCAGGCAAGGCAGTTTATTAAAGTGCATTTCATACATGGAAGCAATTCAATGTGCTTTACAAAGAGATGAAAACCATGCAAAACAGAAGACAAAAAGCATAAGCATAAAGCAATCGCAGCGCAAGGCGTGCTGTAAAAGAAGATAATAACGCAAGACAAATGCAGATAAAAACAAGATAAAAAGGTAGGAAGGTGAAAGAATAACATAAAAATAACCCATGAAAAAAACATGAAATAAAATAAAATGAAATAAAAGCAACAAAAGAACAACACACACACACACACACACACACACACACACACACACACACACACACACACACACACACACACACACACACACACACACACACGGCTCAGGCACGGAGACAGAACTCTCATTTTAAAATAAATTATTCTCTGTCTCTGAAGTAGATCTTAGTTGAAGGTAGATAATGTGTTATATCAGTTTATTTCTAGAATTTATCCCACAAATTTAAATGCTATGTTATTCAAATATATTTGCCACCACCATCAATTTCGAAGGACTCCTCATGACTTGGAAATGTATAGTTTCCATAGGCCAACATGAGTAGGTGTAGGTCCTCCATGTCTGACATTTCAAATTAGGCAGGAAGGTGGAGAATGCGCGCACATCAGTGGTACAGGTGCTGGACAAAATAAAGTAACTGAAATAAATGATAGAAGTCCGCAACACTGTTAATGCTCCCAGTGATTTATTTGCACTACGTTTCGGACCTTCGTCCTTTTTCAAGGTTGCACTTGAAAAAGGACGAAGGTCCGAAACGTCGTGCAAATAAATCACTGGGAGCATTAACAGTGTTGCGGACTTCTATCATTTATTTCAAATTAGGCAGTCATAGATGTATATTGTAAGCACCAGTGGTGACACAACTGCACACAGGGCCCCAGGTCAAAACACTTAGGGCAGAGATTCTTTAAGTATATAGAGATATGCCAACATAATAGGTTTCTATGGGCACCTAACGTGACCAGGTTCCGGTCTGCCTAAAGGGGCGTGTCATAATGCTCCTAGCATTGAATAGAACAGTCCTCAGGTCTGCCTAGGTCTGCCTAAAGGGGGATTTCCCCCCCAATAATAGAACCCAGAAACAATGTGCCAATGGAACCTCTCTCTCTCTACTCTCTCTGCTTAGGGGGCCCTATACGGCCTGCCAATGTCACAATAGCCCCCGCCACCAATGCCAGAGAGTGCCCTGGGCCCCAGGGCAAATGCCCTGCTCGCTCTCCCTATAGAGCTCACAAGTGGGTGACAACGAGTTTGTATGCGCTGATTAGCATTTTAACGGCATCCGGTTTCCTTATGTGAAGCCAGTCACATGAACAAACTTCTGCTCGATGGTAAGTTTTGAAAGTACTAAACCAAGGCGATTTGAGTAATTGCAATTATGTCACTTTTTAAGTTGTATCAAAAGACTGTTGCCAGGAGTGAAAAACAACCTGTATCAGAGTTTGTTTAGAAATATTTCCAAAGTCTCGTACGCCAGTAAGGTTTCTGGCGGTTTGCCATGGGCATGGACACGGCTTGTGAAATCTCCCTCCTGTAGTCTGACAGTTTTCTGGGTTAAGCATGTTGATAGCAGCATCGTATTTATGTTGGCGTTTGACACAAAATGATCAACCATGTCATCCCTACAGCCTATTTTTAACACCCTCGACAGTTTGTGGGGGTTCGCTAATCGCGTGTTTGCACACACACCTTATTTGAGACTGGTCCCCATTTATTTTCAATCGCCAGTGGGAACCGAGAAGTCCTTAAATGCTAACAAGAAAGACTACAGTCTACTGCATGCTTCCGGGTGACTTGCGGACTCAATAGCTCTTCTCCTGGTAAGCACTTTAATCAGACCTGTGGATATCAGGCTATTACTAAGTGGATATGAAATATCCTATTTGTGAATCACCAGCATACATTTTGAAAATAAACGACTAAAACGAGATACTGCACCTTTATTGTCTTGGGTTTCAAGTGGCAATAGCACGTCTGGCGCTTCTCATAGTCCAAAGCACATTGCTCTGCAGTACTTCACATGATGGGTTTAAATTACATTACACTTGACTGATGCTTTAATCCAAAGCAATTTACAGTAATTTATGTAGGTACGGGTTATTAGTTACAGTCCCTGGAGCAATGTGTGCTGGAGCTGGAGAGTGCTCCTGGACTTCCTTTTGGAGCTAGAAAGCCACATGCTTGTAGAAGAAGAAGAAGAAGAAGTCCAGGTGCCTACAACTAAACTCATTTTGACATGACCTTTTAAAGGATTAATTTCACATCTTCATTGAGCAGGGGTGAGTTAAGTCTCCTGGATTCAAGTATCCAGTGTCTCAAATGGACCACTTGTGCACTGCACTATGTTTTAATGTGTGGGGTGCACTGACTAGTAGGCCTACGTACTGAAACACAATGCCCAAAGTGCACAAGTGCGCCATTTGACATACCGTGCACGTCTTGACCAAGGGCTCCAAGCCACGAAAAGAACGTCCAGTTGCCTACAACAAAACTCTTTCTGACATGACTTCATTATATCCCCGAAACGCGGAGCCGCATCCGCGTCCGCCGCCGCCGCGTAAGGTCTTTCGTGTTAACGCGATAACTTTTGAACGGATGTTTGGATTTGTCCCAGATTTTTTGGGTGAATGCTTTAGGGCAGGTTCATGAACTGATTCGAGTTTGGAGGTCAACACTTTCAAGATGGCTGAATTCAAGATGGCCGAATTTTTGTTTGGTCCATAACTTCTGACCGGGTGGATGGATTTGTCCCAGATTTGGTGTGTGAATGCTCTAGGGTAGGTTCATGAACTGCTTCGAGTTGGGAGGTCAACACTTTCAAGATGGCTGAATTCAAGATGGCCGAATTTTTGTTTGGTCCATAACTTCTGACCGGGTGGATGGATTTGTCCCAGATTTGGTGTGTGAATGCTCTAGGGTAGGTTCATGAACTGATTCGAGTTTGGAGGTCAACACTTTCAAGATGGCTGAATTCAAGATGGCCGAATTATTGTTTGGCCCATAACTACTGACCGGGTGGATGGATTTGTCCCAGATTTTGTGTCTGAATGCTCTAGGGTAGGTTCATGAACTGATTCGAGTTCGAGTAAAAAAAATTACATTGTATTAAATATTGTTACACTGGTTATTACACTGTACCTAATGTGGTATATCCACTGAACCATTAAAACAGTATTACCATTTGCCCCATTTTTTGCTTCATTTTCACAATAGTCGTTTGGTTTTAAGCCTATGCACGTCATGTCACGTCTGTATGTATCATATACGTTTACGAAATGGTGGACGGGAGTGGTAGGAATGATGGGGGACTGGAAGCGTCGCGTTTCGGGGATATACCTTAAGCAGTCGAAGGCGACTGCACAGGCAGTCTAGTTTCTCAGCTTCATTGAGCAGGGACAAGCTAAATCTCCTGGCTCTTTGCATCTCTTTGAGTCAGTCCTGTGTATGTCTATGTCCTTTCATGGTGTATAGAGAGAGAAACGTAATTTCAATTTCCTTGTATGACCTGTGCATATGAAGAAACTGACTTGAAAAGCTGACTTGACTTGAGACTTGGTCTGACCAAGAGCACAACAATTAACGTTTCCCAAACGGCATGGTTGACCCGCCTCCCTAGGTTGGCTACTGGTTGACTGGTGTCAGACAAAGTGGGTGGAGTTCATGATTTTTCGGGAGATCAGAAACTATATTTTACATTATATTATTACATTACATTGCATTTGGCAGACGCTTTATAACCAAAGCGACTTTCAAATGAGGACATAATCAAGCCAACATCACAAGCAAATACAAAGTGCACAGGAAATATACAGAACAACAAGTGCAGTTGCAAAGAGGGGTTATTTTTATTTTATTTTTTTTTGTTTTATTTTTTAATTAATAAAGAGTACACACACAGCACACACACACACACACACACACACACAGCACACACACACACACACACACACACACACAAACTAAACTAAACTAAATTAAACTAAACTAAACATCATGTCAAGAGTCTGCCCTGGGGCTAGGCCAGCTCAAGCATTAGTTTAGTAGCTCCTCTCGAAAGAGGAAGGTCTTTACTTGTTTCTTGAAGGCTGCAAGAGATGTGCTTAGTCTTGCTGTCTCTGGGAGACCGTTCCACCACTTGGGTACAACAACGGAGAGGAGTCTCGACTGGGAGTACCTAGAGCGACTGGCTGGCATTGCTCTTGGCCTGACTAGAAGCAAAGCAGTAGGTGTTGCGTCTCAAGTTAGAGGTGTGTCGTTCACATGGTTGACCCGCCTCCCTAGGTTGGCTACTGGTTGACTGGGGTCAGACAAAGTGGGTGGAGTTCACGATTTTTTGGGAGATCAGAAACGATATTTGCATTGCTCTTGGCCTGACGAGAGAGCAACCAGAAGGTGTTGCGTCACTAGGAGGGCGTGGCCTGGCTACCAAGTGTCAGCAGCACATCACGACCAGAGAGAGTAGAGAGAGAGGTTCCATTGGCCCATTGTTACCAGAGAGAGGAGAGAGAGAGAGGTTCCATTGGCCCATTGTTACCAGAGAGAGGAGAGAGAGAGAGGTTCCATTGGCCCATTGTTTCCGGGTTCTACTATTGCAAGGGGGAGGGGGGGGATCCCCCTTTAGGCAGACCTAAGGACTGTTCTATTCATTCTAGGAGCATTATGATACGCCCCTTTAGGCAGACCGGAACCTGGTCACGTTAGGTGCCCATAGAAACCTATTATGTTGGCATATCTTTATATACTTAAAGAATCTCTGTCACGACCGAGGTGCCTCTGGTCCTTGGAGTCTTATTATCAAAACATGTAGCCTCATTCAAGACAGGTTGCACAATTCAGAGTCTGGTTTTATTATTAATATACAGTAAATGTCAAGTTGCAGAGATGTGGACTTGTGACTTGGACTGACTTGTGACTTGAATCACAAATGACTCGACTTGAGACTTGACTTGCCAATATTAGGAATGACTTGTGACTTGACTCGACTTGTACGCTATTGACTTGAGACTTGACTCGACTTGACAGTTTTAGCTCCTATAGATGTGGCTAGCCTGATTATCATAGACTTACAAATCTCTTTTAGACTTGGTCCGACCAAGAGCGCAATTAAAGTTTCCCAAGCGGCATGGTTGACCCGCCTCCCTAGGTCGGCTACTGGTTGCCTGGTGTCAGATAAAGTGGGTGGAGTTCACGATTTTTCGGGAGATCAGAAACGATATTTGCATTGCTCTGGGCCTGATGAGAGAGCAACGCAGAAGGTGTTGCGTCTCAAGGAGGACGTGACCTGGCTACCAAGTGGCAGCAGCACATCACGACCAGAGAGAGTAGAGAGAGAGAGGTTCCATTGGCCCATTGTTTCCTATTAAGTTGGCATATCTCTATATACTTAAAGAATCTCTGTCACGACCGAGGTGCCTCTGGTTCTTGGAGTCTTATTATCAAGTTTTATCAGAGGACGCGCTCAACTTGTTGGAAAAAATGAATGTCTTTGGGTGCACGATAAAAGGTATCCACGGAAAGAAGAAAAATCCGCACTCACAAACCAAGTCTTATTATTTATTTATAGATTACCACCATGTCCAAAAGCAAACGCGTTTCGGCTATCAAGCCTTCATCAGTGCGTGGTACCTCGTACCTGGTAAGCCGAAACACGTTTGCTTTTGAACATGGTGGTAATCTATAAACAAATAATGAGACTTAAGGTGAGTGCCCTACCAGTTGGCCACGGCAGGGCCCACGTTGCAGAGGTTCAATACCTCTTGGTGTAAAATAGCCCTCAAAGGATTTGCTCTTGCTTCTCAGATTCGGGGAGTGTCAAGTTCTTGTGTTCAAGAGGCAGCAGCACGTCTTGTCCGAGCTGCCTCTGGTCTTTGTCACTGTCCACGGCGCGGTACCCTAACAAGGCCATGGCCTCCCTGCAGGCCTCCTGCACCCTCTGCACCTCCCCATGAGGCAGCGAGCTCCTCCACACCTGTGCCACGTACTTCATGTCCCTCGAGTCGGACCCGAACGCACCGCGAGAAGAACTCCTGCGGTGCGTGGAGAGGTGGACCCAGCTGTGAAGCTCCTTCGTCATGTTCAGCCCCACAAAGCGGTAGATGTCCTCCACCTGGTTGATTGATTGATTGATTGATTGATTGATTGATTGATTGATTGATTGATTAGAGCAGAGTTACTCAAATGTTATCAGACTGAGGAACACTTTGTCCCCTCAAAAATGTCACCTGTCATGTCAAAAACTCCATAACTCTGCGAAATGAAGTACTGAGCAACTTTGAGCCTTTGAGTAATTGGGTGGAAAGTAGAAATTTATAATGATGGCTAAACAGGTGCCGGTCCATCATAGCAGAAGCTAAATTCACCTAGCTCTTGGAATTCTGAATAGCGCTCGGACTTCGGAATGTAGGGGATCTATGGAGGCGAGGAATGTGGCGAAAGTTAGGGCTCAGCACCACGTTTTAACACAACGTAAGCCATTTCACACCGGATGACTCCTTTAACCCTCAATTAAAGTTAAATAACTTCAGAATGGAAGAAGATAGAAGCATGCCATTTTCGCATGTAGAAAGCTGGGATGCTCAGCTTCCGAATAAGCCGTAACATGTGTCTGTAATTCTAAGGCAAAATATTCGGTGGCTGTTCAAAATATGACAAAAATTGATGAATCTGACTGGGAGTCGAGGACTAGTCAATGTGTTAATGGGTGCTAATTTGACACTGCTAATTTTGATTAAGTTATGTAATAATGTTACAAATATAGCCTACTGCTAACTTATCTTGGAAAAGTAGAAATCCCCTTGCAGACCCCATGAGCTCTGTTGCAGACCACCGGTGGTCCCCGGACCACACTTTGAGAATCACTGAATTAGAGCCTTTATTGTCCCACGGGGATATACATTTTCACAGACAAGTAAATTTTATCATGTTCGGCAATTAGTAGTCAATATAGTGGACATAGTAAGTCGCTTTGCATATAAACGTCTGCCAAATTCGACGTAATGTAATGTAACCATACATACCTGTCCAAGTGGGTCGTTAGCTATGTCCTCGTAGCGCACCATCTTGTAACGGGTGTGGCTCGGTAGCGGTGGTAGTAGGTGCGTATCGTTGTCGTTGAGCGGACTTTGTGGAAACACGGTCCGGTAGATCCGCACGTGACTCCGGCAAATAGTCTCCATGGCCTTGTAATCCTCCTCGATTCCCACCAGGCCGCGTTGGTGCTGCAGTAGTATCCGGCTGTCTCTGAACAGGTCGGCTCTGACGCGTCTGCGCGACCTCCACACGGCCCGTGGATCCCTCACCAGGTGCAGGATGCGCAGGTCCAGCGTCGGGTCGCGCAGCAGCGGATACAGCGACTCCAGCTCGAAGATGCGGACCGTCTTGAGCACCACGTGCGAGTAGTGCTTCCTGCAGGCGTCCGCGGCCGAATACAAGGGCTTGCCGCCACACTTCTTGTGACACTCCCCCTGCTTGGCGGTGCAGAGGGGCGGAGAGCAGAGTGCCCGACTGTGGGTCCAGAAAAACAGGTGGTTGGTCTTGGCGTGGGGGCCCATGTACGACTTCATGATGGACATGTCACACTTCAGCACCTGTTCGTGTCAAATTATACAAACATCATTTTCATTTTTTTTATCATTTAAATTATGTAGAAGAATATTACCGTACAAATACACCAAGCGTGACATGAGCGATTCCAGTGTCGGAGGTAATTGACTTTGTTTTGAGCCGCCGGCGAGCAGTGGTGGACAAAGTAAAAGTGAAAGTACTTTTGTGGTGTAATTACAACAGTAGCACATGGCATTACATAGCGGTTACACCGTTTACTCCATATTACCTACCTATTCAGATAGACTTTGTTATTACTAAAGAACATTAAAAACCTAACAAGGACCCACCACGAACTCAACCCAACCTGTACAGAATCGGCTTATCGTAAGACAAGTACATTGGTCAAATTTTTACTCAGATAAGTTACCTGTGTTGGAAAGAAACTGTGTTTCTTTTTTTAACTTTTACTTTTACTTTGTCCACCACTGCCGGCGAGAGAAGAGACTAAAGCGACTGGGGCGGCAAGGAGCGATTTGAGCGACTTGGGCGACAGTTTTGTAGTTGGCGAATATGATGCAAATGAGATGCAAATGAGCTATGATGCGGTTCGGTGACAGCCGCCACAGCCAATTGGAATGTTGGAATGCGTGCATTCTGCTTCTAACGGATTTACTTGTTTCTATTGCTCGTATCGTTCGTATCGCTCTTGCTGGAACTTCTAGCGATTCTCTGTCGCCGCCGATATATTCTTTAGGGTTAGGATTAGGGGGGTAAATCACAGCCTCATGACCATATGATACGGTCTCAATTTCTTAAAGCAGGGATTCAATTATTTTCGATACGTAAGGATTCCCCACAATACGATACTATTCGATCCTGATCATTTGCCATTACAGCACCTGTCGTAGCAGGTCTCTCATTACAGCACCTGTCGTAACAGGTCTCTCACGGCCATTACAGCACCTGTCGTAGGAGGTCTCTCACTACAGCACCTGTCGTAGCAGGCCTCTCACTACAGCACCTGTCGTAGCAGGTGTCTCATTACAGCACCTGTCGTAGAAGGTCTCGCACGGCCATGCGTAGCTCCTGGGCCCCCCGCATGTGCATCTTCCTCCACACGTGCCACGCCGGCTCCATCAGGTAGAAGACGGACGGGTGCTGATTGAAAACCTCGAAAGACGAAGACGAAGACAAAGAGCACATTATGGTCAAACACACTAACAGATGTGTAACAGATTGACAATGCATTTGACTATTGTCTCATATAATGACATTTACATGCTCGCGCACACACACACCCACACACACACACACACACACACCTGGCCCAGGAAGGATGAGCCGGACCTCCAGGAGGAGACCAGCAGTACGTGGACCTTGCCCTGGGACGGAGATGGAGATAAAAGACACACAGCGCCCAAAATGAGCAGTCAATATTCCAGAGCAATGACAGTCAAGTATACCTTTTAATCCATTTTTATTTATGTGACATATTGGAAAATGTTACGTTATAACTGATTCTCAAACTGGGTCGCAAAGGTATTCCAAGTGGGCCCTGAAACCATTTTCTAAAAAAATCAAAAAAATGTTTTTTATGTGGTTGTTAGCGTGACGGACGTGGGCCCTGAATATTTGTGAAAATTTCAAGTGGGCCCCAAAGAGGGAATTGTTGGGAACCCCTGGGTTATAATATAGGCCCCTGGGTTATAACATTGGTCCGGCGCAAACATAGGCCCCTGGGTTATAACATAGGCCCCTGTGTTAAGCCCCCTGGGTTATAACATAGGCCCCTGTGTTAAGGCCCCTGGGTTATAACATAGGCCCGGCGCAAACATAGGCCCCTGGTTATAACATAGGCCCCTGGGTTATAACATAGGCCCTGGGTTATAACATAGGCCCCTGGGTTATAACATAGGCCCCTGGTTATAACATAGGCCCGGCGCAAACATAGGCCCCTGGGTTATAAGATCAGCCCTGCGCCTATGAAAGGGTTAATGCCTTCTTCAGACCAAGAGCGACCTACGCTGCCTGGTAGCGGAGGTAGCAGAAGAAATTTCGCCTTGAATTCGCCGTATTCGCTCTGGACGTGAGTGACATTGACATGTTTGACTTAGCTAATCACATAACGGCTCTGGCTTGACAGCCTGGGACATTTGGAGTTCTGAACATTCCAATTGGTTTTCACCCAACTGCGTCATAGCTCATTACTAAGGATAGGCCTGGCCGATATATTGGCCAATATTTGTGTTTTTTAAGTGTATCTGTATCGGCCGATACACGTGTGATTTAGGCCGATACGAAATATTTATTATTTTATGTTATTCAGTTTGTTTTAAAAGCACCAAGACACTCTATTTTTGTCTTACTTGATTGTTAGAGTGGGTGTTTAAATGTTACAAGTTCTACCTCAAATTGGTAATGTTAAATAAATGTTTATTTTTAACTTGAGACCTGGAATATTTGTCATTTTTGAAACTTTTTTTACCCATATCGGCCCCAAATATCGGAAATCGGGTATCGGCCAAGGGTGATGAAAAACAATCGGTATCGCATCGGCCATTAAAAAACCTGTATCGGTCGACCCTTACTCATTGCCATAATATTAGCTTACTTTTTATCGTCAAAATTTGCTCTGGTCGCTCAGTTCGCTTCGCTCCTGGCGAATTTGCTGTGGTTTGCGCTGGTTGCGTCCCCTCCATAGAGAAATAATGACTTCCGTCGCTCAGTTAGCATAGGTCGCACTAAGTGTGAACAAGGCATAAGTATCTATACACATTTAATAAACCATTAACCACTTATAGGCCTACATTTTATAATACAGGTAAGGCCTATATATATTTATTTATTACTGTGGATGGAGATTGAAATGGTGGCGGTGGCGGTGGTGGTGGAGGAGGAGAAGCCAAGGATGGAGGTGATGATGGTGTAGCTTTGGGGTGGGCGAAGACGTAGGGGTAGACTAGTGACAAGCTGAATGGCAATGACCAAGTCGTCATGTATTGCTAAAGGCCCCATGCACTGTCACAGTAGTGTAGTACGTTAGCAGTTACTGTAACTTTCAATGTCTATTACAGCGTGCCTCAGGAGGTACAGCATGCATTAAGGGGTTAAGTATCTATACACATTAACCATTTATTCATTTCATACTGTATTAACATTTATTTATTTATATGTTTTATACTGCAATAACAAGATTTACACTGTATTAAGAAGATATATATTTTTTACTGTGGATGGAGATTTAGGTGGTGGTGGTGGAGGAGGAGAAGCCAAGGATGGAGGTGATGATGGTGTTGCTCTGGGGTGGGTGAAGAAATGGTGGAGCTGTGAAAAGGTGATCAGGTTCACCAGCACTATCACCAGCACAATCAGGTAGCTGAGCTTAACACGGACCATTGTGCACGCCAGCTTCTCACCTCTCTGTACATAGAATAGAATAGAATAGAAATTAATAGAATAGATTAGAATAGAATAGAACAGGATAGAATAGAATAGAACAGAAGAGGCTAGAAAAAATTTGGTTGAGTTTGACCCAGATCATTGTGAACAGGAGCACACAACAGCTTCTCACCTTTCTGTACAATAAAATACAATACAATACAATACAATACAATACAATACAATACAATACAACCAGTATTTACATAGCGCAATATCACAACTAAAGTTGTCTCAAAGTGCTTTCAAAATGCACATACACACTGTACACTTTCCCACATTCACACACCAGCTCTGTAGGCTGCCGCGGGGGGTTCGTGTGAGAAAGTGCAACATACACACAAGCACACACGCACGCATTCAGGGGCGCTGCCAGAAATGCTGGGCCCCATGAAAGATTTGAATTTTGGGCCCCCTTAAGTGCTTGGGCCCCCTTAAGGGCTCCTATCAGTGCTTGGGCCCCCTTAAGGGCCCCTATCAGTGCTTGGGCCCTTAGAATCTGTACCACTTTTCCCCCCCTAGCGGCCCCCATGCACGCATTCACACACACAAACATAAACACAAAAACAATATCCCCAGAGAAAGATGATTCTGGAAGTGTTCAGAACATAGCGTAATTTCATATCATCAAGACCTAGCCTAGCGCAGGATTTGTAGGTGAGAGAGGGCAAGCAAAATACAGGCAGAGGAGTAGAGTAACTTGCTCAATCCTGAGGTGTCTACCTAGTCTAGAGATCTAAATGCCCCTAGTGGCTGCAAATTGAACTTGCTCCCGGCTTTCAGCTGTAACGGCTGTGATACATGTGAATTCCACCCGCTTTCAACCTGCTCGCTCGCCTCGCGTGGTGACGTAGCACTGTTTCCCGGTCAAATTAGCTTAGCTTAGCAAATGCTGTGGTCAAACAACCGTCTCTCTTCAATCACAAACACTGTATGCAGGGCCGGTTCTGGCTTATTTGGCGCCCTAGGCGAGTTTGAGTTCTGGCGCCCCCCCCCCCCCCCTTTTTTTTTATACCTTACAGAACACAAGAGTAATACCGGTAGTAAGCTTAACTAAATAGCATCAAGAACAATAACTGTTTTGCATCAAATGGATTTCTGGTTCTTTTGGACAGCCGACCAACACATCAGATTGAGTCGCATGAAAGTACCTTCACTGTGTGGTGTCTTGGATGTAATGGTGGTGGTGCCCCCAACCCCAGATGAGAGGGAGGATATCAATGTGTTTGAATTGTAAAATGGAATTGAAATGCCAGGAGAGTGGTACAGTACATTTGCATGTCAAATGCATGTGTAGACAATAGGCCTACCAAGGAGGTCTGCATTGATAGCCTATCTACACTACCTACACCAGTGTTTCCCAACCTTTTTTGTCTCGTGTACCCCTTAAGCCTTTTCATTGTGCCATGAGTACCCCCTAACTCCCTTTTTCTATTGCAGTGTGACTATGCTCCATGCATTTGTTAAAATTAAATTTTTCCAAGTACCCCCTGTAGTGTGCTCGCGTACCCCTAGTGGTACACGTTCCCCTGGTTGGGAAACACTGACCTACACCATCACAAAGTATGGCAGCAGAACAATTTTAATAAGCTACACATTTGTGCTGTATATGATTCCAAACCAATTTCATTTCTGGACTTGAAATAGTGGTGCATTTGTGAGTAGGAGAATGAGAAGGGGGCTATCTATGTGTTTGAACTGGAGGGACAGGGTGAGAGAAAGGGAGAAAAGCTGTCACGCTTTTGAATTTCATAATATACAAAATATAGTAAATAGCCTCACTTGTCTGCAATACTACATCACTCAGCATGAAAACATGCTGTGCATGGTTCTGTTACATGATTAATGTAGGCCTATATGTCATTCTGGTCTGGAAACAATGTTTTTTTTAATCTTACAACAAGCAGGTAATTCATTCAAGTGGATGGAAGGAGATATGGCAGCTAAACTTGTTTTAAACATGGCACCAGTCTTACTTTACATTGCTTGTCAACCTAAGCAAGTATTATGATGTCAGGTGGGTGTTAGTGAGTAGGCTACTAACAGCTACTTTACTGGATTTCATTGCTTGGCATACTTGGCTAATGTTAGCATGCTAACTAGCGATTTCTCAGATCAAAAGCAAAGCTCTTTTTCCCTCTAATTCCAAACAGTAGCCTCATAACTATTAGGCTTTCCATCATCACAAACGGTTGCTGATTAAATCACATACTTCCAAAACAGCCTCTGCAACCCCTGCATCATGCAATGACTGGTTTAATGAGAACATAACAATTCTCCGCCCAGCAGAGCTGCATTGCTGTTCGCGCTTGCCCTCCGTCTCTCGAATGAGTCTCCAAATTCAAAATAGATCGGACGCTGTCACTCGTTCCGCCCCCTTTCTCAGGACTGTCTGTTTATTGGTTCACAGACTTCCCAGAGACAGTTGAAAGCGATATTACTATTGGCTGAGGGGCGCTTTGCCGTGAGGAGCGCTTTCGCCACGCTTTGTTGATTGCGACTTCATAAAAAAACCTCCATATCGCAAAATTACGCATCGGAGAGCGCCATTTCGGCGCTCCTTCTTCACATTGCGCTCTAGGCGACCGCCTAGCCGGCCTATGCTTATAACCGGCCCTGACTGTATGTACAAATAAAAATGATGAAACAGGAGCGAATATATTGGTCACCTTAACCCAAGTGTCATTTATTTTAAAGCCATCTGTGAAAAACGATCGGCAGATTTGACACCACCGAAATCAAAACAGCCTCCATTTTTAATATCCCAGTAGTGCTGGTGACGCACGTGACGTCATGGCGTTGAAAGCTCTCCCATTGGTTAACGCTTCGCGGTGCCGCTACATTTTTCAGCCAAGCTCAACTTTCTCGCCTCGCTCGCCCACCGCCCGCCACCCTCGCTTCCCTACGTCACCACCTCTCGCCTGGCTGCCGCGTCCCAACAGAAAATAATGGAACGCCACGCTTGTAACGCTTTGGAAGCGCCCATGTAAATCAGGCGTAAGGGTTTAGCTCGCTAGGCTTAGGCTAGTGTCTACCAGACAATACATATCATAAAGGTCGATGACAAGACAAATAAAGCGGTAATGATGAGGGGTGCTGGGGTACTGCTTATAGTATTGTAAATAATGCATGAAAACCAGTCATTTTGGAAAACGGCAGCCATATTGAATTTTTGGCAAAAATTGAGGTGGCCTCATGTTTTAATCTCTTCCAATAGGCCTTCTGGCCTTCTTAAGACCGTCTTAAGACGTAACACCATTCCCTTGGATTTAGTGGTAAGCGTCGCTGTCAAGATGCAGTTAAGTCGCTCGTACGAAGGACTTTGTTAACGACGATAGCAAAGACGCTTTCGAGATACGGACCCCTGGTCAGCAATACACAGAGAAAACGTCGGTAGGATGAAAACCTAATTTTTCCACCTGCTGACCTGCCTATGAGGGGTGCTGTGGAACGCAGTGCACTCGCACCATATAGGGCTGTGCAATATATCGGATTTATATCGTGATATCAATATTGCTGTCAAAGAATATCAAATTTCATAAAATTGATTTGAAACAATATTTGTGTCATTTTTCTGCACTGCCAAAAGGTAGGTTACGATAAGTGCAATACATTCCCCTCCACTTGAGCCATTGCAAGAACAGAGCAGACTTGCTAACCAACACTCGTGCAGAACACCACTGTGTGTTTCTGCATGTCCCTCCACTCACACTGCTGAAGGGAGGGAAGATTGCGAATTGTTTAGCACTAAAATTTAAAAGAAATATTGTCAGAAAAATAGTGATATCAATGTTGACTGAAATAATCGTGATGTTGATTTTTCTCATAATTGAGCAGCCCTACCATACAGGCAGTTGGCAGGTTCAAATCCCACCTTGGTCATATCCCAAACCCTACCCTATATATCCGTTCCTCTCACAGTCTTCCTGCCTCAACAAAGGCTCAAAACAAAAAGTTCATCACAAATAGGGAATATAGGCCTACGATAAGGTCAGCGAAAACAAGCAAGTTGTAAAAAAAGAAGAAAGACTCCATTGGATTGTTCTCACATTTCAGTGTACCACTGACAGCTTTGGCTGGGCCCAGGACAAAGTCATCTGATAGGGCCCCCATACCCAATACATTCAATATAATGAGGACCCAATTTTGGTCCCCCTATCTTCCAGGGCCCGGGACAACTGACCCCTTTGTCCTCCCCCGCCCCCGCCCCCCCTCCCCCTGATGATACATTTCTTGAAACTTGACATCATCTGCACAACACAAGCAGATTATTTTTAAGCCGACAGGATGAGTGACAGCCTCCGATGAGATGACCTGTTCTACTGGCTGGCAGGCTTGCAGAATTAGCCTATTTCACGCCAGTGCATTGCGGTGCAGCGACTATGCATGTTAGCCTGTCACAGGGCTTTGTGGAACATGTGTTAACTTGCAAAAATCGTAACTCAAAGTTCATAAGGGTTGGAGCAGGCGTCACCCAACAGTTTTTTTCTTCCTTTTAAGGGTGCTGACCAAAATATTGTAAGACTGAAAAATGAAAAAAGGTCGCACCATGCATAGGTTTGTTTTATTACACACACACAAAATCGTAACTCATAAATGCAGATGTTTCAAGTCGTCGTGTTATCTTGCCATATGAAGCCATGTGGACCCTGTGGAATCCCCCGACTATATGTGAAAGAAAGCCGTGAAAGCCCACCTGGGAAACTCCAACGCCCATTGTCATTGTGACACAGCACTCAAGTGGACACTGCACACACCGAAATTGCATTTCTGCCTCACCCGTGCAAGGGGGCAGCCCCCAATGGTGCGGCGGGACGGTACCATACTCAGGGTACCTCAGTCATGGAGGAGGATGGGGGAGAGCACTGGTTAATTACTACCCCCAACCTGGCGGGTCGGGAGTCGAACTGGCAAACTTTAGGCTACACGTCTGACGCCCTAACCGCTTATCCATGACTGCCCTATACAGTAGGCTATAGCAGTTAGCCTATAGTCCTTCACACCATTTGTGGCTTGTTCATCAAAACAAATCTAGAACGGCTTACCATAGCCTAGCCTATGTCTAACAAGATTTTTAAAATTTTAGTTTTAACTCAGGATCATTCATCAGCAATTATCCATTTTCAAAATCTTTCAGCAAATATAGGCCAACGCTGGAGTATGCATTGGGGAAAGTAGGTATCTGTCATGATTTCAGAGCTGTCCCTCTAAACGTTTTGATGCCGTATTAGACAACAGAACTTTCTAAAATGACCAGTTCTCTAATATTAATGAATTGCATTTTTTCAAAGACATCAGGAAATACACAATGCAAGACGTAATGCCAATTAAAAAACAATTGAATTTTGAGGACCAAATATCTAGCAAAAGCTAGATTGCAAATTGAACAGCTCGTCATTTATCATTTACATGCATCTTAAAAAGGGGTTTTAGTCAAACATGCTTGGCAGACTGAAACACATTTTAAGCAAGCTGAAAACCAATGTGAGGAGGCTATAAGTAGACAGGGGGAGGTCACACCGCCACAACAACATCAGCTGATTTTAAAGCACGCCACACATCACCATCCATGTGACCCTCTGATGAAGACGGAAGATATACCATCGCCATTACAACATCAGCTGATTTTAAAGCACGCCACACATCAACATTCCAGTGACCCTCTGATGAAGACGGAAGATATACCATCGAAACATGTCAGGTAAAAGATCAAACTTGTACATGTCTGAAGTAAAAGAAAATCTCAAGTGTGATAAAAGACATGCAGTAGCCTACTTTACAGTCGAACTGTACACAATAAAATGATTCATCCATGGACCATTCAATTCTTATGACACATATTATATAATGTCCTTTTTGAATACACTTTGTGTAAGGTACATGGTCCAGTAATGGACACACATGGACATTCCATGTAGCCTACTGCAACATGTGAACATTGTATGGAGAGAGTATAAGGGTTCACTCACATACTATAAAAATTGCCCATTTCTCTCTTCTTTTTTTTTTTTTACAAGATTTGTGTAGCCATGCCTTATACCACATCTTTTTTTTTTATCTTTAAACAATGAGTGGTAATGTGTCAGTAGTCCTTTTTCAGGCTGAAACTTACCTGTATTGCACCGAAACATCAGTCGTCAACAGCAGTGATGCACTGGAACAGACTATACTGCAGAGCATGAGAATGAATGAGTCCATACAGACTGTTAGTCAGGGTTGCCAGATGAAGATTTTGTGTACACTTATGCCCATAGACATCAATAGGACTGAGCTGCCATAGAGGCTGGAAATCATCAGTCACATCTGGCAACCCTGCATTCCGTGTCAACGATGCTCGTGCCAAAGGAACACATTGTTCATGTTCATGTTCAAGTTCAGTTTATCTTGTCCCCAAGGGCAGGGTTTCCCAAACTGGGGTGCGTGCACCCCTGGGGGTGCGCGGCCTGCCATAAGGGAGAGAGAAGTATCTTGATACGCCCATAAGGGCCGAAACGCGTAGGCATTGTAGCCAAATAAAAAAGTTAAAAATTGCAACCTTGAGTGCCTCAGCATCTGTCTTCCTAACTCCAAGACTATTGGAAGAGAAGATCCCCCAAAAACGACTGTGCATAATATGCAGTGAATGAGCAGTGAATCCATACTTGCGTGGCCATCAGCACACCAAAATATTCGCTCAGGGGGTGCGCGAACCACATTGAAATGTACAAGGGGGTGCACAGGGAAAAAAGTTTGGGAACCCCTGCCCAAGGGGAGACTAGGTTTGTAGCTGGTATTTAAAAACATTCAGGGCCCTGCCGTGGCCAACCGGTATGCCACGCGGCCGACCCAGGTTCGATTCCCATCCCGGGTCATTTGCCGACCCTTCCCCATCTCTCTCCCCATTCGCTTCCTGTCCACCTCTCGAATTGTCCTGTCAAATAAAAATAAATACGTTGAACTTCGGCTTTTTTTCGCACACCTCAGCTGGCAGGTGCGTCGGAGATGGCACCATGGGTCACTCAGCAATAGTTCAAAAAAACTCCCGCACACTGACCATTTCGCTGTTCTTTCTTTAATAAACGACGTTTCGGTGCTAGACCTTCATCGGATTGCCTGATGAAGGTCTAGCACCGAAACGTCGTTTATTAAAGAAAGAACAGCGAAATGGTCAGTGTGCGGGAGTTTTTTTGAAATAATAATAAATAAAAATAAAAACCAACATAGGCCTACAGGACAGACAACACAGCACAAGGACATAAGACTGGGACCAATACACAGAATTCAAAATTAAAAATAAAAACAAATATGGA
The DNA here is from genome assembly GCF_034702125.1 of Engraulis encrasicolus. Taxonomy (NCBI): domain Eukaryota; kingdom Metazoa; phylum Chordata; class Actinopteri; order Clupeiformes; family Engraulidae; genus Engraulis; species Engraulis encrasicolus. The sequence goes on from NC_085857.1 coordinate 12,668,399, forward strand.
ATAAGAGGATAAAAGAATGCGATAAAATGGTAGATCAAGACATGGAGATTAAAATACCAGTCCAATGTGCAAAAACTGCAAGAATTGTACAGTGCAGGAGGAAGCATTAATTGTGCAAGTTCAACATAGCTGTGCAAATAAAGGAGCATTTGTAACGTTTATTCCTTTGGGTCGGAACTCTAAACCTTCAGTTCAAACTCCCCATACAGAGGGGTGATCCACACAGTCTAAAATTGCATGCACTTTCCTTTGGAGGTGGTGACATTGTGGCTGCAAAGACAGCAGTGACAGGTTACCTGCTTTTCCTGTTCCCCCCTGTGGCGTACCAGTGCAAATCTTATATGACAACATGCCATACATTTTCCCCTGTGAATCTGTACACTTTGTATGGTACATGTATGGCACACATAAACATTCCATGTACTGCAACATTCCATGTTTTGCAACATCAGTCGTCAACAGCAGTGATGTAATGGAACACTATACTGCAGAGCATGAGAATGAATGAGTCCATAGAGCTTGAAAGTGACGTCACTTCCCCCGATTTCATGGGACCTCAGCGGCGATTTTAGCCGAAAATCGTAGCATTTAATCCAATCGCGGTGTTAAAATGATATTTCGATACCCCTTCGAGTTGTGCCACGAGCTCCACATATGTTGTTTCTGATATTTTTGTTTAATTTTTCGTACGAACCCCCAAAGGTTTTAGCATCAAGCTGTGTTTCTTCACATTTTTCATGCCGACGGCCTCGGAACAAAACATTGATACTTCTGCATGAATAATCGTTATCTAGCCTCTTAAACAGCATATTTGTAGCCCGGCGCATATCATGACTGAGATCAGAAGATATTTACTCGCTACCATGTTGTTAGATGGTCAGCTTAGGTCCCGTGAAACGCGGAACTAAGGGGCGGGACTTTCGAGCTCTATACTGACTGTTAGTCAGGGTTGCCAGATGAAGCTTTTCTGTAGACTTATGTCCATAGACATCAATAGGACTGGGCTGGCATAGAGGCAATGTTGCCAGATTGGGCGGATTCCCGTCCCATTGGGCTGCTTAGGATGGCCATCTGCGGGTAAAAATGACATTTTGCAGGAAAGAATTTTTGGCCATTTAGTAGACATCAATAGAATTGGGCGGGATTTAGTGCTTCCAGGCAGGTCTTGAGCATTTTTTGGGCTGGAAATCATCAGCCTCATCCTCATCTGGCACCCCTGAATAGAGGCTGGAAATTACCACTCACACCTGGCAACCTTGCTTTCCGAGCCAATGATGCTCATGGCAAAGGAACACATTGTAGCTGCAAAGACAACCGTGACAGGTTACCTGGTTTTCTTGTTCCTCCTATGGCGTACCTGTTCATGTTTGGGGCTGTCATGTCTGATCCCAGGGTCTACATATGACAGGAGTACAAAACAATGCATTCTCTACATCAGTGTTTCTCAACTGATGGGTCGCGACCCAAAAGTGGGTCGTGGAGGGGTCATGGGTGGGTCGCGGAGCCGTGGTGTAAGAAAAAAATCGTAATTCATTGATTCCCTAAAAAAACCCCAAAAAACATCCAACTTTTCCTGCAACAATTTACAACTTTTACTTTGATAGGCGATTGAACTGGTGTCATCCGTCGTCATAGATAAAATCAGAATGTTTATGCGAGATAGTAGCGTGCAACCAGTCATTCGAGTGTCGCTAAAAAAAAATTGGGTCGCGACCGAATGAGAGTGGAAAATGGTGGGTCCCAAGACTGTTCCAGTTGAGAACTACTGCTCTACATAATCCCAGAGAGAGAGAGGAGAGAGATGTAGAGAGAGAGAGAGGGGAGAGAGAGAGAGAGAGAGGGGAGAGGGGAGAGAGGTAGAGAGAGAGAGAGAGAGAGAGAGAGAGAGAGAGGGGAGAGAGGTAGAGAGAGAGAGAGAGAGAGAGAGAGAGAGAGAGAGAGAGAGAGAGAGAGAGAGAGAGAGAGAGAGAGAGAGAGAGAGAATAGGAAAGTTATACACCACTCTACCCTGGGGTCAAGCTCAAGGAAAACATCAATCAAAAAATTGATGTGTGTGTGTGTGTGTGCGTGCGTGCGTGCGTGACGTGAGTGTGTGTGTGTGTGTGTGTGTGTGTGTGTGCGTGCGTGCGTGCGTGACGTGAGTGTGTGTGTGTGTGTTTGTGGTCAGGTCATTCAAGGTTGAACATTAGACTTAGATTAGATTTGACACAGAAATTTGCCACAGACAGAACTGGAAAACAGCAAGTACAGCCTCCATCTTCTGAAAGACCTGTGCTCCCCACTCACTGCAAATCAATGGAGAAACACACCCACCTCTGTCAAAAATGGAAACGGCCTAAAACTGTGGGAATATGAAGTGTCTAATCAAGGACCAAATTCCACAATCTGGTGTGTCACGAAACAGGACTAGTAATTAGCAGGCAAAGAAGAGAGTCACCGGAGCATCTTCAGATGTGGAAAAAAGAATACTTTTTTTGTTGGGCAAGTGCCAAGGCTAAGGTTTTGACGTTGTCACGTCTTCTTCAGAGACTGCGCAAGTGCAAAAAGGCTGCAAGTGCAAATAAAAAAACTACAGAAATATAATATAATATAATATAATATAATATAATATAATATAATATAATATAATATAATATAATATAATATAATATATCAAATATATAACCAATTTATGCAAAATAGACTTAATAATTAACATGGGCACGATGTCTATTCAAGGTATACAGGACAGGTGTTCTGTGCTCTCCATAGACTTCATGCCTTTACTGTTGGACAGCCCTACCCTGTGAAGCATTTCACAGTCATTTATTTTTACTCTGAAAATGTGAATATATTCCAAAAACCTAACAGGATCATGCAACCCCCTGACATTTTATGTTGGTCATGCTGCCTGTATCAAACCATTGCTGATTTATGGAGGGGGTTTCAGTGGGTAGCACGGTTGAGACACACAACATTTCTGGGACACACAAAATTCCCAAATGCTCAAATATTAAATATGTAATATGAAACATAATAGGGTGTTGCTTTGTAACACTGTTGTCATATTATAATAACTATATATGAATAAATATTTGTAAACATTTTATATAAAGACTTTTTTACATGTTAATATGAAGACTGAATCTGAATAGCCTATGACATAAGATCTTGTACAAGAGATCATTGGTTGAAGTTGTAAGTTAGTGGAATTGACAAATAAAGCACATGGACATGATATGTATAGAATGACTCAGAAGTAGAAAAAAAAGAAACCTGCCATATTTTCCTTCCGACACAAGAAACTTCATTGAGTAACTGGTCTAGAGCGATGTGCCTGATCCTGTGCTGGTTGGATCAAATTTGGGGGGAGGGGGTTCTTTTTAGGTTTTAACCCCTTAGCGCAGCACTGTGGCTCTCTGTAATGTCACAGCAATGTTGTTATGATGAAGTTAAGCATGTTCAGCAAGTGTATAGGGTCGCCGGCGACCCCTGATGCAGTAAGAGGCTACGTTCTTTTTTCAGCAGCCACCTCAATAGGTACAATAGGCCATGCGGCTGACCCTGGTTCGATTCCCGGCCCAGGATCCTTTGCCGGCCCTTCCCCGTGTCTCTCTCTCCCCACTCGCTTCCTGTCCCCACCTTCACTGTCCTGTCATAAAATGAAGTCAAAAAATACCAAAAAAAGAAAAAAGAAAGAAAATAAATATTAGACGTAGAAAACTCTGTCTGTCTGTCTGTCTGTCTGTCTGTCTGTCTGTCTGCCCGCAGTGTTGTGGACCGCCTGAGAGTGGCGCCAAACACACATCATCACACGGACCAGGCACGGGCGCCAGGCCTCCATCTGTGATTGCTCTTATTGGTCACGTGACCAATCTCCTCTATGGCAGTGAATGCTGGACCCTGAAGCCAACCCTAGAGAAATCCCTTGATGGGTGCTACACCAGGATGCATGCGTGTAGTGCTTAACATCAGCGATAGTGCATCTGTAACCAACGAAATCCTGTACGAGAGAATTCCAAGAGTGAGCGAGAAGATTGCTGTAAGGAGAATGAGACTTGCAGGACATTGCCAAAGGCACCAAGAACTGCCAGCCAGAAAATTGGTGCTGTGGAAACGTTGTGTGGGTGCCGTTTAAGAGGACGTCCCACCCACACTAACATTTGTGGACATACTCAAGAAGGACGCAGGCACCCAGAGTACCAGTGAACTGAAAAGATGTATGGAGAATCGGGATGACTGGAAACAACAATGGAAGGCTCGTCTGAGGACGACCTAGAGGAGATGTGGTGTGCATTCCAATTTGCAACCTTGCATCCTCCACTTGTGCTTGTGGCCTCGTACCAGGAAGTAATACGTTGTGATGACATCACTGACAACAGCATTATATTTCAATAGCTTGCAAAAGCTCAATTGTAAAGTCACTTTCTCATTTTCAAACAGAATGGTAAATGAGGGATAGTCCCCGAAAAAAATGTTTTGGCTTGGCTGACAGCGAGGAAACTTAACTGTTTTCTCCACGGAGGCGGCGGGGCATCAACAAAACGTGAGGTCACAAGCCCAAGTGGAGGACGTAAGGTTGCATATTGGAATGCACCCGTGGTGAAAGGCAAATTCACCCTGCTGTGACACTGAAAGTTGGCAATAACACACACACACACACACACGTGCACACACTCACACATTTTCCCATTCTCTCTCTCTCTCTCTCTCTCTCTCTCTCTCTCTCTCTCTCTCTCTCTCTCTCTCTCTCTCTCTCTCTCTGGGATTATGTAGAGAATGCATTGTTTTGTACTCCTAGAGCCAGGGATCATGCACGACAGCCCCAAACATGGACAGGTAGGCTACGCCACAGGAACAAGAAAAGCAGGTAAACTGTCACGGTTGTCTTTGCAGCTACAATGGTCCTTTGCCAGGAGCATCATTTACACGCAAAGCAGCGTTGCCAGGTGTGACCGATGATTTCCAGCCTCTATGCCAGCCCAGTCCTATTGATGTCTATGGGCATAAGTCTACAGAAAAGCTTCATCTGGCAACCCTGACTAACAGTCAGTATAGACTCATTCATTCTCATGCTCTGCAGTATAGGCTGCTCCATTGCATCACTGCTGTTGACGACTGATGTTTCGGTGCAATACAGGTAAGCTTCAGCCTGAAAAAGGACTACTGACACATTTCCAATCATTGTAACAAGACATGGTATAAGGTACTTTAAAAAAGTGTATATGGCTAAACAAGTCTTAGTTGTGAAAAGGTGAGAAATGGGCATTTTTTAATAGTAGGCCTATGTAGGCTACATTCCATGTACAGTGTTCACATGTTGCAGTACATGGAATGTGTATGTGTACCATACATGTACTATACAAAGATTCACCGGCAAAAATGTATAGTATGTGTAATATGTGTTAAGTAAAGACTTGTGACTTTCTACTAGACTAATGTCTAAGCTGCCCTCAGGCCAGACTCTTGACATGATGTGTATGTGTGTGTGTATGTATGTGTGTACTGTACTTTACTAAGACTTAAAAAAAACTCTAACCCTTCTTTGCATCTGCACTTGTTCTGTATATTTCCTGTGCACTTTGTATCTGCTAGTGATGTTGGCTATGATTTTGTCCTAGTTTGAAGGTTGCTTTGGTTTTAAAGAGTCTGCCAAATGCAATGTAATGCAATGTAATATAATGTAATGTGATGTAATGTAATGTGTCATATAAGAATTGAATGGTCCATGGATGAATCATTTTTGTGTACAGTTCTACTGTATAGTACTGTATTTCACTCATTTTGTGTACAGTTCTACAATATAGTACTGTATTTCACTTACTTATATAGCCTCCTCACATTGGTTCTTGGCTTGCTTAAAATGTGTGTTAGTCTGCCAAGCATGTTTGACTATTAGGATCATAGCTAAATGCACTTTTTAAGATGCCCGTACGATAAATGATGAATGATGAGCTGTCAGCATGGCCGTAGCTACCATTGAAGACACAGAGGTCATGTCCTCTGTATTTTTTTCAGTAATGTAAAATTTATCTATGATGAAAATCGATGAGCAACAATGATACATTTAGTCTGTACAGGCCTTTATCTTCAAGGCAGTGATTAATGAAAACAAACTTAAGAGTTTGACTGAAGTATTTGAAGCATTCTAAATGTACAGTATGCAGTACACACACAAAGTATTTAACCTCGGTATTTGAAAATGTCTGGTTACGGCCCTGTCTGTCAGCATATTTCAATTTGCGAGAGTTTTTCCTAGATATTTGGTCTTTGAAATTCATTGGAGGAAGATAGTGGTACCATCAGTCAGAACAGCATCTGATCATAACCGCTGTTTGCATTGCTGGCACACCTGGCACAGGGCTTGACACTGGCACCTGCGAACCGGCCAAATGCTGGTAAAAGTTGGCTGTGGCTGGTAACAATTTCAGTGTCACTAGCCAATTTGGCATGTATCTTATTCTATGATATGAGTATGACATATCAGAATAGCCTATATTCTGCAGTTTGCCTCTTGTGTATCAATTGTTTGTATTTAAGTTCAAGAAAAAGCTGAGTTACTCAGTTTCAATTTGTTTGATTTATTTCCATGTAGAAACCTATGTACTCATCTCCTTGCTTTAAGCACCTGATCTTCTGAGGTTAGATGAACAGCGTCATGATTTTTTTCAAACACATCTTTTGGCTAGTAGAATAGCTGGATGGCTAGTGACTCAGGAAAAGCACTAGCCACAGTGGCCGGCAAGCGAAAAAGTTAATGTCAAGCCCTGACCTGGCAGTCAGTTGGTTGAAAATGATGACACGTCACTGAGCCAGCGTGAATTAACGCTGAAGGGTAGCCAACCATTACTGTTGCAATTTCAACACCTACTGTTTATGTTTCAGTAGTACACTTTTTCTTTTTTTTTTTAAATATTTTTTTGGGGAGTCTTTTTTAACTTTATTTGATAGGACAGTGTGAGAGGTGGACAGGAAGCAAATTGGGAGAGAGACGGGGAGGGGTCGGCAAATGACCCGGGCTGGAAATCGAACCCCAGTTGGCCACATGGCAGATCGGTTGGCCACGGCAGGGCTGGATAAAACTGTCTTAACTGATGGCCAAATCGTGTATATATTAGGGCTGTAACGATATTGTATCGAACCGAGAAATCGTGATACACAGAGTCACGATACTGTATCGTGATACAAGGAGGCAGTATCATGATACGCCCTTTCAAAGTTTTATTACCCATTACTCCAGAAAACAACCTTATGATTTGATGTGATAGCGTTTCCAAACTTCAGTGGAGATACATTTCAGAAATCGTGGGGTGTATCGAACCGGAGGTCAAAAATCGTGATACGAAACGAATCGTGAGTTGAGTGTATCGTTACAGCCCTAGTATATATTATAGCCTGATGCAGATCCCAGTGTGTATGTGATTAAGTGTGAGAAGTGTCCGATGGAATTCAAACTCCAAGCTGTCTTGACTGCACGAAGAGAAGACACCGGAGCAGCTCAGATGGGATGCTTTTTCTTTTTAATTCAAGTGCACAACTCTGATGAAGATGGCTTGCCATGGAAACGTTAGTCCCTAACATGTTGTGCACTTGAATTAAAAAGAAAAAGCATCCCATCTGAGCTGCTCCGGTGTCTTCTCTTCGTTCAAGATTACCTGCCTCCCTCCCGTTGATGCACCAGATGTAAAAACAGAAGCGCGTGGAACCCCTTTTTTTCTGTCTTGACTGCACTCAGGGCCTTAACGAGACGTGTACATTTAGAATGCTTCAAATTCTTCAGTCAAAATCTTAAGTTTGGTTTCATTAATCACTGTCTTGAGGATAATGGGGGTGGCGTATATCATTGTTGATCATAGATCAATTTTCATCATAGATAAATTTGACATTTCTGAAAAAAAGTACTGAGGACATGACCTTTGTGTCCTCGATGGTAGTTACAGCCATGACTGCAGTAATGGTTAAGTGGCATGTCTACTGATTTAGCTCTCCAGTGTGTGTGGGGAGGAAGTGTGAGAACTGTTGGATGGAGTGTGGACTCCACACTGGTGTATAGTGAAATACTATTATTACTAGAGATGTACAGGATCCAAGATCCGGTTCCGGATCCGGCAGGATAATAGAGTTTTTCAGACTATCCGGATCCGGCAGGATCTTAAGCAGTGGATCCGGTATCCGGCAGTTACCTAAAAATCAGGATCTGGGGCATCTCTACTTTTTACGCAGCCTAGGCTTTTCTTAACCCATAGGCTTTTCTTAAGTCTTTCACAACCCCAATCGCTGCATGGAGTGAAAGCCCTTTGGAAGCGGCCGTTGAAGGCAGTGTGGCAGTAAGCCAATGAGTCTTAAAAATTGTTTGCGCCAATGCAATAAAAAGGGCCCATGTGTGCGAGTTGGCTATGTGTTTCAACCCCTTCGTAGGATCCGGTATCCGGTTCCGGATCCGGCAGGATCTTAAGCAGTGGATCCGGTATCCGGCAGGATCCTAAAAATCAGGATCCGGTGCTTCTCTAATTATTACACAGCTAAATGCTGTCAATGCCGTCATAAACAGCCTGCTGCAGGTTTGATACTGCAGAACAACATATTTCATGTTCAGTGATCCTCAGTGGCTGTTAACAGAAATAACAGTCATCACAGGAATGAATGAACATTAGGAATCTCCCCTGTAAAAGTGGCAAAAGAGAAATAGAGAAGGCCTTTGCTGCCATATTCTAATGTTGGTTGTCAAGGTGGTGCTCGGAGGGGTCAATATTTTCACAGGTACAGAAGACAAAAAGTTTGAGAACCACTGAACTAGTGTGAAATAATTAAGCCAGGGTTTCCTAAAGTGGGGTGCGTGGCCTGCCATAAGGGGGTGCGTGGGCTAAATAGAGCAATGGCCGATATGTCAGTTTTTATGCAGCAGTAATGAGCATTAAGTAGTTTTCAATTGTATGGTGAATTGTACTGTATGCTGGAAGGGTCCATCCAAAAGTGTAGTTTAACTCCTGGGGAAAAAAGGATTCCCCAAAACGACTGTGCATTATGTGCAGTGAATGCTAGAGATGCACCGGATCCTGATTTTTAGGATCCTGCCGGATACCGGATCCACTGCTTAAGATCCTGCCGGATCCGGAACCGGATACCGGATCCTACGAAAGGGTTGAAACACATAGCCTACTCACACACGTGGGCCCTTTTTATCACGTTGGCTCAAACTATTTTGACTGAAAAGCCTCGGCTACCGGATCCTGGATCCTGGAACCGGATCCGGATCCTGTGAAAAACCCTATTATCCTGCCGGAACCGGATCTTGGATCCTGTACATCTCTAGTGAATGCGCAATTAATCATACTTGCGTCGCCATCAGCACACCAAAATATTCGCTTAGGGGGTGCGCGAACCACATTGAAATGTACAAGGGGGAAAAGTTTGGGAACTGCTAAGCTTTTGCATGATGCCAACCTGACAGGGTACACAATAGAAGGCATTCCTGGAAAACAGCACAACTAGCGTGAAATAATTACGCCTTTGCATGATGCCAATGTAAGATGCCACACATCTTGGCCTGGGAGATAACTGACGCCACAATGTCTGCCTCATGGACTTCGGATTGACATCTCTTTGTTTTCCTTTTCTTCGCTTTTATTTACTATCTTTTGCTATCTTTTAATTTTTAAAGACGAGCTTTGCATATCTGGCTCTTGGATCTCAAAGTGAATGCCGGTCGGAAGAGTCTGGAATCCTCATTTTCTATTCTCAATCCTCTATTCTATTCTAATCTACAGAGAGGTGAGAAGCTGCTGTTCACAATGGTCCGCGTCAAACTGACCTACGTGTTAACGCTGGTGATAGTGCTGGTGAACCTGGTCACCTTATCACTAGTCTACCCCTACGTCTTCACCCACCCCAAAGCAACACCATCATCGCCTCCATCCTTGGCTTCTAGTCCTCCACCACCACCACCTAAATCTCCATCCACAGTAAAAAAATATATATCTTCTTAATACAGTGTAAATCTTGTTAATACAGTATAAATTGTGTAAATAAATAAATCTTAAAGGGACACTGTGCGAGATTTTTAGTTGTTTATTTCCAGAATTCATGCTGCCCATTCACTAATGTTACCATTTTCATGAATACTACCACCACCATCAAATTCTAAGTATTCATTATGACTGGAAAAATTGCACTTTTCATACATGAAAAGGGGGATCTTCTCCATGGTCCGCCATTTTGAATTTCCAAAAACCCAGAGGCCTATGTTATAACCCAGGGGCTTATGTTATAACCCAGGGGCCTATATTATAACCCAGGGGTTCCCAACAATTCCCTCTTTGGGGCCCACTTGAAATTTTCACAAATATTCAGGGCCCACGTCTGGCCCAATAAACCATACAACTCAAGTTAACAGTCAACCGCAACAACCACAACAAATATTATTTAGATTTTTTTAGAAAAGGGAGGGCCCACTTGGAATACCTTCGCGGCCCAGTTTGAGAATCACTGTTATAGCGTAACGTTTCCCAATACGTCACGTAAATAAAAATGGATTAAAAGGGAACTCATCGGAGTATGCTTCATACTTAAGGGGCAGTCATGGGTAAGCGGTTAGGGTGTCAGACTTGTAGTCCGAAGGTTGCTGGTTCAACTCCCAACCCGCCAGGTTGGTGGGGGGAGTAATTAACCAGTGCTCTCCCCCATCCTCCTCCATGACTGAGGTACCCTGAGCATGGTACCGTCCTGCCGCACTGCTCCCTTGAGGCGCCATTTGGGGCTGCCCCCTTGCACGGGTGAGGCATAAAAATGCAATATCGTTGTGTGCAGTGTTCACTTGAGTACTGTGTCACAATGACAATGGGAGTTGAAGTTTCCCAGGTGGCCTGTCTTACTTAACTTTCATTGCTCTGGAATATTGACTGCCCATTTTGGGCGCTGTGTGTCTTTTATCTCCATCTCCGTCCCAGGGCAAGGTCCACGTACTGCTGGTCTCCTCCTGGAGGTCCGGATCCTCCTTCCTGGGCCAGGTGTGTGTGTGTGTGTGTGTGTGTGTGTGTGTGTGTGTGTGTGTGTGTGTGTGTGTGTGTGTGTGTGTGTGTGTGTGTGTGTGTGTGTGTGTGTGTGTGTGAATGTGTCGTGTGTACTGTATGTGTGTGTCTTGTGTGTGTGTGTATGTGTCGTGTGTGTCTTGTTTGTGTGTTGATGTGTCATGTGTGAGTGTGTGTGTGTATGTGTTGTGTGTGTGTGTGAGCGTGAATGTGTGTGTCGTGTGTATATTGTTCAAAGTCTATATCTCTGTGTTAATCTAAACAGCATATTGTATGTTTATTAGTGTGTATGTAGTGTGTGTGTGGTTGTTGTTAAATATCTACATCAGTGTAATAATTTTAACTGCACATTGAGTGTGTGTGTGTGTATGTGTGTGTGTGTGTGTGTGTGTGTGTGTGTGTGTGTGTGTGTGTGTGTGTGTGTGTGTGTGTTTGTGAGCGCACGCGCATGTGTGTGTGTATGTGTGTGTGTGTGTGTGTCTGTGTGTATGTAAATGTCACTACATTTAGCTTTCTTAAACTGACACATTTGAGACTATAGTCAAATGCAATGTCAATGTTACACATCATAACATGGTCTTCATCTGTAACATCTGTTAGTGTGTTTGACCATAACGTGCTCTTCGTCTTCGTCTTCGTCTTTCGAGGTTTTCAATCAGCACCCGTCCGTCTTCTACCTGATGGAGCCGGCGTGGCACGTGTGGAGGAAGATGCACATGCTGGGGGCCCAGGAGCTACGCATGGCCGTCCGAGACCTGCTACGACAGGTGCTGTAGTGAGAGACCTGCTACGACAGGTGCTGTAGTGAGACACCTGCTACGACAGGTGCTGTAGTGAGACACCTGCTACGACAGGTGCTGTAGTGAGACACCTGCTACGACAGGTGCTGTAGTGAGAGACCAGACCTGCTACGACAGGTGCTGTAATGAGAGACCAGACCTGCTACGACAGGTGCTGTAGTGAGACACCTGCTACGACAGGTGCTGTAGTGAGAGACCTGCTACGACAGGTGCTGTGATGAGACACCTGCTACGACAGGTGCTGTAATGGCCGTGAGAGGCCTGCTACGACAGGTGCTGTAATGGCCGTGAGAGACCTGCTACGACAGGTGCTGTAGTGAGAGACCTGCTACGACAGGTGCTGTAATGAAACACCTGCTACGACAGGTGCTGTAATGAGAGACCTGCTACGACAGGTGCTGTAATGGCAAATTATCAGGATCGAATCGTATCGTATTGTAGGGAATTCTTACGTATCGAAAATAATCGAATCCCTGCTTTAAGAAATTGAGACCATATCGTATCGTCATGGAGGCTGTGATTTACACTCCTAATCCTAACTCTGACTACGAATACACCAGCGGCAACAAGATTAAGCAACAGAGAATCGCTGGACTGTCCAGCAAGAGCGATAAGAGCGATAGAAGCGATAGAAGCGAGTATGTCCGTTGGAAGCAGAATGCACGCATTCCGACATTCCAATTGGCTGTGGCGGCTGTCATCGAATCGCATCATAGCTCATTTGCATCTTCATTTGCATCTCATTTGCATCTTATTCGCTCAAGTCCAACTACAAACTGTCGCCCAAGTCGCTCAAATCGGTCCAAGACACCCCAGTTGCTTTAGTCTCTTCTCTTTCCGGCGGCTCAAAACGGGGGGCAATCGCTATTCCGACATAGCGCTATTCCGACATGCCGCTATTCCGACACTTTTTAGGGGTTAGGGTTAGGGTTCGGGTTAGAGTTAGGGTTAAGGTTAGGGATGTCGGAATAGCGGCATGTAGGAATAGCAGCGGACGGTGGAAAATGTGTCAGTATTCCGACAATAGACATTAACGTCGGAATAGCGACATGTCGGAATAGCGCCACGTAACCGCTCAAAACAAAATCAATTACTTCCGCCACTGGAATCTGTCATGTCACGCTTGGTGTATTTGTACGCTAATATTCTTCTACATTATTTAAATGATTTAAAAAAAATGAAAATGATGTTTGTATAATTTGACACGAACAGGTGCTGAAGTGCGACATGTCCGTCATGGAGTCGTACATGGGCCCCAACGCCAAGACCAACCAGGTGTTCTTCTGGAGCCAAAGCCGGGCGCTCTGCTCTCCACCCCTCTGCACCGCCACCCCCCCGGGCGCCTTCAGTAAGCAGGGAGAGTGTTTCAAGAAGTGTGGCGGCAAGCCCTTGTATTCGGCCGCGGATGCTTGCAGGAAGCACTACTCGCACGTGGTGCTCAAGACGGTCCGCATCTTCGAGCTGGAGTCGCTGTACCCGCTGCTGCGCGACCCGACGCTGGACCTGCGCATCCTGCACCTGGTGCGGGATCCACGGGCCGTGTGGAGGTCGCGCAGACGCGTCAGAGCCACCTTGTTCAGCGACAGCCGGATACTGCTGCAGCACCAACGTGGCTTGGCGGGAATCGAGGAGGATTACAAGGCCATGGAGGCTATTTGCCAGAGTCACATGCGGATCTACCGGACCGTGTTTCCGCAAAGTCCGCTCAACGACAACGATACGCACCTACTACCACCGCTACCGAGCCACACCCATTACAAGATGGTGCGCTACGAGGACATAGCTAACGACCCACTTGGACAGGTATGTATTGTTACATTACATTACGTCAAATTTGGCAGACGTTTATATGCAAAGCAATTTACTATGTCTACGATGTCAACCGAACATGATAAAATTGACTTGTCTGTGAAAATGACTATCCCCGTGGGACAATAAAGGCTGTAATCCAGTGATTCTTAAAGTTTGGTCAGGGGACCACCGGTGGTCCGCGACAGAGCTCAGGTGGTCCGCAAGGGGATTTCTACTTTTCCAAGACCAGCTAGCAGTAGGCTATATTTGTAACATTGTTACAAAGCTTCATCGAAATTAGCAGTGTCAAATTAGCCACCAATTTGCAGTTCATTCAGTTGACAGGTGGTCTCTGAACATTTATAAGGGGACAAAGTGGTCCTCAGTCTGATAATGTTTGAGTAACACTGCTCTAATCAATCAATCAATCAATCAATCAATCAATCAATCAATCAACCAATTAATCAATTAATCAATCAACCAGGTGGAGGACATCTACCGCTTCGTGGGGCTGAACATGACGAAGGAGCTTCACAGCTGGATCCGCCTCTCCACGCACCGCCCGAGTTCTAATCACGATCCGTTCGGGTCCGACTCGAGGGACATGAAGTATGTGTCGCAGGTGTGGAGGAGCTCGCTGCCTCATGGGGAGGTGCAGAGGGTGCAACAGGCCTGCAGGGAGGCCATGGCCTTGTTAGGGTACCGCGCCGTGACCAGTGACAAAGACCAGAGGCAGCTCGGACAAGATGTGCTGCTGCCTTTTGAACACAAGAAATTGACGCTCCCCGAATCTGAGAAGCAAAAGCAAATCCTTTGAGGGCTATTTTACACCAAGAGGTATTGAACCTCTGCAACGTGGGCCCTGCCGTGGCCAACCTAAAGGGCACTCACCTGCCATGCGGCTGACCCGGGTTGGATTCCCGACCCGGGTCCTTTACCGACCCTTGTCTTTCTCCCAATTCGCTTTCTGTCCACCTCTGATACTGTCCTATCAAATAAAGTAAAAAAGAGCAACAACAACAAAAACCTCTGCAATGGTCTAAAAGCGTTTGCAGAGGATAGATTCACAGGACCTTTCCAAGGTCAACTTCCCTATAAGCAGCCTCACAACTTGACACTTATATTAACAATAAAACCAGTCTCTGAATTGTGCAACCTGTCTTGAGGCTGCATGTTTTGATAATAACACTCCAAGAACCAGAGGCATCTCAGTCGTGATGTGCTGCTGATGGTAGCCAGGCCGGACCCTCCTTGTGACGCAACACCTTCTGCGTTGCTCTCTCGTCAGGCCAAGAGCAATGCAAATATCGTTTCTGAAAAATCGTGAACTCCACCCACTTTGTCTGACCCCAGTCAACCAGTAGCCAACCTAGGGAGGCGGGTCAACCATGCCGTTTGGGAAACTTTAATTGTGCTCTTGGTCGGACCAAGTCTAAAAGAGATTTGTAAGTCTATGATAATCAGGCTAGCCACATCTATCTAGGAGATTTTGCTTGTCCCTGCTCAATGAAGCTGAGAAATGAATCCTTGGATAGTCATGTCAAAAAGAGTTTAGTTGTAGGCAACTGGGCGTTCTCTTCGTGGCTTGGAGCCCTAGGTCACGGCGTGCACGCCATGGTATCTCAGATGGAGCACTTGTGCACTTTGGGCATTGTGTTTCAGTTTCAGTGCGTACTAGTTAGTGCGCCCCACACATTTAAATATAGTGTAGTGCACAAGTGGTCCATTTGAGACACGGGATACTTGAATCCAGGAGACTTCAATTTCAACATACTGTTGTATTGCTCACGCTACCCTTGACTTGTCAGTAGCCGCCGGTGATGCTGCATCTTTCGGCTCAGCCCTTTCCGAGGTCTGAGCTATTCTAATGGGGGCAGATTTCTTAACATAGGCCTACTCTAATTTTTTCCCCAAAAGGTATCACTGTTGTCAGCTGATGTTGTATAACCTTTTGGATGTTATTGGGAATAAATCAAGATGTTTTTTTAAATTGCAAACAAACACCTGCGCCCATTACAATGACCAGGATCTCGGAAAAGGCTGAAGAGTAAAAGAGAAATCTCAGGTACTGACAAGTCCAGGGTAGTGTGAGCATTACAACTGCATGTTAAAATTGACTGAACTTATCCTTTAATTCGCCTCTGCTCAATGAAGCTGTGAAATGAATCCTTTGAAGGTCATGTCAAAATGAGTTTAGTTGTAGGCAACAGGACGTTCTCTTCGTGGCTTGGAGCCCTTGGTCAAGACGTGCACGGTATGTCAAATGGTGCACTTGTGCACTTTGGGCATTGTGTTTCAGTGCGTACTAGTCAGTGCACCCCACACATTAAAACATAGTGCAGTGCACAAGTGGTCCATTTGAGACACTGGATACTTGAATCCAGGAGACTTAACTCACCCCTGCTCAATGAAGATGTTAAATGAATCCTTTAAAAGGTAATGTCAAAATGAGTTTAGTTGTAGGCACCTGGACTTCTTCTTCTACAAGTGTGTGGCTTTCTAGCTCCAAAAGGAAGTCCAGGAGCACTCTCCAGCTCCAGCACACATTGCTCCAGGGACTGTAACTAATAACCCGTACCTACATAAATTACTGTAAATTGCTTTGGAATAGGGCTGCACAATATATCGAAAATGCATTTATATCGCGTTATCAAGAGTGGCGATATGCGTATCACGAGACTGACGTAATTATCGCTAACAAGTAAAACATTTCTGTGCAGTCCAATCACTAGCTGAATGTCAACAAATGCGCAAGAAGCCCTGATCAAAGCCACGACCCCCACACAGGCCGACAAATTAGTGGCAAGAAAAACACTCAGCTATATTTCTTAATATCGTTTAAATGTCGTTATCGAGGTATTGCATGCTGTTATCGAGTATCAATTTTCTTTCTGATATTGTGCAGCCCTACTTTGGATTAAAGCATCAGTCAAATGTAATTTAATGTTGTAATCCCATGATGTGAAAACTGCAGAGAGTCCAGCAAGTCTTAAGACTGTCATGTGCCATTTTTCAAAATAAGCTCATATTACACCTCCCCTTGAGTTAAATGTTTGAGTTTTATACCTTTCTCCTGTACTTCCAGCCGTTTTCTGAGTATGGTAGTGCACATTTTACCTCCAAGCTAGTAATTAACATTGAATCCTATGAGACCAGCTAGCCGCCAGCTGGTCTCATGGGATTCAATGTTAATCACTAGCGTGGAGGTAAAATCTGCACTGCCATACTCTCAGAACAATTGAAAGTACATGAGAAAGGTACAACTCAATCATTTAAGTCAAGGGGAGGTGTAATATGAGCTTATTTCCAAAAATGTCACAGTATCACTTTAAGGTTGCAATGTGCTTTGGACAATGAGAAGGACCAAACGTGCTATTGCCACTTGAAACCCAAGACATTAAAGGTGCGGTATGTCGTTTTAGTCATTTATTTTCAAAATGCCTGCTGCCGATTCACAAATAGGATCTTTCATATCTACTAAGTAAAAGCCTGATATCTACAGGTCTGATTAAAGTACTGTACGTTTTGCAGCCAAGGATGTCTATGCCTAATTTGAAATGTTGAACATGGAGCAGATCCACCTATTCATGTTGGCCTATTAACCCTCTGAGGTCTAAGGCTTTTCAGAGGCTTTTAGGCTGCTTGCACCACCCTAACATTTTCAAGTATTCAACAGTTCAAGTTCACATATATATATTCGGGACCTGGAAGGTCTGAGGTTTCTAATGGTGTGACTTATATGTTTCAATGACAAAAACTCACGGAGTTACCGATTTGTTTTTGGAGACACATTGCCCTCTGAAGGGCACTCGGACCTCAGAGGGTTAAAAGTTGCACATACATTTCCAATCATAATGAGCACATTGAATTTGATGGTGGCGGCAAATATTCATGACAAAGATAACATTTTTGAATGAGCAGGATACATTCTGGAAATAAATTGATATAAAAAAATGCATTCTATACCTTTAATTAAGATCTACCTCAGAGACTAACAAGCAGTGTTTAATTTCTTTAAAAATGTCCACTGATGCTTGTGACCTCTGTCTCTCTGTGCCTATGCGTGTGCGTGTGCGTGTGTGTGTGTGTGTGTGCGTGCGTGCATGCGTGCGCGTGCGTGCGTGCGTGCGTGCGCGTGCGTGCGTGCGCGTGCGCGCGCGCGTGTGTGTGTGTGTGTGTGTGTGTGTGTGTGTGTGTGTGTGTGTGTGTGTGTGTGTGTGCGTGTGTCTCTTTTGTTCTTTTGTTGCTTTTATTTTATTAAGTCCATTGAGGTGTCACTGTGCATGCAACGCACCCTTACAAATAAACATTCTTTGTCTTGGCATGCTTTGTTTGGCTGACTCTACTTGAATGTGGCTGTATTGGGAATAAATCAAGATGTGTTTTTAAATTGTAAACAAACACCTGCGCAGTAAAAGAGAAATCTCAGGTTCTGACAAGTCCAGGGTAGTGTGAGCATTACAACTGCATGTTGAAATTGACTGAACTTATCCTTTAATTCGCCTCTGCTCAATGAAGCTGTGAAATGAATCCTTTGAAGGTCTTGTCAAAATGAGTTTAGTTGTAGGCACCTGGACTTCTACAAGCGTGTGGCTTTCTAGCTCCAAAAGGAAGTCCAGGGGCCCTCTCCAGCTCCAGCACACATTGCTCCAGGGACTGTAACTAATAACCCGAGCCTACATAAATTACTGTAAATTGCTTTGTATTAAAGCATCAGTCAAGTATATGATAGTCAGGCTAGTCACTTGGAGCCAGGAGATTTAGCTTGTCCCTGCTCAATGAAGCTGAGAAATGAATCCTTGGATAGTCATGTCAGAAAGAGTTTAGTTGTAGGCAACTGGACGTTCTCTTCGTGGCTTGGAGCCCTTGGTCAAGACGTGCACGGTATGTCAAATGGTGCACTTGTGCACTTTGGGCATTGTGTTTCAGTGCGTACTAGTCAGTGCACCCCACACATTAAAACATAGTGCAGTGCACAAGTGGTCCATTTGAGACACTGGATACTTGAATCTAGGAGACTTAATCATAATGAGCACATTGAATTTGATGGTGGCGGCAAATATTCATGACAAAGATAACATTTTTGAATGAGCGGGCTACATTCTGGAAATAAATTGATATAAAAAATGCATTCTATACCTTCAATTAAGATCTACCTCAGAGACTAACAAGCAGTGTTTAATTTCTTTAAAAAATGTCCACTGATGCTTGTGACCTCTGTCTCCCTGTGCCTGTGCGTGTGTGTGCCTGTGCGTGTGTGTGTGTGTGTGTGTGTGTGTGTGTGTGTGTGTGTGTGTGTGTGCGGGCGGCGGTGGTATAGCAGGACATTTTCCTGACTTTTCACCAGCATTGTAAGGACGGCGATGTTTATCAGGACATGAAAACGTCCTTGTAAACATAAAATTATAACACCATTTTCTGACTTCCAAATGACCCCCCAGCACCTTTTTGTAAAATGTGCTTATAACCCCCTACAATGCCCTGGTAAACATAACATTATAACACCCTTTTCTGACTTCCAAATGACCCCCCAGCAGCTTTTTGTAAAATGTCCTCACAACCCCCTACCTGACATTTCTGTGTGTGGAGTTGTATGGAACTTTGCCCCCTATCGACCCAGCAATGCCACTGCAGCCTATACACAGGCGCAATTCCATACACAGGCATACACAACAGTTAGTGGAGCAGCTACAAGGCCAATATGGCAAGAATAGTGCAAATTATGATACAAGCATGAAATTTGGCAGGTATGTGCTTCAGACCCTTACAATCAAATCTACACGATTTGCCACTTAAAATGGCGGCCATTTTCCAAGATGTCCGCCAAAAAATACCCCAAAAGTTGATTTATTGCAAAGAATTGACATATAAAATTATGATACAAGCATGAAATTCAACATGTTTGTGCTCAAGACTAGCATAATTAAATCTACCTTATTTGCCACTTGAAATGACGGCCATTTTCCAAGATGGCGACCAAAGAAAACCTCAGAAATTGATTTTTTGCACAGAAATGACCAAACAAATTGTGATACAAGCATGAAATTCGACATGTTTGTACACAAGACCAATGAAATGAAATCCACCTGATTTGCCACTCGAAATGGCGGCCATTTTCCAAGATGGCCGCCAAAAAGACCCCAGAAATTGATTTATTGCACCAAATTGACCAAGCAAATTATGATACACACATGAAATTAGGCATATATGTGATCAAGACCAATACAATCAAATACACCTGATTTGCCACTTGAAATTACGGCCATTTTCCAAGATGGCCACCAAAAAGACCCCAGAAATTGATTTATTGCACCAAATTGACCAAGCAAATTATGATACACACATGAAATTCAGCATATATGTGATCAACACCAATACAATCAAATCCACCTGATTTGCTACTTAAAATGGTGGCCATTTTCCAAGATGGCGCCTGTTGTATAGAATTGCAAATGTGGTCTAAATTGTTCATTATCCTTAATTCAGATGATGAGGTGATAGAGATGTGTCCTCCAATGACAAATAACCCCTTATAACATACTAATAATATGTTGATAACATTCCAATAACGCCAGTTATTCACCCCCACCCCCCAACAAAAAATGACTGCTAATGACATGCTAATAATGCATTGACAATGTGGTAATAATATGCTAATTCATGGTTTTATCAATGTTGCTCTTACATAATGTGGCGATGTTGCTCTAACGTGCCGATAGCATGGTAATAGCTAATAATGCCAGTTCTTGATGCCGAGGGAGAGTGGTGCGTGATGATGCTACTAGAAAAATCCAAAATAAATCAAATGTAAATAAGCTGTTGAGGCATCAACATAGCTACATCCTGATGAGAAACAACAGCCTAAGTGAACAATCACCTAGAATCCCAGATTCATGAACAACAACAACACTGGTTTATTCATCAGTGCAGTTTTACCCAATGGCCTATTGGAATAACTTATGAGGACTTGTGATTTATACTGTTTTATGGACATTTATAGTTATAAACCCTTTGCAAAGACTATGTTAAACCTGTATTGTCTTCAAAATTGCAGTGATCTTTATCTTGAAGTCTTTACCTGTTACTTAAGGCTCTCTTTAATGTCTTAGCAATGCTGTTGTGATGTATTTGAGTCTTTCCAGCAAAGTGGGAACGGGCCTGTCTTTTTGAGGAGGTTAGGAGTTTATGGCTGAATCTCATTTCACCCCCTTGAGGGCTGTGTATACTCTCTTTGCCGCCTGTCGCCCAGAGGTCAACGCAGACAGTTTGATTTTTGCTCGATCTGATCTGCGCTGTGAGGATTCAAACTGCCTTCAATACAAGGAGTAAACTATACATGTCTGTTGCCTTGTAGCTACACGGCTACACAGCTACACAGGCTCAACAACAATGGAAATGAAACATGTAATAAACGTCAACCTGTATTTTTGATTGCACTAGCCACCGCAGTAGTTTGGAACAAGGAAGAAGCTCATTGTCGAGAACAGGTTGCACAAAGCAGAATGAAGTATGGAAACACTATTTACTGTCGCGATTTAACTTCAGCATCGTAACTCGCAAGTGCTCGTGTTGTCTTTGGTTCGTGTAAATAAATGAAGCTACAAAGCATGAGGAACTTATTTAATGAACATCTCATAGTCTTAGTCATAGTGAATGGACAGGTTTGGCACTGGAGGCTGTCCCAGCTGGGCCAGCGCAGGAAGCTGACTTCTGGAATAAGGAAGTCCTGGAGCAATGGGAGGAGGGGCAACAACGGCACTTTGGATTCAAGTGGAAGCAGGGCCAGCAGTTGGCGTATGAACCGCCTGCAGAGTTTCCTGAGTGAGAGGGGTTGGTAATAATACTCCTCCAGTCACCCGTTCCTGCAAACATCTGAGCTCTTTGGTCCAATAGCATGTTTGCTATTCGAGTGCAATATCGTCTGACGGCAGCTGCCTTCTCAGCGTCATCGTTATCTAAGCCCTCTTTCAGATAGCACACCAAACACTACGTCACATTGTCCCCATTATGGGTCACCATATTCACACTGGCACCTCGTTTGAGCAGCAGTAGGATGTTTTCAAAGTTGTTATGGGCAACTTCTTGTTTAAGACATGGTACGGATGAGAGTAGTCCTACTGTTGCAGTCGCATGCGTTAACATCAGCTCCCAGCTGCAGTAACATCCTCAGACACGGCAGTTTATGGCAGTCTTCAACTACCCGGGCTCCGCCCTAGCGGTGACGCAACGCTGTTCGACTCAGCTACACACACTAGGGCCTGGAGCTTGAGGAGGAGCATTTCCAACTTTCCCTCTACAGCGGGAACCCACCCACTTTGTCGGGAACCAATCAACTTTCAGCATTTCCAACCGTCGAGTGTAGAACAGATGTTCAAGGCAGTGACGTAGTTGAACGGCGAATAAACCCATGGATTGTAGACGAAACGCTTAATTGCGTACCGGCCGTCGTGTCCACACCAAAGGTCTTAGCGTTCGCAAACCAGAAAGTTCGTTCGCAATGCGAACCGCAAAATACTGTTTTTTTCTCTGCGAACTGTGACGACAACGAGACTGACAGCAGGTTCATCCAGGTAACACAGTCACGTGGGGGAAAAGTTCAGAGCACGGTATGAGCCCAGTTCGCAGATAAGCACTTTAGTGCTGAACGTAACTGGTGCGAGCACCGGCACCGGCTCCGTTCTGGCCGGCCTGAACGCCATACAGGAGAGATAGCTCGGAGAGGTCTTGTGTGCGCTTGTTCATGTATGTGTGTGTGTGTGAGTGTGTGTGAATGAATGTGCGTGTGCGCTCCTGGACAGTCCAGACTAATCAAACAAACGTTCACCAGTATTTAAAATCGTTGCGATTATGAGATGGGAGGGAGTGCCTTCTCACAGGTCCCTTAACATACAGTATGATGTGCATGCCCACATACTAATATTTGCCCCGTTAACCATTCATATCCTTTCTGTGTATTGTGTTAAGACGGACACCCTTACCCACTTTTATCCACTTATCCACTGATATATAATATATCAGTGCACGTGTATCCACACTGTTCTAATATACCACATATGACCCAATGTACCACATACTAACCATGTCTGTGTATTGTATTCAGACCGACCTGATATACCACATATGACCCAATGTACCACATACTAACCATGTCTGTGTATTGTATTCAGAAAGCTTTTACCCACTTTTATAGATATATAATATATCAGTGCACGTGTATCCACACTGTTCTAATATACCACATATGACCCAATGTACCACATACTAACCATGTCTGTGTATTGTATTCAGACCGACCTGATATACCACATATGACCCAATGTACCACATACTAACCATGCCTGTGTATTGTATTCAGAAAGCTTTTACCCACTTTTATCCACTGATATATAATATATCAGTGCACATGTATCCACACTGTTCTAATATACCACATATGACCCAATGTACCACATACTAACCATGTCTGTGTATTGTATTCAGACCGACCTGATATACCACATATGACCCAATGTACCACATACTAACCATGTCTGTGTATTGTATTCAGAAAGCTTAAACAAACAACGCTGACAGGAGAGGAGTTCACTGTTAGGTGCCACTGCGGGAAAGTCTGCAGAAGTGCCAGAGGGCTCAAACAACACCAGAGCAGGTCAAGGTGTGGGACACCAGCAACTCAGGAGCAGTGCACAGACCCAGAGTCTGGTCAGACGAGAAGACGGGAAGCACACCACAGCGCTGAAGATCTCTCAGCACCTGAGGAGCCCGAACACCAGAGACCAACCCATGTGAACCCCTCTCCAGCAAGTTGCATGGAGAGAAAGAATCCAGTGGCCAAAGATGGCAGATAACAACGCCTGGTCGCAACTCGACGATGACCTGGAAGGGATCCTGGAAGCAACCTCATCAGGCCCAGTACACAGAAAGATCGATGCAACCACGACCATTGTATACAACCTCGCCAAGGAGAGATTCGGCACAGTGGAGCGGAGAGGCCAACGACAGCCACAGCAGCAACCGAACAGGAGGGAGAAGGAGATTCGCCGCCTGAGGGGTGAGATAAAGGGACTAAACAAGCTGTTCAAGACCAGTTCAACACCTGAGAAAGAGGGGATCAAAGATCTAACAAGCAAGCTCCGGGAACAGCTGTGTAAGCTCAGGAGAGCAGAAAACCTCCGAAAGCAGCGGCGTAAGAAAGAGAAGTGGCGCGCCCAGTTTGTTAAAGACCCCTACAGCTTCACCAAGGCGCTTCTGGGACAGCAGAAATCTGGTACGCTTTCCAGCTCTAAATTGGAGACAGAAGAGTTCCTTGCAGAAGCCCACAGCGACCCTACCAGAAGCCGGGGTTTAGATGCCAATCGCAACATCTTGAGGCCTGCAAAACCAACCATCGCGCTGAACGCAAAAGAACCTACCTGGCAGGAGGTTCAGGACGTTGTCCACAAGGCCAAATCAGCATCTGCCCCCGGCCCCAGCGGTATACCTTACAAGGTGTACAAAAAATGTCCAAAGCTACTCAAGAGACTCTGATCTTGAGGAAGATCTGGGCAAAGGGCACAATACCAGCAAGCTGGAAACTGGCTGAGGGATGTTTTGTGTGCCAAATTCAGAACAATATCTCTCCTAAGTGTGGAGTGCAAGATCTTCTTCTCCGTTCTGGCAAAAAAGGATCACCTCCTACATGACGCAGAATCACTACATCAACACGTCTATCCAGAAAGTTGGTATCCCAGGATTTTCAGGCTGCCTAGAACACACCTCAATGATCAGCCAGTTGATCCAGGAAGCGAAGAAGAAGAAAAGCGACCTGACAGTGGTGTGGCTAGACCTCTCTAACATGTACGGGTCAATACCTCACAATCTCATCCAAGAGGGGCTCAACCACTACTACATCCCAGCGTCAATACAAGGCCTGATCTCTGGCTACCTCACCGGGTTCAGACTGAGATTTACATCTGCACTCTTCACTACCAACTGGCTAGACCTCCAAAAGGGATGTACCATCTCCCCCATCTTATTCATCATGGGAATGTGTGAGAAAGGGGCTTCTCTACCCCCAACTCATGTTAGGACTGGCCCTTGCAGGTAGCGGTTAAAAGAAGACGGAAACTTGGCAACTGAAAATATCGTGGATACAGGTGCGGATTTATTTACAGTGCGGAAGTGATACAAAAATATGATAAACAAAAAACTGAATAAACGCAAAAGAAAACCAGCCTCAAATCAGGCAACTTAAATTTCAACTATAACAAAATAATTTCTAAATACAAACTTCCTTGCACTTCACCCTCTCTCTCTAGAATGAGAAAGGCCTGCCCTTTTAAAGAGCTCACAATCTTCAAGTTACAGCTGATTGGTTCACTATTCAACCAATAGGAAAATAAAGTTACAAAAAGTATTAAAACACTCTTTTAAATCCACATACAAAATATCACAATATTCCCAAACCAACAATACAAATATTACAAAAGACACAAACAATAATGACATTCCTGAGTAAATGAATGGTTAAACAATTTTTACATGTTACTGTGCGTGTGTGTCATCTCGCGCTAACCGCGATAAAAAGAAACTTCTACTGAATGAATGTTTGGAAGGCTACAGGTGCGGCGTGCGCATGCGCGTGTGTGTCAGTGTCTGAATGAAAGTGTCTGCGGGTGTCTGTGAGTGTAGGCGAGTGTAGGTAGGGTATGTAGTGGCGTTTCTGTGAAAAATGTCATTACCATGTAATTACCATCCCTCATTTTTCACAGAATGAAACTGTTGATATCCTCAGCCGAGGGCATAACACGGGGCCCAACACTGGACTCTGGAATAGTCCAACCAGTGCTGAGAGCATTCATGGACGACATCACGGCAACAACCGTGACCCACGTCCAAGCAAGGTGGGTGCTGGAGACGCTGGGAAGTGTAGCCTCCTGGGCTGGGATGCTGTTTAAAGCCAGAAAATCCAGGCTCATGGTCATCAAAAAGGGCAGAGTGACCAGCAAGTTCAGCCTTCAAGTCCAAGGTGAGCCCATCCCATCCATTGAAAGCAACCCAATAAAGTGCCCGGGTAAGTGGTTCAACGCATCACTGTCAGACGGAGCAAATGTTACAGAGGCGGTAAGGCAGACTGAGGAATGGCTGAGGAAAATCGAGAAATCTCTACTCCCGGGCAAATTCAAGACCTGGCTGTACCAGCATGGACCCTTGCCCAGGCTCCTCTGGCTCCTCACAGTTTATGACTTCCCTATGTCATCTGTCAAGGCCATTGAGAGGAAAACCAGCAAGCACTTACGGAGGTGGCTTGGCATCCCCCCAAGTTTCACCTCAGTGGACCTCTACATCAGGTCTGGCCAACTGCAACTCCCCTTGTCATCGGTGGTCGAGGAGTTAAAAGTAGCAAAGTGCAAAGCCCTCCTTAGCCTGAGGGATTCCAGGGATGACCTGGTAAACCAAGCAGGCGTCACAACCAGGTCGGGGCGTAAGTGGGCTGCCAACACAGCTGTGGAGCAGGCAGTGAGCTCTCTACAGTTGCGAGACATAGTTGGCAACCAATGTGTCCACAGGCAAGGCCTTGGCTCTGGCCACTTCCAAACATGGGGAAAGGCAAACTCAAAGACCAGACGGGGGATGGTGCAGGCAGAGGTGCGAAGCAGGGAAGAGGAGAAGCATATGGCCAGAGCAGTCGAACAAGGCTCCCAGGATGCCTGGACAAAATGGGATTTACCCAGGCGCAAGATCACCTGGAGAGACCTGTGGCGTCTGGAGCCATACAGAATCTCCTTCCTCCTGAGGCCTGTCTACAGCACCCTCCCTTCACCAGTGCATCTGCACTTGTGGGGGCTGAGAGAGGATCCACTCTGCAAGCTGTGCAAGAAGAAAGGGACGCTGGTGCACATACTGTCTGGGTGCAGAACAGCCCTAACCCAAGGTCGGAATAGGTGGCGCCATGATAAAGTTCTGCGTTCCCTTGCTGACACCATCGAGCGTGAGAGGGTGAAGAAGAGACCAGCCAGCACAGCCCCAGAGAGAACGATCACCTTCCTTAGGGAGGGAGCTAAGCCGAGACTGACCACTGGGAGGACGAGGGCGAACATCCTTCACACCGCAAGCTCCTGGGAGATGAGGGTGGACCTTGGGAGGAAACTGCAATTTCCAGACATGGTTCAGACAACCCTCCGCCCAGACAGAGTGCTGTGGTCTGCTAAGGACCAGAAAGTCATCTTGGTGGAGCTCACAGTGCCATGGGAGGAGGGTTGTGACGAGGCACATGAAAGGAAAGTCACAAAATACCAGCAGCTAGCCCAGGACTGCAGAGACCAGGGCTGGCAGACGTGGGTGTTCCCTGTCGAGGTCGGGTGTCGGGGATTTCCAGCAAGGTCAGCATGGCACTTCCTTTCAGCGATAGGCCTGGATGAGCGTAGCAAGAAGCTTGCAACACGGAGGATGGGGGAAGAGGCGGAACGAGCTATGGAGCAGGAGAGAGGAGGAATGCTGGAAACCAGGAGCAGATGGGCAGTGAGCTGGCCACTCACTGTTGGGCCCACCAGCTTGAGGGTGTTATGGTTCAGGGCCAAAACACCCAGAGATAGTTGGACACCATCTGACGACATCTGCTCCTGGCCAAAGGCAACAGCTACCTAATAAGGTAGCTGAGGAAGGCACCACTAGGTGTATGTAGCAAGACCGACCTGATATACCACATATGACCAAATGTACCACATACTAACCATGTCTGTGTATTGTATTCAAACCGACCTGATATACCACATATGACCCAATGTACCACATACTAACCATGTCTGTGTATTGTATTAAGACCGACCTGATATACCACATATGACCCAATGTACCACATACTAACCATGTCTGTGTATTGTATTCAGACCGACCTGATATACCACATATGACCCAATGTACCACATACTAACCATGTCTGTGTATTGTATTCAGACCGACCTTCTAATCTGCATTTGTCCTTTTAAACCAGATATTGTTCATATCTGTGTATGTGTATTCTCACTGACCTAATAAACATTTATGACCTTGCAAACATGCATTCTGACATGTCCTCCTAAACCATATAAAAGTCAGAAAAATCCTATTTCAGACTGTGACTGTAAAATGTAAAATTTTAACTTGGATGTATCTTATTTACAAAAAAGCAAATTTTTTGGTGTTATTTTCATAGCTGTAACATCAAGGGAAAGGGTGGTCCTCTTAAACCATGCTTATTTCAGGTATGCTGAAAATGACCTGCTAAACCTTCCCGCCTGTATGTGTGTGTGTGTGTGTGTGTGTGTGTGTGTGTGTGTGTGTGTGTGTGTGTGTGTGTGTGTGTGCGTGCGTGCGTGTGTCTCTTTTGTTCTTTTGTTGCTTTTATTTTATTAAGTCCATTGAGATGTCAATGTGCATGCAACACACCTTTACAAATAAACATTCTTTGTCTTGGCATGCTTTGTTTGGCTGACTCTACTTGAATGTGGCTGTACCACTTGCTGTTTAAACAATCATTGTAATTTGGGTTTTTGCTTTAAGCATTTAATCGTTGTAATTTGGGTTGTTTAAGCATTTAATCGTTGTAATTTGGGTTGTTGCTTTAAGCATTTAATCGTTGTAATTTGGGTTGTTGCTTGCTTTACAGTCTACATACACCCTTGCTGTCATGCCTAAACACTCGACACTTTCAAGTTCACGTTTATTGAATTTATTCTAACAGCTTTTATGAATGTGTTTCAGTTTTCTCACATAGGCTAACAGCCTGGAAGCACATGAATATAACAAGATATGACCAAACAAACACTGAAAAAAGGTGCATTGGTACACAGGGATTACAGAAAATAGGCTACTCAAGGTGCATTTCTGATTATCTAGATTTTTTTTTAATTCAATCAATCTATCTAGTATAGCTAATATAAAAATTTTAATTGAGTAAAAATATTTTTGGACAGCTATTACTTCCTATTATTCACAAATGAATTTTAAAGGATTTCTAAAAAGATTTCAGATGCAAAGCCCTTTAAGATATTTCTATTAGTTACACCTACTTTTTCTATTTACAATTTCCAGATAGGCCTACTTTCTCATTGAACCATATCTAACAAATCGGACAATCGGTTAGTAAGGGTGTAAACATTTTCAAAAAGGTTGAAATGTGTCAGGCTATTCATAGACTGTTCTGTTGCTGAAATACTGTTGCTGAAATAGTCTGGTTGTGCAACTTGATGGGAGACTTAAGCTGTCAGTGAATTCCTTGTCCTGGTGAATTCTGACTGAAAGATGTATTTTTGGCCATTGTGACAAACAGTACAACACGCCATGCTTCAGCGTCCACTAATGGGTTTGAAACACAATGAAATTGTTGTGCAACTTGAAGGCAGTCTTCAGCTGTCAATTCCTTTTCCTGGTGTCATCATTCATTCAAGCCCTTTACTGGAAACCTGCTTGAAAGACATATTTTGGCTATTGTGACACGCGGCAGCACACTCGGTTTAGTACACAATGAATGCACTAAACCTGCCAGTCCAACAGGCACCTCCAGGGAAACAGTGTGGTGTGGGAACGATGTCATGCTCAGGGTACCTCAGGCATGGGAGAGGACAGGGAAGTAGTCTGACTAGAACAGCGGTTCCCAAACTTTTTCTGATGGAATTTTTTTTTTTTTACTAATCTTAATCTTAATCTTAAAGGTGCACTGTGTAAGATTGTGTCCAGAGTAGGTATTGCAACTATGCCACTACCCATGACTATAAGGTAGGAGCAGGTTTGCACACTAAACAAGACACAAAGGTCAAGCACAAGGAGTTTTTTTTTTAGAGCAGGGTAGCACAGACGTTTCAGGCTGTTGCCATCATCAGTGCTCTCTGTGCTACCCTGCTCTAATAAAAAAAACTCCTTGTGCTTGACCTTTGTGTCTTGTTTTTCTGTGCGAACCTGCTCCTACCTTTATATTCGACTTATTTTGGGTCCACGCACCTAGTTAATTTTTGCAACATCTTGAGCGCAACAATACCCCTACCTCCTGACTACCCATGACTACCCATCACTTACCCATGACTGCCCACCGCTTATCCATGACTACCCATCAGTTACCCATGACTACCCATCACTTACCCATGACTGCCAATCACTTACCCATGACTGCCCACCGTTTACCCAGGACTGCCCATCACTTACCCATGACTGCCCACCGCTTACCCAGGACTGCCCATCACTTACCCAGGACTGCCCACCGCTTATCCATGACTACCCATCACTTACCCAGGACTGCCCACCGCTTATCCATGACTACCCATCAGTTACCCATGACTAGGGCTGGGTATTGCAGCCATGTTCCTGTATCGATTCGATTTCGATTCTTAGGGCTTTGAATCGATTAATCACGATTCAATTCGATTCGATTCGATTCGATTCACTCCGAATTGATTCAATCCGTTCCCTTCTTGGTGCCAGGATTTCCCCCAAAAGATTCTGTTGCCTATGTTTATAAAAAAAAATGTCAAAGGGCTGTGGCTTGACAGTGTTAACAGATTGCTAATTTGTAATAAGTAGGCCTAGGCCTAATTGACTAATACCTACTGGGTATTTTCCATAGACCAAAATTAAACAAAAAGAACAAAAAGAAAAAGAACCACAAACAAAATCGATTTTGTGTCCTGTGAATCGATTATGTGAATTTTAAATGAAATTGATCGATAATCGGTTAAATCGATTAATTTACCCAGCCCTACCCATGACTACCCACCACTTACCCATGACTGCCAATGGCGTGCTACAAACAATGAATGGCCACACAAGGGTTGGCTCAGACAAAATAGAGCTCATGCTGTAATCGGCAAACGGCATCAACGGACTTTGGCGCCGGTGTGCAGGGTTGTATTGTAAACAGTGGAATTGAGCATTGGCAGAGCACTGTGCAGGGGTGAATTTCTCAAAACCAAAGTTGCTAACTACATGAGCTACTTTGCTGTTTTCAATGCATTTTCCCATTGGCAACTACCGAAGTTGCTAACAGGCTAACAACTTCTCTTTTGAGAAACTCACCCCAGGGTTGTAAACAGTGTAATCGTTGACATTGGCAGAGCAATGCTCCAAACTTTGTCGGAACCAGTGGAGCCCTACACAACAGTGCTGTCACCGGCCCTACTGTGGCTGATATGGTAGGGCACACGTTTACCACTCGGCCGACCCGGGTTCGATTCCCGGTCCGGGTCCTTTGCCGGTCCTTCCCCATCTCTCTCTCCCAGCTCACTTCCTGTCTCTCCTCCACTGTCCTGTCTCACAAAAACCAATAAAGGCTGAAAAGCCCCCAAAAATACTTAAAACAAAAAAAAAACAGTGCTGTCACCTTGCTAAGCCCTCCACAACGACTAACATATTTTTCACAAAGTTTTTTGAAATTCAGTGACTTGGTGGTTGTGCGACTTGCAGGCAGACTTCTTACCTGACTCTTGCCATCTGATATGCTCTCGCAGGCATGGGAACGCCCCCGTGTGACATAGCCGAACGCAGTCAGATGATGTAGGCCTAAAGTCAGGTTAGCAGACTTCAGCAGTCAGTCAATTCCTTGTCCTGGTGACTCCAATCATCGCAGTCATTCATCAAGTTTTTTTGTGGGAAGCTGATCAACACACACACACCCATTGGCCATTTTTTTTGGCCATTGTGACTCCTAGTAGGCTACACCGCGGTAAGCAGTGGTGTAGTCTACGTAGAACGCGGGTATACAGAGTATACCCACTTCTAAATTTCAGGGATTTCAGTATACCCACTTAAAATTGATTGATCCATTATTTTGAATAGCACAAATATACTATACAGTATAGCCACTTCAAAAAATTATCAAATATACAGTATACCCACCATAAAAAAGTAGACTACACCACTGACGGTAAGTACACAATGCACACAGTCAAATGTAACCTGCTGGTGCAAAGGGTGGCAGTTGGAATGACCTTTGCGTTTTTTGAAGATGTTGCAAGATAATGAATAAAACTGAATAAAATGCCACAAATAGAAAGACAGGAGGAAGTAGTTAGACTTGCACCCAGGGCGGGTTACCTCATTCATGGTAGAGGATGGGGAGAGAGGGCTTGTGCTTTTTTCCCCCAAGAAATATTCATGCCAGTGTTGGGCCTTTGCGGCTGATACAGAGACTATTTCCCAATGTCAAGTGTGTACCTGTATGAGCCTTAGAAGTGTGTCAGCCTAATTAGTCACGGGATACTCCACAGAGTTCACCAAAGAGTATCCAATCACTGGGCGTGTTTACGAAGGCTGATACACTTCGAAGGAGGCACACTTGACATTGGGAAACGGCCAGAGAGTGAAGAGAGACAGAAAGTAAGAGTGTGTTTGTGAGTTCCAATATGCGACCTTGCGTCCTCCGCTTGTGCTTGTGGCCTCGTACCAGGAAGTAATATGTCATGATGACATCACTGACAACAGTATTATATTATATTATACTGTATGTATATATTAAAAATTTCAATATCTCACAAAAGCTCAATTGTAAAGTCATTTTCTCATTTGCAAACTGGATGGTGAAGGAAGAATAGTCCCCCAAAAATTGTTGAAGCTAGACTGACAGCTGGGAAACTTTATTGTTTTCTCCACAGAGGAGGGGCCAGGAGGCGGGCCGAGGCTACAAGCACAAGTGGAGGAAGGGAGGTTGCATATTGGAATGCACCGTGTGAGGCTGTATGTACATTCCAATATGCGGACTCCCGTCCTGGGACTCACTAATTCGACGCCCTTTCGCTACCCTAACCCTAAACCTAACCCTAACCTTAACCCTAAACCTAACCCTAACCCCAAACCTAACCTTAACCCTAACCCTAACCTTAACCCTAAACCTAACCCTAACCTTAAATTGCTTGTTTGAAATGTTTGATTACCATGTGATGTACCACGTAAGTATAGGCGACAAACTAGTGGGTCCCCTCCCGTCCTTCCTTGCTCACTTGCCTCCTCGTGGCCTCTTGATGACGTCACGTCACCGACAACAGCATTGTAATTTCAATATCTCACAAAAGCCCAATTCTAATGTCATTTTCTCATTTGCACATGGTGCATAGTGAATGAAGAATAGACCCCTAAAAGTTGTTTTGGCTAGGCTGACAGCAGGGAAAGTTTTCGCCAATTGTTTTCGCCACGGAGGCGGGGCATCAGAGAAACGTGAGGCCGCAAGCACAGACCGAGAAGGGAGTCCGCATATTGAAATCCAGAGAGAGAGTGTGTGTGTGTGTGTGTGTGTGTGTGTGTGTGTGTGTGTGTGTGTGTGTGTGTGTGTGTGTGTGTGTGTGTGTGTGTGTGTGTGTGTGTGTGTGTGTGTGTGTGAGAGAGAGAGAGAGAGAGAGAGAGAGAATGTGAGGTGAGACTTGGAAATGACCCAGGCAGGTCTCGAACGTGGCTCCCCAAACGGTCTTCAACTCTCCCAATGCTGTGTTCTAACAGTTGATGCACCTTTTATGTGACTCTGAAAACACAACTATAAACCACTGTGATTTTTTCATTTTTATTTTTACCTTTATTTAACCAGGGAACAAAATCACATTGAGATGGTTCAAATCTCTTTTTCAAGTGAGCCCTGGCCAAGGCAGCAGCACACATTACATTATCAAAGACAGGACACAGACAAAACAGAAAGGATTCAAATGGATGTAAAGATAAAATGACACAATAAGAATAATATACGCAAAAAATGTTTGGAAATTAAATCATAGACTAGCATAGCTGTCGCATATAGAGAAAGTAGCAGAAAGTAGCATAGAGAAAGCCGTTTGACTTGCATAGATGTCATGGATGAATGACTATACACGGTCCGGTTGTGAACAATGAACAATTGTGAATAGTGTCTTGACAGGGTGCGGTTGGGGATTGCCAGAAAACATGTAGCAGAGGTGGAGGTCAGTGGTGTAGTCTATGTGGGAACGCGGGTATAAGGGGTATACCCACTTCTAAATTTCAGGGATTTCAGTATACCCACTTAAAATAGATAGCTCTATTGTTTTGAATAGCACAAATACAGTATATACAGTATACCCACTTCAAAAAATGCTCAAATGAAGAGTTCAGATGCAAAACCCCCTAACTCCATTCCTGAAGACCTGCACTTCTATATTTTTAGAGAACCCCGTTGTTGGTTTGGTTTACATTCATGTACCTGATAATACATATAAATAGTTATATTACATAAATAAAATAAAAAATATTTGCAATTTCGATAGCTTTGTATTAAATAAAAATGTAATGAGGATGCCGTTTTGGGGCCCCTCTCTCCCTGGGCCCGGGACAAGTGACCCCTTTGTCCCCCGCCCCTGTCGACTTCCCTACCTGCCGGTACGCAGTCCACCCCCTTCTCCTGAGGAGATATATGTGCATATAGTATTCATATTAATGATGTAGTTATTGGGATGGACTCCCTACTGGGTGTTCCATGATGCACTTATTTATTTACTGTAAGAAGCCTTTTCACTTTTGGTATGGTTACTCTGATGAAGGCCTAAGTGCCGAAACGTCAGCACCAAGAAAATTAAAAAAATGGAAAGTGGTGAACCGTGAAGAAGCAGTGTGGCGCTACTTAAGTCATACTTAAGTATGACTTAAGTACCCTGAAAAGCTGCACAGGTTTGCCTTCGAGAAAAGAAGCCTTCGAGATGTGCGGGCTCTCGCAAAACTACTACTCCACACTAGAGTCCTGCACCGGGTCGGGTGGGTTTTAAACATACTGAAATTGTAGGCTACGGGTGGGTATTCGGGTGGGTAAGTTAAATACGGGTGGGTAGCACGTGAATAAAAAACAGTGGTCCCTTTCAGTAGGCTAACCATCCCTTGAAATAATAACTGTTGGCACTTATTTCCTAGAAGCCTCATTGGTGCCATGCTGTTGTTTTTCAGGGGTGCATTTGAACAATAAAGTGCACTATGGGAATACTTTCGATTAGTGTGATTTTTCACGGGCATGGGTGGGTAACGGGTAGAATGTTAACGGGTCTGGGCGGGTATGGATTTAATTTTCAAACAGCCATGGGTAACCAGGTGGGAGAGTACGGGTCTCAAAAAACGGACCCGTGCAGGACTCTACTCCACAGTGACAGCCAGGTAACAATAAATCTTTTTACATTTCTGATATTATATCTAAGAGGTTACTTTTTCTTTTCGAAAATCAAAATCAAGGGGTACGCGTACAAAACAAGAACCTTAAACCCTTGACAAAAACATTAAAACCAAAATTTCCATAAGAAAAAGGAAGCCTAAAAAGGTTGTCAAGACATGAGAAAAAAGAATGGTGATACATCATTGTCATTTGTCACTTTTACAGCTGATTGAAAAGACGGGTGGAAACCGACCCGTGAAGACCGAGCATGGTAATAGGAAATGCAGACCAGACAAGGTGTAGGCTAATACACCTGGATAAATGAAAGAAGAGAAAAGAATGGAAGCGTGAAAGTGAAGTGAAAGCCCAACTGGGAAACTCCAACTCCCATTATCATTGTGACACAGCGCTCTACAGCACACAAGTGTTCACTGCACACTGCACACACCAAAATTGTATTTAGGCCTATGTCTCTCCCGTGCAAGGGGGCAGCCCCCAATGGCACCCCAAGGGAGCAGTGCGGCAGGACGGTACCATGCTCAGGGTACCTCAGTCATGGAGAAGGATGGGGGAGAGCACTGGTTGATTACTCCCCCACCAACCTGGCGGGTCGGGAGTCGAACCGGCAGGTTACAAGTCCGACACTCTAAGCGCTTACCCATGACTGCCCTAAATACACAACCCTTGTGATGGCCACTCTATCATCACAATGATCTTTATCACATTACAGTAGGCCTAGATATTACTTTATTATTATATCACTTTATCATAGTGCTTCTACGATGAATGTGTCAATAAAGCAATCTGGTCATCAAATCGCTTGTCCCTGTCTGTCATGCACTGCAGATAAACAATACAAGACAGAAGCAGAGACATCTGCGTTGCGACAGCGTGATTCTTTTATTACAAGCACATGTCCTGGTCGGATCATTTATTACAAGGTCCTGTCGACACAAGGGTCGAGTCGCACCAGATCGTCCATTTTGCAGAAGTGCGGAGGACAGGGCCGGCAATAGGCATAGACAAACAAGGTGGTCGCCGGATGTCTTGGGGGCGCCATAGTAACACCTGTTTATCCCACAGAATTATAACGTTGTTACAGGCCACATAAATCTCAACTTCAGAGTGAAAAAAGTTTGACAGGCTCCAGGCCACTGCTGATTGGTCAAATGTCATGAATATCACTATCTGTGTGAAAACCTGATTTCTCCGCGCTAAGCCCCCCACATTTGGGCTTTCATGCCCGCCCCATGGGGACCAAAATTTGAGTCCGGGCGGGCTCATTTCCCAATTTCCCAATCCTCCCCCATTTCTCTCTCCCACTCACTTCCTGTCAGCATCTCATACTATCCTGCCAATAAAGGCATAAAAAGCCCCTAAAATACATAAAAAAAGAAAACCTAATTTCTCCGGATTCATTTGATATTATTACATTGCATTTGGCAGACGCTTTATAACCAAAGCGACTTTCAAAAAGAGGACATAATCAAGCCAACATCACAAGCAAATACAAAGTGCACAGGAGATATACAGAACAACAAGTGCAGTTGCAAAGAGGGGTTAGTTTTTTTTCCATAAAGACTTGACTGGGAGTACCTAGAGCGACTGGATGGCAGAGCCAGACGGCTTGATATAACTCACTTGGTTGCACACCCTTGAAGAGAGGCATGGCTGGAGCATTTGTAATTGGTGTGAAAGTGATCAAATATAGTCACTTGCTCTGTAACAATAAAGGGAGGAAAACAAATCATTGGCCCTGCTGTGTGCCAAACAGTACGGCACTGCATTGATAGGGCAGGCACCTGGGTTTGATTCTGGACAGAGTTATGCCCCTTGTACATCAAGCGCTACCAACGCGACCCAGGTAGCTGGGGTGGTTGAAGAAGTTTCGCCATGAATTTGTTTTATTCACTCTGGACGCTGCACTGACATGTTTGATTCAGCTAATCACATAACGGCTCTGTCTTGACAGCCTGGGACATTCCTCGATATGAACATTCCAATTGGTTTTCGCCGAACCGCGTCATAGCGAATTCGCTTAAGATTAGCTTGAGTTTAATCGTCAAAATTCGCCCTGGTCGCTCAAGAAGCTTCGCTCCTGGCAGCTTTATTCGCCTTCCCTCCATAGAGAAACAATGACTTCCGCCGTGCAGGTCGCTTAGTTCGCCTTCGATGTACACGGGGCATTAGGTGCCTTTTTCAAGATATATTTTCAGTCTTTTTTTACTTCATTGATGTCAGGATAGTATGAGAGGTGGACAGGAAGTGAATGGGGAGAGGTCAGCAAATGACCCGGGCCGGGAATCGAACCCGGGTTGGCCGCATAGCAGATGAGTGCCGTTTGGCCACGGCAAGGCCTATCTGTAGGCGCACCTCAGCCATGGAGTGCAGTAGGGAGTCAAAGGGTGGGATTTGAACCTGCAACCCTTTGATCTAAAGCCCATGTCCTTGACCACTACACCACAGCTGATAGAGACTTGTTCTGCTGCCCATAGGGTGCAGACAGGGCCGCTGACAGGTTTTGCTGGGCCCAGGACAAAGTCATCTGAAAGGGCCCCCCATCCAGTACATACAATGTTGGGCCCAATTTTGGGCCCCCTTTCTACCAAGGCCCGGGACAAATTACCCCTTTGTCCCCCCCTGTCGGCTTCCCTGGGTGCAGATATGTACGTACATGATCATATCTGAATGTGAGTATTTGTATTGTGTACGGTACAAAGCGACCTCATGAACGGTCTCAGCTTATCTGAAGGTCATATTCTGCCCAGACACAAGCACTGCACGTACAACCTCAGACACAGCAGAGCCGACAGTATCTCTACAAAAAAAGCAAAGTTTTTAACCGCTTCTATCCAGCTACAGTCAGACTAATGGCAAAGAAGAACATGACATAGAACATTTGTGATTCTTTGGGTTTTTTTAATCACTTTTTAAAATGTTTTTTGTCTTTTTCCTTTTTCTATTTAACTCTATTTGTTTATTTATTGACTTAGAGGGCCTGCACAAGAGTGCCTCTGTGCCTGAGCTACTAGTCCATGCACAAATGGCTAATAAAGAACTTTGAACTTTTGAACTTTGATATTTAGGCCTTATGTTCCTGCCGTTGGGGGTTGCTCCCTTGCACGGGTGAGGCACAAAATGCAATTTCGTTGTGTGCAGTGTGCAGTGTTCACTTGTGTGCTGTGGAGTGCTGTGTCACAATGACAATGGGAGTTGGAGTTTCCCAATGGGCTTTCTTTCACTTTTTTTTAAAGAAGTTTGAACTTTTGAACTTTGATATTTAGGCCTTATGTTCCTGCCATTGGGGGTTGCTCCCTTGCACGGGTGAGCCATGAATGCAATTTCGTTGTGTGCAGTGTGCAGTGAACACTTGTGTGCTGTGGAGTGCTGTGTCACAATGACAATGGGAATTGGAGTTTCCCAACTGGGCTTTCACTTCACTTACCTGTTAGAGAGCAACACAAGCCGTCTAGCCAGAGATTCTTTAAGTATAGTACTGTATTTTTACTAGTTTACTAGTTTACTGCTTTAATTAGTCTCTCTACTCTCTCTGGTCTAGCTGTGCCCCCTGCTCGCTCTGAGCAACCCCTGTCTGTCGAAACTGTTTTCTGACATTCTCCCTCTGTGGTGAAACAAGCTTCCAGACCAGAGGCAACAAGACTAGGATCACCTCTCTCCACCCTCAAGGTAAAGACTCTCTTCTTTCGTGACCATTTACTGCCAGGGCTGGACTGGGGGGGAGAAATAGGGCCCGGGCACTTTTGGGTTAAAGGGGCCCTTCCTCATTAGCAGCGCAGAACTGTCTCCCTGGTGGGCCCCGCACCTTCGTGGGCCCCTATTTTCCGAAAAAAAAAAAATGTTTAAATGTCCACGAGGGTGCAGGGCCCACCAGACTCTGAGGAATGTTGTGTGTGGGTATGTGGGTGTGTGGGTATGTGTGTGTGTGGGTGTGTGGGTATGTGTGTGTGTGTGTGTGTGTGTGTGCCTTCTCTACTTAACCCTGTTGCTAATGCAAACTATCTCCATTTGGCATTTGCTCCTATTGTTCTGTATGTCTCCAGTGCACTTTGTGTCTGAAGTGTTGTATGGTATGAATATGTCCTTGACTGTAAGTCGCTTTTGATAAAAGTGTCTGCCAAATGTAATATAATGTAATATAATATAATGTAATGTAATGTAATGCAATGCACTGTAAAGTGGTTTGAGTGCTTGAGTAGTATAGAAAAGCATACGTTTATGAACGCAATCCATTTACGATTCAGCCAGGGGTCCGTATCTCGAGAGCGTCTTTGCTAACGACGGTAGCAACATCCTTCGTAAGAGCGACTCAACTCTCTCTCGACAGCGACGCTCACCATTAAATCCAAGGGAACGGAAGACGGTCTTAAGACGGTCTTAAGACAGTTAGCAACAACAAGAATCGAGAAACGGACCCCTGGTTTCAGTCTCCTCAACCCGTTCAAACCTCTTGCTATGGTTCAGTTAGCTTTCCAAAATGCAATATATCCATTTGGATATCCAAATGAAATCTTTTTATTGGGTTTCTCAGTCAATATCCATCAAATCAAGGTTATATTGGCCATGTTTACATTAATGATTCAGAATGAAATAGGTCCAATGAGTTTACATTGCACTTTCATTTAATTCTGAATTGTGAGGCGTTTACATGATGTTTTCAAAGCGGATTTAAGTTTAAAGGGACACTGTGCAGGAAATGGTCAAAAAAGGTACTGCAACTATGCTGTTCATTGAAACTGGGCTGCCTATTGTCAAATTTGATATTTACATGAAAGTTTACTAAGTAATAAACACATATTTCCTAGTATGATCCAAGTACAGTCATTTTTGCAGCTAAAAATGGCTATTTTTGGAAATTCAAAATGGCGGACCATGGAGAAGATCCCCCTTCTCATATATGAAAAGTGCAATTTCCCAGTCATAATGAATACTTAGAATTTGATGGTGGTGGTAAGTATTCATGAAAAAGGTAACATTAGTGAATGGGCAGCATGAATTCTGGAAATAAGCAACTAAAAATCTCACACAGTGTCCCTTTAATTCAGAATTAAATTGTGTTAATTCTGAATTAAATGTCTCTTGTAAATGAGACCATAGTTTGAATTTGGTATGGGTATATATCAGATAACATTAACCCAAGTGCAATGTTGCCGCAATGCTGTCTTAAAATCAGATTAAAAGACAGATTTAAGACAATTGTATTTACAGTAGATGATTCTCATTCCATTTTGGAAAAGAACTCCTCAAATGGGCTCAGGGACGGCTTCTTCCCCAAAGTTGTCATTTGAAATGTGCACTAAGAGTTGATTTATCTTCTATTGACAGACTAGCATGTTTGCACTGCACTATTTGCACACTATTTTGACAGTAGATTATTGGCTGACTATAAAGCGGTATGAACAATAACTCTCTTTGTATTGTCCTACTGACAGTACATATTGCATATTTGCACAGACACCTCTGCTCTTTTCCATCTGCTGCTCATCACTTTGGACTAAAATCTGTTTGCTTTATCTGTCTTTATGTACTTATTGGGTTGGGTGTATTTTTTGTACACCCGTGTTTCCTTCTGCATTGTACTTTGGGAAAATCCCATTGTCGTCATGACCATGGACACTGACACCCTTGACTGGGCCCGGGACAAAGTCATCTGAAAGCCCCCCCCCTCTCTCAATACATACAATGTAATGGGGAGCCAATTCTGCATGAATGTTTGGATGTTAAGGGTCTGATAGCCGGGCCAAATCGCCAGAAAAAAGGAAAACTCTGAGGCGCTGCGAAGATCCAGGTTTTCAAGACAGGTGCTCAACAGTTTTAATAAATCTCAAAAAAAGAGTCCTGTGGCAGTCTGGTTTTGTTGTCTGGTCGAAACGCGTTGGGCAGACATTTTCCTTCAAGAAAAGTTTTTTAAAAAGCAAAAAAAACAATGAAACCAGAGTGCAGAAGTTGTCTCTTTTGTTGTTTTCTTTTTTGAGCCAAATTACCAGACAGACACGGACACGTCTGCCACTATTTCCTTATCCAGCAGCTTCTTTCTTTCTTTCTGTCTTTCTTTCTTTCTTTCTTTCTTTCTTTCTTTCTTTCTTTCTTTCTTTCTTTCTCTTTTGTCTATCTCTTTCCTCTTCCTATAGAGACTTTACGTGAATATTATTTCGGGGCATTATTGTTGTCACATGTTTTTGATCTTTAAGCATTTGTACAGTAGATGATCATGTCAATGTACAGTAAGTGAGGTCATCTGCGCTAGTTTGCCACCTGCCACCTGCCACTTGCCACCTGCCACCTGCCGCCTGCCACTTGCCACCTGCCACCTGCCACCTGCCACCTGCCACTTGCCACCTGCCACCTGCCACCTGCCACTTGCCACCTGCCACTTGCCACCTGCCACTTGCCACCTGCCACTTGCCACCTGCCACTTGCCACTTGCCACCTGCCACCTGCCACCTACCCGTACCAGTCAGCGCTCCAGTTCGGGCATGGGAGGCCCAAGGAGGGCGGACTGCACGGGAACACTTCAGTTACACTGGTGCCATTGACCCGGGGTGGGAGTGAGGTTTAGGGGGTGAGTGAGGTTTAGGGGTGAGTGAGGTTTAGGGGTGGGAGTGAGGTTTAGGGGGGTGAGTGAGGTTTAGGGGTGGGAGTGAGGTTTAGGGGGGTGAGTGAGGTTTAGGGGTGGGAGTGAGGTTTAGGGGGGTGAGTGAGGTTTAGGGGTGGGAGTGAGGTTTAGGGGTGAGTGAGGTTTAGGGGTGGGAGTGAGGTTTAGGGGGGTGAGTGAGGTTTAGGGGTGGGAGTGAGGTTTAGGGGGGTGTGCGTTATGGAGGACAACTAGCAGAGTGTGGTGTGTGGAACGTTAGTAAACCTTCCTCCCAAAGTCTCATACAGTATACAGTAAGTAGCGCCGCTTAGCTATTGAACTGGTCCTTTAGCTCAGCGGTATCGTGCTGTGACTCCCATACTCAGAATCAGTGCATTTGACTAGGAGGTGGTGAGTTCGATAGTAAACCTCCCTCCCGGAGCCTCATATGGTATTGGTAAGACTTACAGACAGAGGTGCAAGCAGACAAACAATCAACAGAGGCTAACAAGCAAGGCAGCCAAGCACCAAGCAGTGAAAGAAAATGCGTGCACTTGTGTGCACTGGCATAGCGGGCATTTCCCTGTGGGCCCTGCACTCTTGTGGGCACCCCTTGTGGCCACCCCCTATACAGATGAGTCAGTTCTGCACTGCAAATCATGAGGGGGCCCTTTAACTTTGAGGAGTAAGGACTTTTACCCAGTTCTTCTAGAATTTTAATGGAACACTCTACAGCCCCCATAGAAGTCTATGGTAAAAATCTTGCAAAGTCCTTATGACATCATAATGAGAACTCAAAAATTTGGGCAAAATTCTAATCACATATTTGGGATGGTACTCCTCAAAAGGTTAATTCAAGTATCCGGGCCCTATTTCTCCCCCAGTTCAGCCCTGATTGTGTGCGCAATTGAAGTCACACAGCAAGCATGCATGTCCCTTAGCCTAAAGGGCCGTACACACACGTCGCTACTAGTTACTCGCTCAACGAATGAAGTCAATAGAATGTCGATGTGTTCCAGCGAGACTAGCAGGCGAGTAGGCGAGCACTGTACAAGCGATGCGATGTGGGCGGATCCCGAGTTGAAAATATTTTAACTGCGAGCGAGGAGAGTAAGCGAGTAACCAATTGGAATGCAGAGTTCGGTACTTCTCGCCTGTTCATTGGCAGTTAAAGCCGCGGGAACTTTCAGCGAACGTTCCATGAGAGAGTGGCGAGTAGGCGAGCAAGCGAAAAGCTAGCTTTGTGTCTGTACGCCGCTTAAAGGCCAACTTCCGATAAAACTCAGTTTTACTCACTCCTTTCGAAGATCGGACGGTCACCCCAAGTTAAACTCACTTGCAAGGCTCTCATAGCGGTGCGTCAACTCTCCTGGCTGTGTTTCCCGGTGTTTCCCAATTTACATCAATAATGCAGAGAAACGAGCGAATCACGAAAGCCTTTCTGTGTTTCGTCACGTCGAAAGAAGGCGTTGCCCACAAAGGTTTATATCGACCCATTTATCTAAAAACATGTCGAGTAATTTTTTTCTGCTTGTTTTCAAAACAAGCAACGTCTGGTGGTCCGAAACATAGCTTAGCTTAGCTATCAGCTGGTTGCTACTCTCAGGTACACACACAGCACAAAGCCTCATACATAAAGCCTGCTCACTCCGGTTGCTCCGTGCCTACAGCTCGCCTAGGGGTCGCTGTCGAAAGAGCACAGCCCTGAATGGAGCCTGCACGCCTCCGTTGGCGCCCCTATAGTGCAGTACCACCCGGAGAAGTGGCGACTCTGTTTCCCATTACATTCTCTCCCAAGGCTGGAGGACTGAGCCAATCAGAGACGCGTTTCTTTGAGAGCAGGAGGAGTGAGCCAATCAGAGACGCATTTCCACGAGAAACACGGAACACTCTCTCGTTTCTCCACAAGCCACCTTGCCAGCTTGCAAAAACGTCTTGAAACAAAGCAACCAGAACGTTTTTTAAAACAGGACCAACGCGTAACACATTCAATAACAATTGGGAACACGGCAATATTAATTAAATTACGTTGAGAGGCGATCTTTAAGACAGTTTTCACATCTAATCAAATGTTGTTGTGTGTCCCATCACCCAGGCCTTCTGCCTTCCGCCTTCCATCTTGTCCTTGTGTCTCCGTAGCCACATTGCCCTTGGATTCCCCTATCAGCCATCTGTTGAGAACACACACACATGCACGCATGCACTCACACAGGCACGTACGCACGTACGCACGCACACACGCACACACGCACACGCGCACACGCGCACTCTCTCTCTCTCTCTCTCTCTCTCTCTCTCTCTCTCTCTCTCTCTCACACACACACACACACACTGTCTCTCTCTCTTTCCCTCACACACACACATACACACACACACACACACACACACACACACACACACACACACACACACACACACACACACACACACACACACACACACACACACACACACACTAAGACACTCAAAGAGACAAAGACCACATACCATGGCCCACAAGCATACTTCCAGCAGTGACCAGCAGACAGCGACACACATACACACACACACACACACACACACACACACACACACACACACACACACACACACACACACACACACACACACACACACACACACACACACACACACACACACAGTGTCTTGACGCCTACCAAGATGATACAGTTTTAGGATATTCATCTAATCTCCATGTCAGTCTGCCCAGTAAGCGTCATGCGATATAGATTGCAATAGCCATTTATAGACACAAACAAATAGTCTCACTTACATACAGGGCCACTGACAGCTTTGGCTGAGCCCAGGACAAAGTCATTAGAAAGGGCCCCCCATCCAATACATTCAATGTAATGAGGGCCTAATTATGGGCCCC
The DNA here is from genome assembly GCF_034702125.1 of Engraulis encrasicolus. Lineage (NCBI taxonomy): Eukaryota > Metazoa > Chordata > Actinopteri > Clupeiformes > Engraulidae > Engraulis > Engraulis encrasicolus. The sequence continues at coordinate 12,712,542 of NC_085857.1, forward strand.
CCCATCTCCCTGGGCCCGGGACAGCTGACCCATTTGTCCCCCCCTTGTCGGCATCCCTGCTTACATATACACCCACACTGCAAGAGGAGGGAAGGGGAAAGACGTGTGCACATCCAGATAAAACAGATGCTGGACTTAAACATGATGAAACAAAAAAGAAACAAAGAATGTCCGCACACTGTTGCTGCTCCCAGATTATTCAACACAACGTTTCGACCAGATCGGTCAAAACGTGTTTAGTTTACGTAATAAACTGGGAGCAGCACCAGTGTCCGGACCTTCTTTTTTTTAAAGTTTCTGATGTTTCTGATGTTCAGGACTCCCTGGCAGAAGAGACTCTAATCTCAATGGGACAATCCTGGCTAAATAAAGGATAAATGAAAAAAAAATTTTTGTCAATACAAGACTTTGTTGCCACTGTCTCACTTCCTCATCTCTCAACACCATCACTCTACTCCTCTGAACAAAAATATGACAGCTGTGCTTTAAAAACGTTATTAACCTGGGAATGATGACTGCCTTTGGCAAGGACGTTTCACATGGTTTGGAAGCCAAATTTTGCCTGTCATGCAATGCAAGCAAAATGCAATGCAAACACACGCAATGCAAATTCCATTTTGTGTGTGTGTGTGTGTGTGTATGTGTCAGAACAGGTATTCTTCCCCCATTTCCCTCTCTTTGGTGTGTGTGTGTGTGTGTGTGTGTGTGTGTGTGTGTGTGTGTGTGTGTGTGTGTGTGTGTGTGTGTGTGTGTGTGTGTGTGTGTGTGTGTGTGTGTGTGTGTGTGTGTGTGTGTGTGTGTGTGTGTGTGTGTGTGTGTATGTGTGTGTGTGTGTGTGTGTGTGTGTGAGAACAGGTATTCTTCTCCTATTTCCCTCTCATTGTTTCCGGGAATTTGTTGCCACTCATAACATGACTGGACAGCGAAATGGGGGAGAAATAGGGCCTGGGCATTTTTTGCTTAAAGGGCCCCCCTCATAATTCGGGACGCAGAACTGACTCATCGATGGGCCGCACACCCTCGTGGGCCCCTATTTTCAGAAATGTAAAAAATATATATACACACCCCGGTATGTGTATCTATATATACATATATGTATATGTTTTTTTATTTCGTTTTTTTTTGCATTTCTGAATATAGGGGCCCGGGCCCACGAGGGTGAGGGCCCACCGGGAAATGCTTGTTATGCCAGATGGCCAGTCCCAGCCCTTTCTACATGACTGGACAGTGAAATGGCCCGAGCATTTTGTCGTAAAACAGCCTCTGACACACACAGCCCTCCACGGCGGTTTTTAGATGCGTCCTAGCATCTCTATAAGAGGGTATGTCCGTCCGTAGGTCGGTCTGTCTGTCTGGCGGTCAGACCGTCCGTCTGAAACGCTTCCTTTCAACTGTCATATGTCCACAAGGCAGCAGTGCATAGACGGCCGCATCTTAATCGGCCTGTCGGACTTGTTGTATAACATTGCAATTGGCTCAGTCCATTGTTAATGTTAAAGGTGAACCAATGGACCGGTTTCTAAAGGGGAACAAAAAAAACAACATCACCAACAATGAGAAAAAAGCGACAGCGTCTACCCCTAAGCACTGCCGGCCCACGGGGAAAATGCCCTGTTTGCCAGATTACCATTCCAGGCGTGCTCATGTAGAACAGGTGTTAATAAGATAAGACAACCACTACAACTTGTCTGACAAGTTCACCTTAGTAGCATTTGAAAAAAATGATTAATGATGCTGCTGTCACACATACCCCACCTCAAAGTTGTGCCCTGCCCTACACATACAGGACAAAGGCAGGTGTTTTTTTTTTTTTTGGGGGGGGGGGGGGGGGGTGGGGGGGGTATTTATGGTTTATGGTATTTATTGTATTTATGGTTGTTGTTGCCTCTATTTGATAGGACAGTTGGAGATGGTGACAAGAAGGGAGTGGGAGAGAAAGATAGGGGAGGATCGGCAAAATGACCCAGACCGTATTCAAACCCAGGTCTCTGGCATACCAACCCAGTGGCCTATACTGTTATGCCACGGCAGGGCCACTATGGTGGGTCGTTATGTTTAGATCTAGACCTACACAGAGTGAAGACTGCCATATAACCATTAATATAGGCTCATTATTACCTATTGTATAATAGGCCTACTGTACTGTTTATTATTGTAACAAATACCAACGTACTGTATAGGCCTATTATAGGATATTATACTCACACTCACCGGCCACTTTATTAGATACACCTTGATAGGGTTGGAGTGGAACCCCTTTTGCCTCCAGAAATGCCTGATCTCCCTGCAAGTAATAGGCTACTCAGGCTGTGGCAATCCAACAAAGTTCAATTGATACAGCAGCTTACTGTGGGGCCCACATAGAGCCAAGAAAATATGCCTACGCCATCACACCGCCAGCCTGAACCATTGATAAAAAGCAGGGTCGACCTAAAATGCTAAATGCTGTGCATTTACAGTTGCTTTCATGAATACCTTGGTAGTAACGTGTGGTTGTTTGAGTTAGGCATACTGTCTGTGTTTCAGCTTGAACCAGTCTGCCCACTCCCTCTGGCCTCAGCGAGGCATTTTCGCCCACACAACTGTTCCTCACTGGATATTTTCTCTTTTTTTTGGTCCATTCTCTGTAAACCATAGAGATTTGTTGAGCGTGAATATCCCAGTAGATCAGCAGTTTCTGAAATACTCAAACCAAGCCCATCTGGCAACAACAACCATGACATATTCAAAGTCGCTTAAATCACCTTTATTTCCATATCTGATGCTCTGGATCAGATCGTCTCTTGGCCATGTCTACATGCCTAAATGCATTGAGTTGCCACCCTGTGGTTGATTAGAAATTTGCATCACTTAAGTTGAAAAAGAAGAAGATGAAAAAGAAGTTGAAAAAGAGCCTTTTAAAGTGACCGGTGAGTACATTATTATATTAATTGCATCAAGAGAACAACTTTGGGTAAAGTATGGGGGTGGGTGGTCCTCAAAGAAAAATGAGCATGGTCAACAAATAGAATCAATCAACCAACAAAAAAACCCCAACCAACCAAAAAAAATCGAACACAAAAACCATAGGTTATAAAGAACACGGGTGAAATAAGCATTACGCATTGGCTTATTGACTATCTTTGGGACACACAATCAGGAAGTCATTTTTCAAGACAAATTGTCAAAGCTCCTTTAGTACTACATGTTCTTTGATGCGCTCGGTCGTCGACGCTGTGAAAAGAGGGAGAAACGTGAACGTGTCCAGTTTTTTTGTGTGGAAAGAGACGCAAGCAGTTCCTAGCCTGGCGAGAAGCCAGACTTTAATACTTCTTTCCATTCGTAGGCTAAGCAGTTCCACCACATCCACGAGTTTTCCATAAGCGTGTGAGCGTGTAGACAATACTCCCGCATCTATTTGCGAGACCAAATATTGAGATAGGGGTAAGCCAGTCGGAGAGGCTGCGCGCGGATCCTCCTTCCAAGAACGCACACTTGATTTGTTTGTCAGTCTGGTGACTTCGTCGCCTCGCAGCTCTCATAGAGCACCAGGCAATAAGGGTAAGCATTACGTGTTTTAAATTCTACTTTGATGGAGTTATCCTATACTTTCTGGAGAATGCGGCATGCCCACAGCAGGTGCCTACTATTAGCCTATTTCGAATATGCATAGGCTACGGCTTCAAAATGGACCTTGGTCATTAGGCGATACAGTTAACAATTGGGAATATAGGCCTAACCTAGCTAATATTGACAATTAATTCGTTACATGACTTCGGCAAATGGTCGACTGTTAGACCTAGTAGCCTATTTCTCAGGTGTTTTCCATAGGTAGCCTATACTGATTTCATTCAGCCTTCCTTTGACCGTGCCGCATAGGCTTTGGTATGTAATGATGATAATGTGCAAAATAAAATGATAGGCTACAGTCTTCCTGCATGTCAACGTGAGTGACAAAGACAGTTGTGTCAGAACGGTTTGTCCCCTTAGTAGGCCTAGGCTATTTGTTATCATTCGTTTTAATAGCCTACGTAATTTAACCCAATTATTTATCAGCATTTGAATAGGCTATATGGTAGCCTAATGCATTCTCACTAATGCATCTGGTGTGTTCATAATTGCAGCCTCCTGCTGCATAATTGAGAAAGTGTGGTTGTGGCGTGGCATGACATAATTAAGTTGCCTTGTAAAATTGTTTGACAATAAGTCTCTTGACCTGACCTGACCACAATCCATTTCCTTAAGCTACATTAATATAGGGAAAGGCTACTAATGCTGAAATAGGCCTAGTCATTGAGAAGAGTGAACTATTCGTCTACACTATTTTGACAAAACACAGTGATTTGACTAATGCAATATCCAAGGCCTGCAATTTGTTGCCATTGTGGTAAAAGCATATTCGTCCTAAACAATGCTGCCAACGTAGTTTTAAAGCATATGAATGTGGTCTGTTTGGGTGGGTGTGTCAGGCTTGAGATTTGTAGGCTATGCAGACGTGTGTGGATGTGCGCTTTTTGTTTGTCAGAACAAGATGTGCTGTCCCATCTCACAGCACTGATACTAGCCGACAATCATTGATGTGCATGACTGTATGTAAATAGCAGAGAAAGGTCAGATTCTGCTCGGACTCAACCATCCATCTATGCTGAACTTGTGGTTCGAAACAAGCCCTATTGCAATGAGAGGTACAACATGTCTTTTCAATGAGAAGGAATTGCATTGTCCTAGAAGCACTTAATGCTTTGGAATGTTGAATTTCTGGGTATGATGAACACAATGGTGCTACTGTCTCTTAGCGTTGATGATGGTGTATAAATATGAGGTTAAAGTATTAAGTAACACTTTAGAATAACTATTCACTGCTTTATAAACACTTTATTAACATTTAATAATAGGCCTAATTAACATTTAACAAAGCATTTTCAAATGTTTGTAAATGACTAATAACCAAACTACGACTGCACAGTGGAGTGGGAATCAACTTCTACTGTGTGAGTTTTATGTGATTTCATGCCTTCTGGTCTTTGGATTAGAAACTTCCAGGACCGATGCGACTGCTCTGTGTTTGCTGTGTTAACGTAGTATTTCTTGCCCATTTATAAACATTTGTTAAGATTTTGTCGATAATTAGTTCATTATTTATAAAGTGTTTATAAATCTGTGAATAGGTAGTTCTTCTAAAGTGTTATCAAATCTAAAGTTATAGATTAAGTGATAAGGCTTCGGTCGCGGCTCAAACAGCTAAGGCAGTGTTTCTCAACAGGGGTGCCGCGGGCCACCCTTAGGGGTGCCGCGGAAACGTGGCTGATTATTAATTGTATGTATTGTATGTAATTATATGTAATATAATAGTAATATAAATGTATTAGTCTGAATTGATATGTTAATGCTAGTTAGTTGAATCTTTCATCTGCCATTTACACACAATAAAGTAAATATAGGTCACCCAGTCAGCTGCAACTTCGAACGTAGGTCGTGTGACGTCTCCAAATGTGTTACTTTTCTAAGCTTGTGTGGTATCGGATGCGAAGCCATGTTACGGCTTGTTGGTTTGGATTGCCTTGAAATGTTTCATGAATTGAAAGGGTGTAGTGGAAAGTGCGCACATCCAGCAAAAAAGCATCAGCAGGTGCCAAATCAAAAAACTATCACATGTAGGAGCGGGAAAGGATCTGCACACTGCTTGCAAAAGACTTAATTTAGGCATGCCTGAAAAACATCTATGATCGAAACGTTGCTCCTAATAAGGCACCCTTTCAATTCATGTAGGGGCGGGAAAGGATCTGAAGAAGATCTATGATCGAAACGTTGCTCCTAATAAATTAAGTCTTTTGCAAGCAGTGTGCAGATCCTTTCCCGCTCCTATATGAATTGAAAGGGTGCCTCGCCTAAAAAAAGGTTGAGAAACACTGAGCTAAGGCACTGACAGTTATGCCAGGGACCCGGGTTCGAATCTGGCCCGAGGTTGTTCCCCCATCCTCTCATCGCTCTCTCCTGCTCATTTCTTGTCAAACTCTAACATTGTCCTGTCAAATTGGCTTAAAATAATATCATAAAAAATAGGTAAAGAATATAATAAAGAATAAAAAATATAAACAACAAAATGTTGAATTGAGTGAATGTGTGGGATGCAGTGGGTCATCATGAGGTTTGTGAGAAGGGTGGGCGATGCAGACCTGTGAAAAGTCTGATGGTAGGCCCTGCAGTGGCCACCCGGTAGGGCACTCGTTTGCCATGCGGCCGACTCGGGTTCAATTCCCAGCTCGGGTCATTTGCCGACCCCTCCCCATCTCTCTCCCCATTCGCTTTCTGTCCATCTCTCAAACTGTCCTGTCAAATTAAGTCATAAAAGACCAACAAAAAATCCATTCATAACCTTTTGAGTTATCTTGCTGACAAAAAAATAAATAAAAAGAAATCTGATGGCAGGGGTACGGGGGCTCAATGAGCTCAGAGAGACGCCATACCATTGTGCTTGCCTGGCGACACGGGTTCGATTCAGACCTGCGGTCCTATTTGGATCCTTCACCCCCTCTGTCCTCCCACTCATTTCCTGTCTCTCACAACTGTTGTCTAGTTAATAAAGGTAAAAAAAATGCCCAAAATATATATTTTTCAAAATCTGATGGCAGTGGGCAGCAGACAGACAGGGCATTAGGTGGTGGTTGTCAAGATTACGGTCCGCGCCTTGATTAGAAACTATTGGGGGAAACCCTGGAAACTTGCAGACTGACGAGCCCGCCCATCTCTGCTTTTTATTTGTACCTGACTTCGTCTGGCCAGCTACGAATAAAAATAAGTAGAGTGGGTCGGGCATCCAGTCAGACTATGATATAATAATAATAATAATAATACTTTCGTTTTATATAGCGCCTTTCAAAACACCCAAGGACGCTTCACAGAGTGTTGTGTTGGGAAGTGTGAGAGTGTGTGCGCGTCAGTGTGTGAGCGTGTGTGTGAATGCATGTAAGTGAAAGTGCTTGTGGAACTAGCAGTCATAAGCCGCCAGGAAGAGATGTGTCTTAAGGTGTTGCTTAAACATGGCCAGTGAAGTGGCATTCTGGATGTGGTCGGGCAGATTGTTCCAAAGAATGGGAGCAGCAACATGGAAGGCTCATTGTCAGCAAAAGTTGGCTCTCCCTAGCCACCTGCCCTCTATACTACTGCTGCCATATTCCCAAGTGCCAGGTGAAGAGTTCAGATGCAAAAACCCCTAACTCCATTTCTGAAGACCTGCACTTCTATATTTTTAGAGAACCCCGTTGTTGGTTTGGTTTACATTCATGTACTTGATAATACATATAAATAGTTATATTACATAAATAAAATTGTAAAATATGCAATTTTGATAGCGTATGAAATAAAAATGAATTAAGATTATTTTCTGAAATGGGGGTTTTGCATCTGAACTCTTCATATATAGATATATACTAAACTAAACTAATCACCACGTTACCCAATCTAGTACGCACGTCACCGTCCAAGCCTGTCAATCACAGTCTAAACTAAAATCTGTCCGCAACTGGCTACTTGTCTTGTGCTGTACAGATAAGCAGGGTGCGCCTATGTTTTTCCCCTGACGACTTTTTCTTTTCTTTCAAATGCCGGTATTTCATGCATGGCCGCTCTCGGATTATCTCACTGGTGTGAGCAACTGAACTTGTTCTTGGCGTTTGAAAAAGGCCCTGTTCCAATTGCTTCAACAGTTTCTGGTCGATGTGACATTACATCACATTTACCCGCATTTAGCTGACACTTTCATCCAAACAACTTACTTATCAATGTCAGATTTTAAGTCTCTGATACTAATTATTTCAGGTTTTCTTTGTCTGTCATGCTTTCTTTATTTCTGCTTTTGTCCTTTTCTCTTTTTTCTCATTGCCATGCCCTTGTTTTTTTATCTAATTTGCTGTGTTTTGTGTACTTTTATCTTGTCTTTGTCATTGAATTTTATCTGTGTATCCTTGCCTTTGTATTTTTTTGGGCTTTTTGTGCCTTTGTTTTGGATAGGACAGTGAAGAGTGACAGGAAGTGAGTGTGGAGAGAGAGATGGGCTAGGGTTGGGAAATGACTCAGGCTGGATTCAAACCTGGGTACCCCTGGGCATACAAGTACATGTGGGGGGCTTAGCGCATTGCGCCACAGAAAGAGCAGTCAGTTCTGTTTGTGATACACTCACACTAGGAGCAAAAGTGGAAGTCCTTTTGCTGTTGGTTCACTTTTCACTTTCACATCCTTTTAACAAAGTTACCAAGTTATCATGATCATCCACCACGCGGTTATGTTCGTAATTCAGACCAGTGGAAATGAACATGTATTTATTTAGAGTTTACTGCACGTGTCCCTTTCAACCTTGTCAACTGCACCAAAGACATTTTCAATACGGTAACAAACATAGCAGCATAGCAAGTGTCACCAATGCACTGAAGTGGAATCCAATCCAGTCTCCTAAATGGGTGTGCCGTTCCCGTTGCACTCCACCATCCATTCTGCACCTCCTGCACAGTAAATGTTGCGGTGTTAATTCAACACTTATAGAGTTCATTGGAGTCCAAATGATGTCACATCAACCCTCTAAGTGTTAAATAAGCACTGCAGAATTTACTGTGTGTAGTCTCGCAGGGTTCTGATGGCCGGCAGCTTAGAAGAGCCTTATGATTTATTTATTTATTTATTTTCAAGATTTTGTTGGTCTTTTTTCGACTCTATTTGATAGGACAGTGTGAGAGGTGGACAGGAAGCGAACTGGGAGAGAGACGGGGAAGGGTCGGCAAAGGACCCGGGCCGGGAATCGAACCCGGATCTCCTTCCTATCAATGGGATTGGGATTGGGATTGGGATTCGAATATGTGAACCTGTGATTTCAAATTCCAACTCCCCTATCCATTAGGGAAAGCTAGGAGCAGTGGTGTAGTCTATGTAGAATGCAGGTATACGGAGTATACCCACTTCTAAATTTTAGGGGCTTCAGTATACCCACTTAAAATTCATTGATCCATTATTTAGAATAGCATAAATATATACAGTATACCCACTTCAGAAAAGTAAACTACACTGCTGGCTAGGAGGTGTTTTTTTATCTCAGAAAACAGGATGTGTTTCTTCAGAGCACAGCCCGTCTCCACGTGACGACGAAGTCACACACACATCAAGCTGTGTACTGGAATGGTTATCTTTACTGGCATCAGTACCACTCTATTTGTCTATTCTGTCTTGTCATCACTCTTTGTCTGTCTGTCTTGCTTGCATACCGTGGCCTACACATATGTAGAGCCTGAGGCACTATTACTGCACTTGGACTTGGATGAAATGATATCTTATTATCTATTGTCTGTCTGCCTGCGTACTTGAGTTTACACAAGTGTCTTTTATAGCGTAGTAATTCTGCAGTTACATTATTTACACTTTCATTCTTTGCACCATAAAGGGAAGCTTTAAATTATATTGTATTGAAATGTCATGTAATGTAATGTAAGGCAAGGCAAGTTTATTTATATAGCACATTTCATACACAGGTGCAACTCAATGTGCTTCACAAAAAGGTTATACTGTGTGACAACAAGACTTTCCATTGTATTCCTTTATTCAATTCTATTCTATTCTATTCAATGTAATATTTAAGATTCAAGATTCAAAAAGCTTTATTGCCTCCTCCAAGGCAGTTTGTCTGTCTGTCTGTCTGCTAGTCAGCAGGATAACTCAAAAAGTCATGATTGGATTGGACAGAGTGCATTTCTAGTTGTTAATATATTGCCGTATTAGAAAATCGTCTGCTCTGTTTGAAGGCTTGTGTGTGTGTGTGTGTGTGTGTGTGTGTGTGTGTGTGTGTGTGTGTGTGTGTGTGTGTGTGTGTGTGTGTGTGTGTGTGTGTGTGTGTGTGTGTGTGTGTGTGACATTTGCGTGAGTCACTTGAGAGATTAATGTTCTGTGCGTACAGCAATGGGGATGTAGGAAATCTTGTATATTGCTTTCCTGGCCAAAGGCACTCTTAACCTTCTGCCATTTATTTATTGGAAATAACTGTTCAGAAGTCTTATCATCCATGTGTGAATTCCTGCCATTCAAATATTTTGAGAACATACTGTTTAAACTAATATAAAAATGCATTATGCAATGCAATGCAATGGAATGCCCAATACAATGTCAATGTCAATTTCCCCCCAAAAAACAAAGCTCTTCAAATGTTCTTAGGGGAACCATCGGTCGCCACTGTGGGGAGCCAACTGAAGGTTCTCTAAAGAACCTTGAGGGTTCTTCCCAGAACCTTCTGCCAGAGGGGAGCAGCTCAAAACAAGGATGGAGTGGGTGGGAGGGATCATGGAGGATGGAATTGGTCTTCCTTACTACTGCTGCCTGGATATTTACAGATCCTTGAGCACTTTCTGATGAAAGCCTATTAGCTTGCTTGCTTGCTTATCCTATTCGGTTGTTTTTTGCTTGTATTTGTGATGAAGTTGAAGGAAAGAATTGTGCACATCCCAGGGAAAGGTGCAGGACGAAGGTCAACTGTATTTTTCAGAGTGGGGAGTCCGCACACTTAGAATCCTTTGTGTTGTGTTTTATTTTTTCATGGCAGGATACCATTTCGACCTCAACAGTCTTCTTCAGAGAATCTGAAGAATCTGAAAAAATAAAGGATAAAGAATAAAGGATTCTAAGTGTGCGGACTCCTCACTCTGAAAACTGTATTTGTGATGAAGCCGTACCAAGATGTTATGTTGCAGGTGATGATTCTATTCTATTCTATTTTTCATTCTATTTTATTTTATTTTATTTTATTTTATTTTATTCTATTCTATTCTATTATATTCTATTCTATTCTATTCTATTTTATTCTATTCTATTCTATTCTATTCTATTCTATTCTATTCTACAGAAGGGTGTTCTTGTCCACAATGGTGCGTGTCAGGCTCAACTGTACGGTCCTGGTTGCCATATTGCTGTTGAATGTTGTCACCATATCAATCCTTCTGCCCTGGTTAGCCCAGACCAAACACACAACAACACCACCATCATCATCATCATCATCATCGTCGTCTGGGTCCTTCTCCAGGTCCTCCGGGCCGTCGCTACGGCAACTGCTGACCCGGGGCAAGGTCCACGTGCTGCTGGTGTCTTCCTGGAGATCCGGATCCTCCTTCCTGGGCCAGGTGTGTGTGTGTGTGTGTGTGTGTGTGTGTGTGTGTGTGGCTGTGTGGCTGTGTGTGTTGTAAACACGTACTTAAAGGAGCAGTTCAGTCAATTTCAATAAGCTGTTGTATTGCTCACGCTACCCTTGACTTGTTAGTACCCGGTGGCGCTGCAGTGTTTGGCTCAGCCCTTTCCGAGATCTGAGCTAATGAGGGCAGATTTTGTTCACATTAAAAACGTTCTTAACTCATTGGCTGCCTTAGCCGTCGAATGACGTCATTTTGAATAGTGACGCCCCCTGCCTTCGACGTCGTTCGCCGATAATTGCGTTTTTTTACAGCCACGCCTTGAGGACGGTCTGACCTATGTTGTGTATTAATTTCACGCCTCTAGTCATGTTCTAACTGTTCCTGTAGGTGGCAGAAGTGTCCTTAGGAACAGTCAGGGCAGGGCATTAGCTCACATCTAGAGGAAATGTCAAGACAAAAACATCCCTTTTTACTATTATAATCTCAAAAGTAGCATAGCAAAATCATTTTTGAAAGTAAAGCACCTGTGACAGTAGTCTACTTTCTTGCCCTCTGATTTTAACACAGGTATTCTACTGATTTTAGTGTCAGAGCCTGACAAAAAAAAAACTTCCTCTCATGACCGAAATACACCCCCTACCCCTGTTGCCATCTAGCTAGTAGGCATTGTAACTAGCTTGCCCAAAATACACCATGTTCAACCAGAGATGATCTGTGTGGCAACTGTTTCATTTTGGATAATGTGATCAGCCTACACAACATCAGGATGATGCGTACAAAAGATCATCTAACAGGAAAATGCACAGGACTAGTGGTCACCTCAGTTGGGAATGTTTGGCTATTGTTTGCTACGCTAGCTAGCTAGCACGAAATCGCTAACAACTTACAACTAAGCCTAAATAAAGGAGCCTTGGTAAGTCAACTATTTTTACTCATTCTACAGTTGCAGTTATGGATCTGTATATTATGATCAGCTTACTATATCATCAAAAAGACAGGGGGGTTGCAGATTCTTGGAACAGAGCAGGCTAGCCTTTGTGTCTGGTCAGATACATTCAGCTCACATGAGAAAGCATTGCACTTAGCCTCAGACCAGCTACTTCCCCACTCCAATCGGCTTGTGAAATGTTGGATATGTGATCAGTACTTTATCAAAAGAAAATTCATTGAACAATATATGACAAGATCACTATAGCAGAAACATGATGACAGTAATCATCAATCTGCAAATTGTCCGCTCTGCCAAAGAAGCAGCAGTAAGCTAAGTTGTGCTGCCTGCCTGCCTGTCTCCCAGTTCACACGGTACAGGAGGAAACAAATCAGCTGTGATTTGTTCCCCAACGAGAGGACAGACTAAACAGAGGGACAGTATTTCTGTGAGTTTAGTATTTCACATGAGTTACATGCACCTGCTGTCATGATCCATTGTGCGCGCCAGCAACAAACCAAAACACTCTTGTTTTCAAGCCCATCCCGTTATATTTCAGTACATTATTAGGTTGAAAAGACCATACAAACGATCTTTTGTTCTGGCTACAGATGACAGGAGACTCTGTAATAGCATCTGATAGGTTTGGAGTTGTTAGGACGGTGTCATTATGAGCAAAAACACTTGCAATTATAGGTCAACTTCAAATGGCGTTTTCTCAGCTTTTTGGCTAGAAAGCAGCATTTTGGCGAATTCCACTTATTTTCAACAGATGATTATGAAAGAACGGAAAGGGGCAGAGAGACACCGTTTTTTTCTGATGACAGATGAGCGTCTAATCTGTGTTTTGATAGGTATGGTGTTGACATAGACACAGAACTCAATTTTCTGTGAGCCTCCAAAAAACACCCAAAATGCTGAAAAAGCTCTGGCACTCTGGGTTACTCTTTTATGAAAATGGCTGGCAGCCAATGAGTTAATAGGCCTACTCCAAATATTTTATCAAAAGGTATCGCTGTTTGCTAGTTGTCTACTGATGTTGCATAACTTTTTGGATGTTTTTGGGAATTAATAAAAATGTTTTTTTTTTAAATGTAAATAAACAACTGCCCCCATTACAATGACCAGGATCTCGGAAAAGGCTGAAGAAAAGGGGAAAAAAAAATCTCAGGTACTGACAAGGGTAGTGTGAGCATTACAACGGCATGTTGAAATTGGCTGGAGTTATCCTTTAAAATGGTAGACTAGTCAAACGCAAACTTCAATTTGTTACTCATCTTACCGTTTTTGACAATGAAGTTCTCTTTCTCTTTGTCTTTCGAGGTGTTCAGCCAGAACCCGTCCGTCTTCTACCTGATGGAGCCTGGGTGGCACGTGTGGAGGAAGCTGCACATGGCTGGAGCGCTGGAGCTGCGCATGGCCGTCCGAGATCTCCTGCGACAGGTGCTGAAGTTCAAGATGTCCATCATGTCATGGTCTCGTTACGTACATGGGACCCACACATGTGTCCCATAGATCAATTCAACTAACCAAATCAGAATTCAGCAATAATAGTACAGCTCTTTAATCTCACACATTTAAAATACAAGTGGTCTGAAACATTGCCTCATATTATTCTAAATTATTTAATTTTAATATATATATGGGGAGGGGGTGGCATGGTTAGGAAGGTGCTCTTAAGATCAGAGGGTTGCAGGTTCCAATCCCACCCTTCTTACCTCTCCCTACACCTCCATCCTGAAGTGCCGTTGAACAAAATACCTCACCCCACGTTGCTCCAGGGACTGTAACCAATCCCTTGTAAATGACTACAAGTCGCTTTAGATGAAAACCAATCAATTAAATGCAATTGTTCATTAAAATAATTTGATGTTATTATTAAATTATTTAATTATATTTTTGTTTGTATCATGTGGCTTTAACAGGTGCTGAAGTGCGACATGTCCGTGATGGAGTCCTACATGGGCCCCCACGCCAAGACCAACCATCTGTTCTTCTGGAGTCACAGTCGGGCGCTCTGCTCTTCGCCCCTCTGCAACGCGACCGCCCCGGGCGCCATAAGCAACCAGACGGAATGTCAGAGGCACTGCCGCGGCAAGCCCTTAGATTCGGCCGCGGACGCCTGCAGCAAGCACTACTCGCACGTGGTGCTCAAGACGGTCCGCATCTTCGAGCTGGAGTCGCTGTACCCGCTGCTGCGCGACCCGACGCTGGACCTGCGCATCGTGCACCTGGTGAGGGACCCACGGGCCGTGTGGAGGTCGCGGCGGTGGGTGAACAACATCCTGGCGGGCGATAGTCACATCGTGCTGCAGCATGGCGACGTCAAGGGCATGGAGGCAGACGTGAGCGTCATGGAAACCATCTGCAGGAGCCACGTTCACATCTACCAGACCGTGCAGCACGCACAGTAAGAACACCCGCGTTTTTATTACCCTAACTCTAAAAGAGTTGAAATGTATCAATTCCATTTAAAGTGATACTGTCCCATTTTTGGAAATAAACTGTTATCAAACCTCCCCTTGAGTTAAATAGTTGAGTTTTCAACCGTTCTCTGAGTATGGCAGTGCAAATTTTACCTCCATGCTAGCAGTTAGCATTGAGTCCTATGAGACCAGCTGGCGGCTAACTGGTCTCATAGGACTCAATGTTAACTGGTAGCTTGGAGGTAAAATTTGCACTGCCGTATGCAGAGAACGGTTGAAAGTATAGGACAACGGTAAAACCCTATTATTTAACTCATGGGGAGGTGTAAAATAAGCTTATTTCCAAAAATGGGACAGTATCAATTTAAGAAAAAGTTTGGTTCCACTCGGAAATTACACTGAAATTACATTAGAGGAGGTAGTAAAAGTGCCGCAGTAGAAATGGCAGTGTTTTTATAACTCTACGGTCAAGCGAAGCGAAGTGAAAATATTTGGTCAAGTTTAATATTATGCAAATGAGGAGCAAATTTCGCCTGCGGTGGCCAATCAAATCAACAAAACGAAATCTATCATTCTATTTGATTTGCTGCGACGACCTGATGAGAGTTGAGCTGTCAGAATGGAAAACTAGGCCCTGCCGTGGCCAAACGGTGGGGCACTCATCTACCATGCGGCTGACCCGGGTTCGATTCCCATCCCGGGTCCTTTGCCCGCCCTTCCCCATCTCTCTCTCCCCACACGCTTCCTGTCACCACCTTCACTGTCACTGTTCACTGTCCTATCATAAATAAAGAAAAAAAAAGACCAACAAAAAAAGAATGGAAAACTAAATTTCGCCTCCCCCGTCCCCCCCGCCGGTGTGAAAGACTATCTGGGTTCCCCGTATCAACTGGCGACTCCAGATGATAGAAACACAGCGATTGGTCAAGACGAAAGTCTATCAACCTTGGTCTGAATGAATACGCCCTAAATTAAGAGTGACATTTACTCACGACCAATCACCATTGCTTCTAACATCTGAAGTCGCCAGTTGTCACGGACCAAGATAGTCTTTCACACCGGTGTAACACCCCATTATTCTATTGCGCAGGGCCCCCGACTTCCTGCGTGGCCGCTACAAGATGGTGCGCTACGAGGACGTGGCTAACGACCCGCTGGGCCAGGTAGAGGACGGCATGGGGCCTATACTACAAAGCTGGTTCAGGATAATTTAAGGTTAAGTTAAGAGGTAAATCATCTAATACAAGAGCTTTTCTTCAGAAAATGAGGACTCCAGGCTCTTCTATTACATGATTTACCTCTTAACTTAAACGTAACTTATCCTGAACCAGCTTTGTAGTATAGGCCCCATGATGTCCCCGCCATGTGTTCACCTGCATGTTGCCTTCGCCACCCTCATCAATAACACCCCTTTTTTCCTTCTACTGTGCACTAGGGCCCCCGACTTCCTGCGTGGCCGCTACAAGATGGTGCGCTACGAGGACGTGGCTAACGACCCGCTGGGCCAGGTATGTATGGTTACATTACATTGCATTACGTCACATTAGGCTATATTTGTAACATTATTACAAAACTTAATCGAAATTAGCGGTGTGAAATTAGCACCCATTTGCAGTCAATTCAGTTGACTGGTGGTCCCTCAACATTTTTGAGGGGACAAAGTGGTCCTCAGTCTGATGATAACGATTGAGTAACACTGCTCTAGTCAATCAATCAATCAATCAATCAATCAATCAATCAATCAATCACCAACCAGGTGGAGGACATCTACCGCTTCGTGGGCCTGAACATGACGCAGGAGCTCCAGAGCTGGATCCATCTCTCCACCAGCCGCAAGAGCGCCAAGACGGACCCGTTCAAGACCATGTCGCGCAACGCCAAGGACGTCTCGCTGGCCTGGAGGACCTCGCTGCCATACGACCAGGTCAAACGCGTCCAGGCCGTCTGCAAGTACGCCATGTATCTGTACGGCTACCGCACGGTGGACAGCAACCAGGACCAGCGCGACCTGGAGCGCGACGTGGTGCTGCCACTCGAGTCCGTTAGATTCAAGTCGGACCACATGGTGTTCAGGAGGACCAATGGGACCAAAGAGCACAGGTAGCCGAGGAGGTCACAACAAGTGTTCAGTTAACTCTGGAGGACTGTGACAGTGTTCTTGCCGTGTAGGATGTAGAAGGTGCTCTTTGGTTATGGACAAGATATTGAACTGGAAAAAAGAAAACCAAAGTATCTAAGGCACTCTTCTAGTTAAATAGCTATAATAAATTGAGTTCATTATATTTGATTAATTTATGAATAATTCTATGTCTAAATGGATCAAATATGATTCAGTCAGTAGTAGAGGTAATTGAAGAAGCTTCTCAACAAATTCGCTTTATTTGACCTCAACGTGATATTGACATGTTTGATTTAGCCGATCACAGAGTTAGCCTGGCTATCGCGACTGTACTGCATTAACGTTTTTTTATGGGTGGTACCAGGCAGGCTATAATTGTCAATCTGGGATATTCGAAGTTGAGTATGTTCCAATTGTTTTTTTTTGTTTTTTTGCTGAACCACAGATCGTTACCGTGATTGACTTTAAACTTCTAGAATATGGTCAAGCAATTTGCTTCGGCCCAAGTGAGTTTGGTCACACAATTTGACAGCCCTCCATAGACAAATAATGACTCTCACCTTTCTGGTTGCTTTGGGTGTGCATGCCCCTTAGGAGATAAAATGTTTTTTTTTTGTTTACATCATACACCTACACTCCAGATTCACAGAAAGAGAGAGAGAGAGAAAAAAACATGATTGTTTTGGGTAATGTTGTACGGTAGGCTACACTGTCAACATTAAGGTTCCACTGTGGTGGAACCACTGGTACCACTGTTAGGGTCTCCCGGGGAACCTAAAACATCTCAGAGGAAGAAGTCAAGTGACTAATTGGTTCTAGAAATAACCCTATGGTTCTCTTGAAGTCTCCACAGAGACCCGAAGAATGCAAAGGTTCTTAGGGGAACCAATGATTGCCACTGTGGGGGAACCACCTGAAGGTTCTCTGAAGAACCTTGAGGGTTCTTCCCAGAACGTTTGGGTTTCTCAAAGAACTTTTGGGTTCCCCCACAATGCAAGTGGTCTGATACTGTAGTTATTCAAGTACTGTAATGTGCACTCTTTTGCACATGGTTGCACACGTATAAATTGAGTCATACAGCAAGCATACCTCAGGTCTACATACATAAACTAGAAGCACTCAGAGAGTGCAAACCTCCGCCAAGGCTATGGGGTCACTGATGCCATAACATCCACGCGCTGTGGTATCCTATGTCTATAATATAACTTACAACCAGATGTGGAATCCACATCCGATCATCACTAAACTTTGCTGTTTGATAAAACATTTGACCATGTTACACCTTAATTTCTTTCAAGGCTTTCTGGCTTGTTTTTGTGGAGTTAGAAACGGGAATGTCAAAATTCGCCCTATCCCAGTGAAGAATCTTTTTTTTTTTTTAATCCTTTTTAAAATAACTTGTTCCTTTAGTCATTTCCAACAACTCCACAAAATTTCATCAAAATCCGTTCATAACTTTTTGAGTTATCCTGCTGACAGATAAACAAACCAACGCGACCAAAAACATAACCTCCTTGGCGGAGGTGAAAATGTCCTGCCTTTTTTGTTTACTGAAGTGCAGAAATCAAAGCTCATAATTGAGGACTAATATGTTCTTTATGTATTGCAATAGAGTTTTGAACTCTTTGACTGTATTGTCTGTATTATACCAGCTAACATCCAAATAAACTGCAAGCTAATAGTTTTCACTTACAGTACTTGTGTAAGCAAGTCTGTGTATAACTTAAAGGTGGAGTACCATTTTTTACCAGTATAATTTATGCTGCCCATTCACAAAGGTTATCTTTTTCCAGTAGTATTTTACACCGGCATTCATTTCTAAGTAAGTATTCATCATGAAAGACGCTCTACCTTTAGTTCAGATGTAATTAACTTATTTATTTTGCTAGGTGAGCCCCTTGAGATGAAGAATATCTTTTTCGAGTAGGGTCCTCAGGATTAGCTTGGGCGAAAGCCGACTGTTGACTCCGTCAAACAGTCTGGCAAAAGCTAAGAGGAGTCCGTCTCTGTGGAGGGTGGGAGATGGTCTAAGCTTACTTCTCCATTTAAATTCATTGGAGTTCCGAATTCAAATTAAAACCCATGATGTGCTTTATTAGCATGCCTGTTGCGATATAGGTTACACGGCGCTATTCAGACATGCCACTATTCAGGCATTGATGTCTATTGCCTCAATACCGGCACGTTTCCCACCGAAATCTGTAATTTCTGTGGTTTGTGCTAAGTTGCTCAGGTTTCTTCAGTTTAGGGAGAGTGCATGCAGTTACCCTAACCCTAACCCTGACCCTGACCCTCACCCTAAAGTAGGGCTGCACAATTATGGAAAAAAATCATAATCACGATTATTTTGGTCAAAATCGTAATCACAATTATTAATTTAACGATTCTTTATTTTTTTGCAGATGTTTTTGAAAATTATAACAAAATGAAACATAACCATGAATGAACTATATACGGGGTGAGCAAAATAAATTGAATTGTAATAATTATGTAAAGGCAATAGCATGAAACTTAGGTGGACAGATTTCACTAATTTATCACGATTTTCGATTATTTTCGATTAATTGTGCAGCCATACCCTAAGGCATATCTGGTGTCTGAATAGCGGTATGTCTGAATAGCGCTTGCCCCCCGTTACGATATAGCCTCGCAAAAGCATACAAATAACAAAACAACAGTGTGAATAGTGTTACCTTAACCAATCAGTAACAGACTTCGCAGGTGAGCTCTGTGTCACCACTCTCAACTGTTTGCTGATTGGCTAAACAGTGAGCGAACTGAGCTGGGAGGCTTTTGCCAGACTAGGTGCGGAGCCAAAATCTTTGGGTGGAGTACATAGGATGGCGTCGCCAGGCTACCTCAGGATGTCTAAAGGGGGAAATGTGTCATTGCTTGCACCTCTCCACTTTAGCTAGTTCAACCAACAAACTTCAAACGCTGTGAGGGTTTTTCTTTTAAGAAATGATCTCACAATAAACTCAAAATAATGACAACTTTCAACAGTCCAATGAATTGTCTGTATGTGTGTGTGTGTGTGTGTGTGTGTGTGTGTGTGTGTGTGTGTGTGTGTGTGTGTGTGTGTGTGTGTGCGCGCGCACATGTGCGTGTGTGCACAAGCGAGCGCCTATGTGGGTCATTGGCGTTTTTAGAAGCAAGCGTCAGAGTGGCGCAACCATAGTGTCGCATAATTGGTGCATTAATTAATTGTACAGTATGTTTCATTTTCATGAAATGAATGTTTTTATTTGAAAATATATGTGAGTGATTCTACGATTCGACTGCACTTTTAAGTCCATGGATTTTATTTGCCAATTCCACTAACTATTATCTGCATCCAATGATGTTTTGGACATTAGCACACATTTATCTTTCATATATCAGAAAGTGTAGACATGGCATTATTTCCCTCAGCAAGAATGAATATTTAATACTGGTTTTGGGCGTTTTCATGCCGTCCTGTTTTCCAAATGTCAGATTCAGTTTTCATATTAGCATGTAAATAAACTTGTTTTGGCCAAGACGATTGCAAATGTTGATTCACAGTAATCATCACAATATGACAAAACTGTCAGAAAGATCACTGTCCTTTCCATTATACATGAAATTTGCCATTTTGTGTGTGTCCACGAAAACTGTGTTAACCGTGTCACGGTCTGAAACCCCCTCCATAAATCAGTAATGGTTTGGTCTTAGGCCATACGAATAACATCATGTGATGTCATAACCTCTTTGGCAGGATATGGGAAGACTTTTTGGTAAGTTTTGAGCTCCATCCTTCCATAATTTAATCCATTCTTTTTTAATGTTCTCATAGCGGGAAAATTGCCTGTCAACTGTGTTATCAACATATTCATAAGAATCTGAATTTGAAATCACATGTAGAAAAACACAGATAAAGCATACAAATACATTAATTGATTAAGGTGTTGTGGTGGAACTTCTGAGGTCCTCAGTTAGCATAACACCATAAAAATGGCTGAAATGTCAAGCCGTGTTACCGTCAATGGTGTTACAATTAGCTATGACAGTGGAGAAGGGTCCGTGTATCATCCGATCATTCAACTATTCCATTCAATCTGGCAAACGGAAAACGAAATAATGACTCCCATATTTTTGTTTTTCCCGTTTTTCTATATGGCCAAAAAATGGGGAGTTGTGTTGAGTTTTCCTTTTCCCAACTCAAAACAGAACAAGTAATAAACGAGAAAACTAAAACGAAATAACAACTCTAATTTACGATTATTGGTCCCATTTCCCCTGGTGCTTTTCTATTGCTCGCCCAAGTAAGACACGGTAGGCTAGTGCACAAGTGGCCGCCAAACGCGCTGCTTAACGCATTTCCCCGAGGCGCCAGCCTGCTGATGCTCCTACTCCAAAGAACATCTTTCTGTCCTACTGGTAGCCCCCCATTGTGTCGGTGCCTGTGGGTGGTAAAGATAGCCTAACTTAGCGTTCTTCTCAACGTGGGTACCAGCGCCCCCCTGGGGACGTTCGAGAGCCGTTGGGGGGCGCTGGCAACATGGCCACAGAAGGGGAGGGGGGCGATAGTGTCTTTCTTTTTTTTTAAAGTGTGTTGAAACATCTACTGTTGAAACGATTTTGGAACATTAAACACATAAGATTTAATAGAATAGGCCTAAGTTAAAACCGTGTCAGCCTTTGTAAAGGCGATGTGCGATGTATGCCTATAGCTGTTGTATTTTGTGCGCATTTCAGTGCAGCATGCACGAGGGGCTGGCAAAAAGCGCCTGTGCATGCGCTTGTCGTCCGCTATGCACAGAGCCTCCCGAAAATGTATTCCCAGCGATCTCGCAAACATCCTGGCAGTCGCCTATTTCAGTGCATAGGATAAAACGATGCCCAAAGTGCACAACTTGGAGACATGTTGTTTTAGTTATGTTCTTAAATATGTTCTTAGACTAAGCGCGACATTGCACAGTCCTCGCAGAGACGCAACAGCTTTCTCACGTTCAAATTTGTAGCTTTAGTGTTGTATTTGAAGCGGTAGGCCTAATTGTGAGAGGACTATTTTCCGCAATTAAAAATGAGTGTCATTTAAAAATATATCGGCACGGGAGGATATTAGGCCTAATGCATTTGTTGCTTTTGCACCCTTCCTCAACCGGTCCTTTTAAAAAGATAAGTTAAAAACTGAAAGCATGCATCCATGCGCGTGGCTTCTTAAATGCACGGCAGTTCCCGGCTAGCTCCACTTCTTAATTGCATCAGCTTCCTCCCACCATATTTCAAACGGACACCGCATACAAGTTTATTCCCCCTCTGTGCATCAGTTAACAGGCATGACGGCGAAATCGGCAAAAACAGATGAAATCCAGACAATAATCACTTAACTTGAAGATTACCTGTACCATTTGTAGGCTAATACCAAACTAACAACACATTTGATTAGGCTACCTTTCACCAGTTGCATTAGCCTTCAAACAACACGTGTCAACATTCGTGGGTATCCTTCGACCCTGCAGACAGTAGACTTTTTTTTTTTTTTTTTTTTTTTTTATACCGCGGATGAGGTGCGTACCAAAACATATTTGCTGGTGCGCATATGAGTAACGGCCTAAAAAAGTTATGTGCACCCCTGGTTATGGGGTAGAGACATAGGCCTACTGGACCGAACAGTAGGCTACAGTGCGTAAAGGAGTTAGGCTATCTTTACCACCCACAGGCACCGACATAAGGGGCTACCAGTAGGACAGAAAGATGTTCTGTGGAGTAGGAGCATCAGCTGATTATAGGCCTTGGGGAAATGCGTAAAGCAGCGCGTTTGGCAGCCACTTGTGCACTATCGTGCCTTAGGCTACTTAGGCGAGCAACAGAAAAGCACCGCGGGAAATGGACCAATAATCGTAAAATAGAGTTGTTATTTCGTTTTGGTTTTCTCGTTTATTACTTGTTCTGTTTTGAGTTGGGAAAAGGAAAACCAACTTAACTCCCCATTTTTTGGCCATATGGAAAAAACAGGAAAACAAAATATGGAGTCGTTATTTCGTTTTCCGTTTGCCAGATTGAATGGAATAATTGAATGATCGGATGATACACGGACCGAGAAGGAGTATGTTTTTGCCAATTTATCTCCATATTGACAGACAAACAAACAAAATAATTTGTGTTCTAGGGAGATGGGTTTGTCTGCTCTGTTTTTTCTCCAAAAAAGTGCCGACTTGTTCCCCTGCACTGTTGACCGTTACACAGTTGAGTAACACGGTTGCCTGTTTTGAAAGTGTTTTTGTGCTATTGATCCCTTATGCGTTGGAAAAATCCTATGAACAGACACTAGGGATTATCTCTAGAGAAGGAAGTCTTGAGTAAGGAGGGTGACTAAATTCAAATCAGATGTTACAGGGATTTATAAAGAAAAATGTGTCAGTCTGTATCACAGTCAATCATAAAATCCTACTTATGAAGCTCAACAATCACATTTTATATATCAGTTGCACAGATTAATGACAACATTATTGCTAAGAGACATAAGCACTTTCAAACGTATGTTGTTTCAACTCTGTAGTATTTTTATGTATGTTTGAAATGACATAGTATTTGTCCATAACACTGTTGACAAAATAATCACGCAAATGTTCGCTTTCATTAGAGTATTTATCAAATGATTTAAGGTTAAGCTTGGCAATTTGTTTGTTTGGAAACTTAAATATATACACTATGAAAACATCTAGGTCATTTAGTTGAAAAAAAAATACTGATAATTGTCATTTTGCTTTTGCCAAAAGCGCAGGCGAATCGTAGAATCACTCATATAATCCAGCAAAAAAAGATCCATACAATAGTGCAACTTGTCTTTTTTCCGCATAGCTCAGCTAGCAGGTGCGTTGGAGATGACTTAGTGACTAATAAAAAAACCCTGATAAAACCCCTGCACACTGACCATTTCACACCCACTCACCATTTGTCTTTTAATTTATTCACAACCATGTGCAGGCGCTTTATAGTTTTTTTTTCCTAATCCATCGACTACTATACATGGGTTCACCGTGTTTATAAACATAATGTTGTGTGGAGGGGCAAGACACTGACAGCCAACCACGTGAGCAAATTTTTTGACCGACAGCGGTTTCCAACAATCAGAGGTTGAGTTGTGCGCAGGTAGTGTTATGCAGCTAGTAGAAAACAAATTTTTTTAACCCATGTATAGTGGCAGCTGAGGCTGCACCACCACCTGACTTGGGTGTGCGTGATGATGTGTGCACGTGTGCCAAGGAGAGAGAGAGAGAGAGAGAGAGAGAGAGAGAGAGAGAGAGAGAGAGAGAGAAAGAGAGAGAGAGAGAGGAGACAGGGGCCTCAGCATGGAGCATGTGACAATGTACCCTACAGTACCTGTATATGCAGCAATGTACTTACACTGTGTACCTATACAGGTACTTCTCTGTATGTTAGGAATGCTTGTCAGCACTGTGGCATGCTGGGCTGCACTGGAACCAAAAAACAGCCCGAGCATGTTTGGCATAGTAGACCAGGGGTCCGAATCTCGAAAGCGTCTTTGCTAACGACGGTAGCAACGTCCTTTGTTAGAGCGACTCAACTCTCTCTCGACAGCGACGCTCACCACTAAATCCAAGGGAACGGTAAGACGGTCTTAAGACGGTTAGCAACGACAAGAATCGAGAAACGGACCCCAGAACCCCCAATCCCTACCCCAACTAAATTGTGTGCCGGTCTCTAATGCCTCTTTTCCACTGCCGGTTTTCTGGTAGGCCTACAGCCCGACAAAGAGTGACCCGGCCGCCACTTCTTGCTTTTTGAACAGGAACGACATACAGTCCCAGGAAAAAGTTTGTACACCCTTTGACATTTCTTACCTTTCTGTCAAAATTGGTCATAAAACATGGTCTGATCTTCCCGGAAATCACAAGAAGGAACAACCAGAGTCTGCTTTAACTAATTCAACCCAAACATTTACAAGTTTTCATATTTTCATTGGCCATAAGATGTAAAAATTCACAGGACAGCAAGGCATAAGTAAGTACACCCTTGCATTCAATAGGTTTTAACCCTGAGTTAATCGCAATAACCTCAACCAGATGTTTCCTGTAGTTGCAGATCAGATTAACAAAACAATCTGGATGTATCTGGTCTCCCTCTTCTTTAGAAAACTGCCTCTCGTCAGCAAGGTTTGTGGGATGTCTGGAGTGCATAGCTTTCTTGACTTGATGCCATATAATCTCAATTATTTTTTTGTCAGGGCTTTGACTGGGCTATTCCAGAATGTGTATTTCATTATTATGAAGCCATTCTAAAGTCGATTTGCTTCTAAAGTATGGGTTGTTGTCACATTTCAGCACCCATCCTCTTGTGTGCTTCAACTGTGTGACAGACTACCTCACTTTTTTTCTGTAAAATATTTCGATAAACTTCTGAGTTCATTGTTCCACTGATAATATCAAACTGAAAAGGGCCTGAGGCAGCAAGGTAGCCGCATATAATGATGCTCACGCCACCATACTCAAAGGTGGAGATGATGTTTTGGTGAAGGTGTGGTTCTCCAGTTCTCCTCCAAACATGACATTGTGTGTTCCCCTGAACAATTCAACTTTGGTTTCAACGTTGGTCTACAGAATATTTTGCAGTAATTCTATGAAGCATATAAATGCTTTTTCGCAAACCTCAAAGGTGCAGCAATATTTTTTTGGACAGAAACCCCATTAATTTTAGGTTGGCAGAATGAATCCCATTTTAAGCTATTCTTGGTTACATCTCCTCTTCTGAGTATGGTGGCGGGAGCATCATTATATGCGGCTACCTTGCTGCCTCAGGCCCTTGACAGTTTGCTATTACTAGTGGAACAATTATTGTGATATTTTACAGAAAAAACGTGAGGAAGTCTGTCACACAGTTGAAGCACACAAGAGTATGGGTCCTGAAATGTGACAACAACCCATACTTTAGAAGCAAATCGACTTTAGAATGGCTTCATAATAATGAAATACACATTCTGGAATAGCCCAGTCAAAGCCCTGACAAAAATAATTGAGATTATATGGCATGAAGTCAAGAAAGCTATGCACTCCAGACATCCCACAAACCTTGCTGACGAGAGGCAGTTCTCTAAAGAAGAGGGAGACAAGATACAAACAGATTGTTTTGTTAATCTGATCTGCAACTACAGGACAAGTCTGGTTGATGATATTGCAACTAACTGAGGGTTAAAACCTACTTAATGCAAGGGTGTACTTACTTATGCCCTGCTCTCCTGTGAATGTTATGGCCTTATGACCAATAAAAATATGATAACATGTAAATGTTTGGGTGGAATTAATTAAAGCAGACTCTGATTGTTCCTTCTTGAGATTTCCGGGAAGATCAGACCATGTTTTATGATCAATTTTGACAGAAATGTAAGAAATGTCAAAGGGTGTACAAACTTTTTCCTGGGACTGTAGCTCAATCGTAAAGCAAAAAGTGACGGACGAGTTGTGCTGTGTCGAGCTGTAGGCCTATCGGAAAACCGGCAGTGGAAAAGAGGCATAAGGGAACATTTGAAACAAAACATCATCCATCCCCAGCCGCCGTCGGGAGGCAGGACGCCCTCCGCCGTCCTCGTCCTCGTCTTCCTCTTCTTCTGGGCCATAATGATATAGCGACATAGCAAGGACATCAAGAAGCCTCTCGTCTCGTTCGCTTCAATCTTTGTCTGATGAAGGGCATACTGCCCGAAACGTCACATTAAAAAGAGCAACGGGAGCTTGGTGTCGCGGACTTTTCTTTCAGTTTTTTCATGCCTAAAGACAGTCACTCAGGCTATCAGCTAGCATATGTTTGGGGACTAATGGTGCATTCTTTTGAAACTCGGTTGTCGGAAACCCAGGTGTCCGCCTCGGGAAAATGCAAAAGAACGGGTAGGGCCTACTCAACTCGGGGTTCCCAAACTCAAACTCGGACGACTTTCTTGTACACCGAGTTTGTTTAACATTAGTGTGGTTTTCAGACATTTTTGTCCCCAGCTGTTGCAATAGAACGCATTTACGGTTGTCAGGAAAACAACCTCGGGTCTACCGACAGTCGAGTTTCAAAAGAAATAAAACCTACAAGCACATTCTGTTCTGCAGGCAGAAGTCCCTGGTGGCATGTGATGTGACGTTGCCTAAAGACAGGCACTCTGCAGGCTATCAGCCTGCGCATCGTGTTTGGGGACTAAAACCTACAAGCACATTCTGTTCTGCTGGCAGCTATAAATGCTACGAGCACATTCAGGGTACGTTCCAATGTGCGACCTTCCTTCCTCCACTTGTGCTTGTGGCCTCACGTTTTTCTGATGCCCCGCCTCCGTGGAGAAAACAATTACCGTAAGTTTCCCCGCTGTCAGCCTAGCCACAACAATTTTTGGGGAACTATTCTTCATTGATCATCCAGTTTGCAAATGAGAGAATGAGTTTACAATTGAGCCTTTGTGAGATATTGAAATATAATGCTGTTGTCAGTGATGTCATCACGACGTATTACTTCCTGGTACGAGGCCACAAGCACAAGTGGAGGACGCAAGGTCACATATTGGAACGCACCCTCAGTGTTGCTGGCTGTTCACATTCCTGAGAATCCACCTGTCATTAGCAAAGAAATACGCTGCGTGTGACACGCATGTACCCTAGCTTTATATTTCCTGAGAATCCACCTGTAGTCCGGGAGCCGTGGGGTTGAACCCGGATTTCTTTGATAAAGTTCTTTTTTTTGCTTTATCTGATAGATTTTAGGCAAGTCTTCAAGATTTCAGACGATGCCCGGTGATATCACTTGAGCATTTTCAGATTTTGAGCCTTTATTGTCCCATAAATGCAAATTATGACAAAAAACTAAAGGCACCGAATATTACTGTGAATAATGTTACAAAATGTACCAAATTGCTTATATTACCTGAAAAACATTCACATTGGACTGCCTTAACACTGCCCTTATTGAAACAAACCCAATATGGGGTAATAATTAACCCTTTCATAACAGCAATCCCACAAATAAGGCGAGACACTGTAGGTGAATAGGGTTTTTTTTTAATTTGCAGATATCAATATGAAACTTTATCAGATGATTACTCATATGAATTGGAGAAAAAAATGTATTACAAGTTTTCTATATTTTATGTTTAAATATGCTAATTAGGCTATTATCTAATTTGCATTATATTTTGATGCAATGAATCTGACCACCTGAAAATGCCAGCTTCAAAATTCCTTTTTTATTTTGTTAATATCGTACATACAAGAATATTTACTGTGGTTAATTGTGGCTATCTCCTTTTGTTATCCAGGTACAGAGAAAATACTGCTAATAACCTTAAAAAATGCGATTTCGGCCTATTTTTATGCATTTAGTTATATAAATCAGGTCATGAATGACAAATCAACAAATGCCTCAGTAAAAACATTCACAACATTGCTTAGAATAAGACTGTAAAGTACTGTATGGAACGGATTGTGCATTATGAGATCCTGCATAACATCACATCATGACAACATACATGACAACATCGCCGGTAGGTAGCCTACCACAAATAGCCAACATAAAAGAAAGAAAAAAAAAAGAACAACAGAGTGTGGGGGTAACTGGTGAGCAGTCGTTGGCTGTTCCAAAAGATGAGTAAAGAAATGACATACAGTGCCATGAGAAAGTTTGGTCACCCTTTTCGAAAATCATTACATCGGTTTATTTCTCGTTGAACTTTTAAAGTAGCAACTTCATTTTAACATATGTTAAACTGTAGGGAAAGAGAAACATTTCAGCAGTGGAAGAATTTTCATAGGTGTTATAGATAGAATTTTATGTGGATTTAAACAAAAATAGGCGTGTGCATAAATATGGGCACCCCAAAGAAGGTATACCATTGATATGAAATAGAGCTCACCTTTGCCGCACAAACTGGTTTTAATGACTTTGTAATCCCTTCAGTCACCAAGACAGACATGATTGGTCATTACAATGTTATTTATCATACACAATTATAGACAAGGCTTGTCCTAAGTTCTGTCTTGGAGAGTGGAATATGGTGGGCTCTGAACAAACTGTTGTTTGTTAAAAGGGCATGGCTAAAGGATGGTAAGAATTGTAACAGGCACACTACAGAACAACTCCATAGAATTACAAGACCATAGCTGCTGATAGTGCAGACTTAGACATGGGTCCTTCTACGTATACTTGTCACAAGGCAAAAGCTTATTGGATGGGTAACGAATAAAAAGGCTTTCCTGTGTATCCATCAGAAATAAGTTGTTAAACTTATACAGAAAGCTTATCTGGACAAGCTAAAAGCAGTTTGGGAAACCATAGTGTGGTCAGATGAGACTGAGCTAGAGTTATTTGACCTTAACAATGGGAGGAGGACATGGCGAAAAATGCACCCATAAATTCTATGACCTCTGGTCTAAAACACACCCTATAGATCTGTGTGGATAGTATACACACTGTAAAACTTATTACAATTAAGGACCTCACTAATTCTATTCAAATAGCATATTTTTCAAAAACATGTTCAAGTGTCAGTCACAAAATTAGAGCTGAGCAGAGTTTGGACTTTCCAGCAGGACAGTGTTGATCAAAATTCAGCAATGAGTTAATGCAAAACAACAAGTACAATGTCTTGAAATGGTCATACCAATCTTGAGATAACACCATCATTGAAAAATAATTAATTTATTTGAACCAGGATGTCTACAGAAGACAGATGAGTAATCTGACTGAATTAGAGGGGTTCTGGATAGAATAATTGGCAACTATTCAGTAGCACCAGGCAGTTGAAACTTGTCTTCTTGTATAGCAAGTATCCAAAGGCCATTAGATCAGCAAAGGTGAGCTCCACTTCATATTAATGGTATACCTTCTTTGGGGTGCCCATATTTATGCACACGCATATTTTTGTTTAAATCCACATAACATTCTTTCCATAACACCTATGAAAATTCTTCCACTGCTGAAATGTTTCTCTTTCCCTACAGTTTAACATATGTTAAAAGTTGCTACTTTAAAAGCTCAACGAGAAATAAACCGATGTAATGATCTTCCAAAAGAGTGCCCAAACTTTCTCATGGCACTGTACATCCAGTGTATCCAGACTGGTATTGAATGATCACTTAAATCCATAAAGCCATCAAATAAGATCTGTACATGCATTTAAATTTACACAGAAAGACCTATATACACTGCGACATACAGTACCGCACGCTCAGAGAGAGAGAGAGAGAGAGAGAGAGAGAGAGAGAGAGAGAGAGAGAGAGAGAGAGAGAGGTCTAAACATAGGAAAACAGCTATACATTATATATACGGTTGAGTCAAAAAATTAAGTCAATCCAGTGTATCCTGACTGGTATTAAATGATCACATAAAAGTCCATGAAGCCATCAAATAAGACATGTACATGCATTTAAATTCGCACAGAAAGACCTGTCTACACCTATACAACATACAGAGTCCTTAACACCTAAAACACCTGTAGCCTACATTATATACACTACACGCACACGCACACGCACACGCACACACACACACACACACACACACACACACACACACACACACACACACACACACAGTAAAGCTCACACAACATTGGTTCGGCAGCATCCCAGCCGAAAACATGCACAGAAAATGGTGCAAGGCACACTGTTTACAGCACAGCTACATTTCTTAGAATTGCAGGGGCTTTTACTCTTGCAACCACATCTGATCATCTGTAAAATGTAGTCTGGTGCCACTTTGACATTTTCTGGAACACTTATTGGTATCAGTGCTTTGTTGCATGGGTCTTTCTTCCATCCAAATGCTTCAGGAGATAGTTCAGGTGGAGTGTGAACCAATGTCCTCCACAATATTGCTTGAAAATGAGCCCTTTTCACATTCTCAAGAAATGCCTCTGTTGTTGGTGGAGGAGCAGCCAGGTTAGGTGAAGATAAATGATCTTTCCCATTCTTTTTTCCCCATACCACCAACCTTGTATGTGACATGCTGATACTGTCTGGAATGCCATAACATGCCGACACAAAGTTAGTGGCCTCACTGGAAAGTTGTTGGAATGGTGCCAGTACATTACCAATTGATGTCAAGTGATATCCAGCTTTTAGGGTCTTGATAACAGAGCCTTTACCAATACCAAAATAGGATGCCACAGTGCCACACCCTGATATGGCATGGGCTGGTAAAAGGTCAATTACAATGTCATTTTGTGGATTTACATTTTTAATTTGATCTTTTTCCATGTTAATACGACCACCACTGAAATTATGTACTTTGTAGGCAAACAAATAATCAGCCAAAAATTATGTAATTATTACTTACAATTATTTTGTGTTACAACAGCACTTTCTCCACTTTGATGTGGCAGGCCTACCACCCAGAATGCTCTATGGTTAATCATAGTGCAGCTATGAAGCTGTCAAAAGCTTGTGGGCTATGGCTGCAGCGAAATCAACATGAAAGGGTTAATATCTGAAATTGGCACATCACCCACTCTTATCCTGATGGGTAAGTGTTGGACAACTACAAACAGCAAAACCGAACAACCCACTATGAGATATAAAGCCACGTTTGGCGAAATGTTGGCCTTTGTGTCTCCGACTTGGAAAATCAGGCTTTTTGGGTGAATGCCCCGCCCCCAAACATGCATGACCCCACCCCCACTGACGTCCATACCTCACCACCTGTTCTTATACACATCCCACCATGTAAACAAACACAAAATATGTATGGTATAGGGTATTTGGCAGAGGTGGAAGAAGTACAGAGGTTGTGTACTTAAGTAAAAGTAGAAGTACCCTGCGAAAAAAATACTCAATTGAAAGTAAAAGTTGTACACCAAAAATGTACTTAAGTAAAAGTCATAAGTGCTAACTTTTGAATGTACTTTCTGAGTACAAAAGTACAAGTATGTCTGCCTACTTGATCCAATAGGAAAAAGTTTCTGCAACGGTTTTCGGTTCTATTTGAACATGACTATGGAGTCCTGTTAATGTTTTTTAAAGTATCTTTTCTGTCTGGGTGTCAGTTTGAAAGAGGGGCTTGGTCCCGCCTCCCTGCCTGCAGCTGAGGCTACTCAAATATCCACGAAACACAACAGGAAAACCTAGGATAAATGTAACTAGTAACTAAGTCCTCTTCTAGAAATGTAAGGAGTAGAAAGTACAAGTAATTGTCAAAAAAATGTATTGAGTAAAAGTAAAAGTCTGCATTTTTATTTTTACTCAAGTAAGTACAAATTCCAGAAAAAAATACTTAAGTACAGTAACGAAGTACAAATACTTAGTTACGTTCCACCTCTGGTATTTGGTCAGCATAACATGAATTGGGAGCCAAAGACTGTTGTAATCTATGGCTGCAGCACATCAAGCATAAAATGCTCAATATCTGAAATTGCTCAAGGGATATCACCGGGCATCGTCTGGAATCTTAATAGATACACCTTAGGCAACCATAAACTGCAAAGAAAAAAACTTTATCAGACGAAACTGGGTTCGGCTGATATTTGGCTTTTGGCTGCCGGACTACTGTCATTGGCAAAGAAATACTCTGTGTGATATAGGCCTACCCTATTTATTATACCTTTATGTTTCCTGAGAATCCACCTGTCATTGGCAAATAAATTTGCTGTGTGATATATGCACCCTATTTATAGCTTTGAGTTTGTGTGCAGTGAGTGACTACATATGTCTTAAAGGAACAGTCCACCCTTTTTTTGATTTTCACATATTTACAGTATTTCCAAGCATTATCCATGAATATGCATATCATTTTCTTCTCAGTGTTTTCATTACTCAGATTTACTGGATCAGAATTATTAGCATAGCTTAGCATAATCACTGGAAGTAAATGGGCAGCATTAGCATCAAGCCACAAGTGATAACAGGACAGGATTAAATAGCTGTTGTGCATTCTGGTGAATTTTGCATTCATTTTAAAGTAGTTTATAATTACATATGAAGAATTAGCATCAAGCCACAAGTGATAACAGGACGGGATTAAATAGCTGTTGTGCACTCTGGTGAATTTTGCATTAATTTTAAAGTAGTTTATAATTACATTTGATGATGTTTTGTTTGCTCCCCATAGACTTACATTGCTACTCTTAATTTGGCTGTACTGTACTGTTAAACTAGGTAACGCAAACACATAGACGAAAATGATATCCACATTCATGAATGATGCTTGGAAATACTGCAAATATGTGAAAATCAAAAAAGGGTGGACTGTTCCTTTAAGGCTTTGGCCTACACTGAGCATGGATGGGAATAGCTTTTGAAAGAAAAAAAAACACTTTTTGGTAACACTTTCTATGAAGCCCATATCTATAGCGCATTATGAGCACATTTATAACAACTAACCGGGCGAATACACCAGCCGCGACATGAGCGAGGCGAGCGACGGAAGTAATTGACTTTGTATTGAGTCGCGCAACAAAAACGATTCTGGAGACTAGAGGTGATTTGCGCGATGAGAGCGACAGTTTGTAGTTGAACTCCTGGGAATGTTATGCAAATGATCTATGACGCGGTTCGGCGACAAGCCGCCGCAGCCAATGACTGTATAGAGGTCAGTATCACAGCCAATGGGAATGTTGGAATGCTTGCGTTCTGCTTTCAACTGACATACTCTAGTCGCTTCAATCGCTTGTAGCGCTCTTGCTGTACAGAAGCGATTCTCTGTCGCTTCAATCGCGTTGCGGCTGGTCTATTCGCCCAGTTATAATGCGAATCATAATCATAGTGCATTATGACTACACTTAATGCATTATGACTACGCTTCATGATGGAGTATATCAACAGTAATGAATAACTATACATTTAGTATATAATGTAATATAAATCGGGGTGTTTTGAGTGCTCATGAATGGTTATAAACTATAGGCAGTGAAGGGGCTTATAATACATTATAAGGTAACTGCCATGATGCAATATGATTAATTATGATGGGCATTATAAGTTGTTATAAATGCGCTCATAATGCGCTCTGGATATGGGCTTCATAGAAAGTTTTTTCATTTTCAGTTCAGAAAAGACGACAGGACAGCTTCATACACAACATACAGTTCCTGAAATCCACCTGTCCTTCCCAAAGTACCATACAGTATGTGGACCTTTGTCTATTGTCACAAATGTTGAGTGGCATGTGTTATATAGCAGTGTTTCTCAACTGGAACAGTCTTGGGACCCACCATTTTCCACTCTCATTCGGTCGCGACCCAATTTTTTTAGCGATACTCGAATGACTGGTTGCACGCTACTATCTCGCATAAACATTCTGATTTTATCTATGACGACAGATGACACACGTTCAATCGCCTATCAAAATAAAAGTTGTAAATTGTTGCAGGAAAAGTTGGATGATTTTTTTTTTTTAATTTAGCGATTTTTTTTACACCACGGCTCCGCGACCCACCCATGACTCCCTCCGCGACTCACTTTTGGGTCGCGACCCACCAGTTGAGAAACACTGATATATAGGACCAACACCGTAGTGCGAAAAACATCCCCCTATCATGATGCAGAACCGTCTTCACTGTGTACTACTGTATGGCTTGAATTTTTTGCAGGATGTCTGACAAACTGTCTGTGACCCTTTGACCCAAAAAGAACAATCTTATCTGATCTTATCTTAAGGGCGGTGCATGACGCTGTTTTTGTACCAGGATGTTGGTACCAGTAGCCTGATAAACTAGACTAAATATGAGATTAAATGTGTAATTTAGTCTGGCCCCGATGAATGACACATCGGAAGATTGTAGATGGAAACAACCCGTTGTTTTTCAAACTGTGACTGTGCCTATTGGCCGACATTTTGTCGTCACTCTCTGATAACCCCCTTTGCATCCAAAGACTCAAAACAAATTAAAACAACTCCCCTGCGTTGTGATTGTTTGGTTTGCCAGATTCTGGTCATTGGGGCATCGTCCGAGGCTAGACCCACTCACAGGCAAAAATAATTGTAGCCGCTGGCGGGTGAGGCTAGTTCACTAGGCTAGCACACCAGGGATTATGGATCAGTTTGAGTGCATTAAGAAGTCATGTCGCCCTATACTAAGAGGACATGCCTTTGAAGTGGATGTTTCAACAAGACAATGACCTCCAACAGGTCATTAACAACTACCATCCTGTAATGCCATGTATGTATGCGGGTGGTGGGCTGCGGTGGATATGCACTTGAGTGTTTCTATGTATGTGTGTGTTTATTGTTGTTTATGTTTTTTGGTGTCATGTGTATGTTGTGTGTACAAATATGTGGCAGCTATGTATGTCCAAGACAAATTTCCTTCGGGACTATTAAAAGAATCTTGAATCTTGAACACACGAGCAAGCGAGCAAAGTCATGGTTCCAGACAAACAGCATTCAACTAATACAGTGGTCAACACAATTCCCGGACCTTAAGAAAACTTGTGGGCAGGGGGGCATTGTGGTGCAGTGTGCTAAGCCCCCCACATTTGGGCTTGCATGCCCACGGGGACCCCGGTTCGAGTCGGGCCGGGGTCATTTCCCG
The DNA here is from genome assembly GCF_034702125.1 of Engraulis encrasicolus. Taxonomy (NCBI): domain Eukaryota; kingdom Metazoa; phylum Chordata; class Actinopteri; order Clupeiformes; family Engraulidae; genus Engraulis; species Engraulis encrasicolus. The sequence continues at coordinate 12,747,628 of NC_085857.1, forward strand.
ATCCCACCCCGTCTCTCTGTCCCATTCACTTCCTGTCACCATATCAGACTGTCCTATCAAATAAAGGCATAAAAGCCCCTAAAAATGTATATATTAAAAAAAGAAAACTTGTGGGCTGACATAAAACATGCTGTACATGAGGTAAAACCAAGAAATGCAGAGTAATTGTGGAATGTTGTAAAATTAATCTGTGCTGCAATACCTGTTGACTGTTGCCAGACTTTGGTTGACTCCATGCACCACAAATGCGAAGCAGTTATCAAAAACCATGATTATGCGACAAGATAATAGTTTGGGATGCTCAAGTTCTCAAGAAATTCTTAGTTTGTACAGACCATTTTTGAGTTTCCAAAGACAGATGTAAACACTGCTGTTTTTTAAACATTACATTTCTTCATTTTCTGTGAAATATTATAAAATGTGATTACTTTCCCCAATTCTTTTTGCTTTGAAATTACATTACACTTTGCTGATGCTTTTTTATCCAAAGCGAAACAGAATGTGCAGTGAATGCGCAGGGTCCCCAATGCATTTGATCTCACATAAACATCATGTCAAGAGTCTGGCCTCAAACATTAGTCTAGTACTGTAGGTGAAATGAAGTTGCTACTTTAAAAGCTCAACAAGAGATTAGCCCAAACTTTCTCATGCCACTGTATTTTAAGAATTTTGACATTTACTCACCTTTGTAAAGACACATCATTTTGAGCACAAGTGTACCAAGTCTCTCATCTTCTTGTAAAGTTGCCTTTATTTTAACGGGCATCATTCACTCATCATGATGTGCCCATTAAACATAAACACATTTTAACCCATTGACGCCTAAGGCACATGCAAAAAAGGGTGCTGAATGCCTGAGCCCTTTTTAAGAAAAGCTGCTCTCAGCCTATAAAAACCTAAATATCTCAGCCACTGAAGCACATACAAAATATGCACTAAGTTCCATTTAAACGCTAAGACCCGTATCTTCCATTAGAATGTGTTCATTCATCTCAAACAAACACAGATTTTTAATAAAGTTGTCTCAAATCTCATGAGCCTGAATGTTGCGTAATGCAGCTCCTCCAGGCGCCAGGGCCAATGTTGCGCAACGCAACCTCAGGCATCAATGGGTTCACTGCACAAGAAGATGAGTGCCTTGGCATTTCACTAATTCTGAAATAATTGTACTTGTGTTGCAATCTTCTACTTTTACTCTATAGGCTACATCTCTCCTTAGTCATTCGAACCACAGCCAAAGCCATCATTTTTGGTACTTTTCCATCTCTAACCAACCCATGGGTTTTTCCCGAAACATTTTTTTAAGGTAGTATGAATCAAATGTCAAAGGGTTTTTTTCCCCAGCAGGGCCTGCTCTACTGGCAGAGCCTGAAAAGTGAAGACGATTGCAAGGGCCTGACATTGACGCTGGCAAAGTAGTGCCATAAATAGGCAGATAGACAGCCAGCCAGCGTTGAAGGTCATACCAGTTTTTAAACATGTACTGAAAAAACGCACTGTATGCAGAATTTTGTGTTATTTGGTCTAAGTCTTTGCATCGGTACTTGTTGTTCTGTATATTTCCTGTGCACTTGTGCTGTATCTGCTGGTGATGTTGGCTATGATTATGTCCTCGTTTGTGAGACGCTTTGGTTATAAAGCGTCTGCCAAATGGAATGGAATGTAATAAGTCTCCGATTTGTAAAGCTAACAAATGTACCCAATAAAGGGGAGCATCATGGTAGCTCAGTGGGTTAAAGGGACACTGTGTGAGATTTGTAGTTGTTTATTTCCAGAATTCATGCTGCCCATTCACTAATGTTACCTTTTTCATGAATACTTACCACCAGCATCAAGTATTCATTATGACAGGAAAAATTGCACTTTTCATACATGAAAAGGGGGATCTTCTCCATGGTCCGACATTTTGAATTTCAAAAAATAGCCATTTCTAGCTGCAAAAATGACTGTACTTGGACCATACTAGAAATATGTGTTCATTACTTAGTACACTTCCATGCAATGATCAAATTTGGTAATAGGCAGCCCAGTTTCAATGAGCAGCATAGTTGCAGTACCTTTTTTGACCATTTCTTGCACAGTGTCCCTTTAAGGTGCAGTACTCGCCAGGGACCCGGCTCACTCATTTCTTGTCACTCACTGTCTGCCAAATAAAGGAATAAAAGGACCAACTATAAAAACAAGTGTAAAGGATAACTGCAGTATTTTCAACATTAAGCCTCTTTTCTGAGTTGTCTGCAATGTTTTAGAACCCCCCAACACCGTTTAAAAAAAAATGTTTACTACTGTCTCTGGTATTAGCCTAATTTTGATTAATCTCAGAATGGCAAGTCATGTGCATGTCCAAAAAGGGCGTTTTGCTTTAGTGTCCTAGCAGGGCTCTGCCCTACTGGTGCAACGCCTTCGGCTCAGCTACACATAGTAGGGCCAGGAGGGGGGGTTGTGTCTGTGATGTCTTTCCCTGAGGTTCCATCCAAGGTTCCGGAGCTCTCGTCTGAGGTTCCGGAGCTAGCTCCCCCTCAAATTAAGCACTCCTCCCTTGCTTGCTTGTGGCCCATGAGCATCCAAGTCCCTCTAGGACAGCGTTTCTCAAACTTTTCCAGAACGAGGACCACTTTGTCCCCCCTAAGAATGTTCAGGGACCACTTGTCAACTGAATTGAGAGTTGAGGGGTGCTTATTTGACACTGCTAAATTCGATGCAGATCACTCACTCTTTATTCATATTACAAGTCTGTATTATTGTGGGGAAAATAATACTCCAGCCATGTTTAGTTTTGTAATTATGTTACAAATATAGCCTACTGCTAGCTCGTCTTGGAAAAGTAGAATTCCCTTCGCGGACCACCTGAGCACTGACGCGGACCACTAGTGGTCCCCGGACCACACTTTGAGAATCACTGCTCTAGGAGACCTGCGCTGCTCCCCTGTCATCTGAGCTGCGTGCCCCTAGAGGGACTTAGAATGGCTGGAGTGGACAGCAGCTTTTAAGGGGAGTCGCTGGATAGCGACACGTCATCTTAACTGTTCAGAGCGATGAATTCGACACACCTGTTAACTGTAAGTAGAGGGACAATGGTTAAGAAGACACCTACAGGGTGGCCTCGAAGAACACACGCTGGTCGCACCTCAGCCTCCCCTGTTAACTTCAATCTAGAACCGCAACCGCAGGGCTCTGAGAACAATCATCAGTGCAATATACTAGTGCGATATATGGGCAGCCATGGATCAATGGTTAGAGCGCCGGCCTTTAGATAAGAGGCTCAAATCCCCTTCTTACCAGCACCGTCATCCATGGCTGAAAATGCCCTTGAGCAAAGCGCCTAAGCCCACATTGCTCCAGGGCCTGTAACCAATACCCTGTGCCTAAATTACTGTAAGTCGCTTTGGAAAAAAGTGTCAGCTAAGTGTAATGTAATGTACTGCAATACTTGTTGCAGACAGCGTGTACACCGCAAAGAAATGACAACCACACAAGCTGGTTTCATAGTTAAATCATTAAAATTTTATTAAGTTACCCTATATTAAAATAAACCAAAAAAAAGAAAACAAAAACAAAACAAACAAAAAAAGCACAAAGAAAAATGTAATAATGACAATGAGATAAGATTATGGAATGTCTTTTTTTTGTCATCAGAAAATAATAAAATATATAGCTCCAACTGTTACAGAGAGTGCTTCATCTTAGCCATCAGGTTAAATTAAGCACAGCTATATCACATTGCATGACAATATCATATGATACTACTATATCATATAATATTTCATATCCTTTATAGATATATTTTATATATATATATATTTATATATATATAAACCTTTTTTTTTCTCTGATATACACCTCCAGGCAAAAAAAAAAAAAATCTCAAAGTTTAGATTCCTTACAGAATCAAGTTTCACGTGGTTCTTCTTTTTTAATCTTTTAAATTTTTAAATGTACACGTAAACTCTCCCCCGTGGGCATTTCAAACCACAGAGGGGGAGAAAAAAAGCAAGGCAACCTCTATTTCTTTTTTTCTTTTTAATATATATATTTATATTTATATATACTTATGCCTCTTCTGTTAAAGTACAAAAAACTGGCACCGAGGACATTTTATACACCTTAAAAATGCAATAAAATTAAATTAAGTAGAGAAGAGCAGAGAAGCAGAGCAGATTTAAAACTGTAAACCTTTTAACCCCTCACCCCACGACGTTACAGCATCCTCAAAGACAATTTCATCTCTCCAGAAGAGGAGACGCGCCGCCCCCGACCCAAAAAAAAAAAGACAGAAAGAAAAAAAAAGACGATAAAAAAAAAAAAAGATCAGAAATACTTCAGGGTCAAGCGTGTGCTGTTATCTGTTGCGTTGTCTTCCGGCTATCTATGGTGAGTGTGTGTGTGTGTGTGTGCGTGTTGCCTTACTCTGCCAGCTCACGTGTGTAGTGTAACACCAGTTACATTTTTTTGTTACTTTATCCTTTCATTCATTCATTTATCTGTCCGTTTATTTCCTTCGCACGTGGAACTGGCTTTATTCTCGGGGAGGTCGGGAGTGAGAGTATGACGACGCTTATCGTCCATTTGTCTCAGTGGCCATCAAAGAGGAAGGGACCGCAGACGGACGAGGGACACTTCCACGACTAAACACAGAGTCAAGCAAAACCAGAAAACTTTTTGTCGGCACACTTCTGGTAGAGACGAGAGATCGGGTGAAAACCGGTGACCCAAACAAACAATTTGGAGACGGGGGTGGGGGGGGGGGGGGACGCAGAAATTTTTTTTTTTTTTAAAAAAACAATAAAAAAAATCTTAAGAGAAGGGAACATCAAAACAAAAAAACTAAAAACCCAAAAACAAGAAACGACAAAAATATGTATATTTTAAGGTTGCAAGGTTGAAGATCGTTTTGCCTTTAGAGGGATGGGCATGGGGGTTGAGCGTGAGTGTGAGCATTGGTTTCATATCAAGCATTAGCGACTTAAGAGAAGAAAAAAAAAACTGCTGCAGGAGATTTTATTTTGCTCTTTTGCTGAGGTGGACTCTGTGGTCCCCGATTCGATTGGGTTAGTTTTAGGTTTTTTCGTTTTTGTTTTTTTGTCTTGTGCAGGAAAAGCAAATCATGGGGAAGAAAAAGGGGAGGAGGAGGAGGGTGGAGGGTTGGACTTTTGAGGGCAGTGTTTTGTTTTTTTTTTCTTTTTGGGGTGGGGTGAGGTGACATCTCAAGGCAGGAAGGCAGGAAGGAAGGAAGGAAGGAAGGAAGGAAGGAAGGAAGGAAGGAAGTAAGGAAGGAGACTTCAAACGACTCAAAACAAGAGTCAAACAATCAAACGAGAAACTTTGTCAGCAAACGTCTGAAGACGAGGGAGCGGGACATTTTGGGTACATTTCAGGGGTGAGTTTTTTTTCCCCCGGGGATGGGGGTGGGTTGAGACATCACAAGGCTGACGGGGAAGAAAGGGAGGGCAAAGACGGGAGACTTCAACGACTCAAAATGAGTCAAAAACGACAAAAAACAAACTATGACCCCCCCAAGACGTTAATGGGGTCATTTCCGGGCGGGGTTTGGGGCGTGACATCACGACGATGATGACGAAGGCTGATGGGAAGAGGAGGAGGAGGAAGGGGGAGGGAGCAAAGAGGGGGTGGTGCCAGCGGTTGCCTTGACAACGGCAGCAATGGTGGCCTCTAGGGTCCGACATAGCGTGTCCAGTGCGTCGTCACACGGAACCCCTCCAAGATTCCAGAACCCTGCCCCTCCATCCTGTTGCCCGGACGACGGCGACAGCAGCAGCGACGACGATGCCTCCTCATTGGCTGACGATGACGAGGCTGCAGCAGCCGCTACGGAAACAGATATAGAGGAAGATGAGGTGGAAGCAACAGCGTGAACGCCACTGCCACCCTGTGGCACTCCTCCTGCATTACTACCTTCAAGAGTCTTACGAGCAGCAGCTGCAGAATCATCCGTCTCTTCCTTCATGTCTTCGCTCAAGCCCTCCTTCCTCCTTTTCTCCTCCTCCGCCGCCTCCTCCTCCTCCTCTCTCTGGACCTCCACAGCTCTCGATCCAGATGACGCTCCTCCTACTGACGCTCCTGCTCCTCCTCCTCCTCCTCCGTGTTGGGACTGCTGCTGTTGCTGCTGTTGCATCATCACGCTTTCATCCTGCTGTCCAAATCTGTCCGGCATCATCGAGGAAGACGACGAGGAGGACGAGGACGAAGACGATGACGATGAGGAGGAAGAGGCGGACGAGGACGACGCCTCCACCATCTTCTCATCCTTTGTGGTGGTGTTGGGGTTGTTGGTGGGGGAGGAGGATGATGTGGAGGGCATGTTGTTGTTGTTGTTGTTGGTACTGGTGGTGGTGGTGGTGGTGTCTACGACGGAGGAGGAGGAGGGGGGAGGAATGGGGGAGGGGGGGTCGTGCTCCGTGCCCGGGTCGATGAGCGAGGACGAGTCGCGCGTCTCCGTGTCCGACGGGCTACCCGGCGAGCGCGGAACAGGAACGGCAACAGGAACGCCGGATTCCATTGGCTCGGCCTTGGAGGAGGAGGAGGAGGAGCCGGCGTGAACAGCATCTCCGCTCCCACCGGCCAATGAGGAGCCGGGATTGACAGATGAGGAAGTGGAAGGGAGGGGCGCAGAGTGTGCGGAGGAGGTGGATGGGAGGTTGGCGGCGGCTGATGATGATGAAGATGAAGATGAAGAGGAGGAGGAGGAGGATGATGGCTGAGTGGTGCAGGTGGTGTTGGTGCTGCTGGGGTCTGCTGTAGCGGTGGAGGTGGAGGTGGAGGTGGAGGCTGCTGATATCGAGTCTCCACCTGCGGGGTCACCACAGTCTCCACTGCCGACGCGGCGCCGCTTCACAGGGGTGGCCCCCTCGTCATCCGCTGGAGTGGGGGAAGAGGGAGGGAGGGAGACAGGTAGAGAGAGGGAAGAGGGAGGGAGAGAGAGGGATGGAGAGAGGGAGAGAGAGGGAGGGAGAGAGGGAGAGAGAGGGAGGGAGAGAGGAGGGAGAGGGAGGGAGGGAGGAGGGGGAGAGAGGGGGGAGAAAGGGAGGGAGAGAGAGAGGGAGAGGGAGGGGGAGAGAGGGAGAGAGAGGGAGGGAGAGAGGGATAGAGAGGGAGGGAGTGATGGAGGGAGAGAGAGGGAGGGAGGGAGAGAGGGAGGGAGAGAGAGGGAGGGAGAGAGGGAGAGAGAGGGAGGGAGAGAGGGAGGGAGAGAGAGGGAGGGAGGGAGTGAGGGAGAGAGAGAGAAAGAGGGAGGGAGGGAGATAGAGAGAGAGAGAGAGAGAGAGAGAGAGGTGTTAGATTTAACAATTCAAAGATTTAGAAAACATACAGTAGGTATCACAACACAAATATATGAAAGCTGAATGCGATCATCTTCATCGTGATCATCTTCAATAACCAACATCAGGAAAGTAGCTCATGAATAGGCAATATGCAAACAGTATGATCAACTTCCCCAAAAAGTTTCCTGGGGGGCGGTATTTGAATATTGAGTTGGGAATGAGAGTAACGTGCTATATGACAAAACAGAAAGGCTTGGCACTCGAGTCATTATTTCGCTATGGAGGGTCGGAGAATTAGGCAACTAAAGGAAATTCCCCGGGTTCCAAAGAAACTCCCAGAAGTTGCTTTTCTGAATTCTAGAAGTTACAAGGAATACAG